>NC_091282.1:1088305146-1088609636 GCF_032444005.1 Ranitomeya imitator | reverse complement strand
CCGCAATTTGAGAGAGATGGCACACACAACAGGCACTGAAGCACAAATGCCAATATTAATCTCCCACTATTTATTTTTGTTCAGGGAGAATTTAAAAACCAAAAAAAAAAAAAACCAGACACTAGGCTTTCTGTGGCCCACAATTTGAGAGAGATGGCACACACGACTGGCACTGAAGCACAAATGCCAATATTAATCTCCCACTATTTATTTTTTTCAGGGAGAATTTAAAAAACAAAAAACAAAAAAACAGACACTAGGCTTTCTGTGGCCCACAATTTGAGAGAGATGGCACACACGACTGGCACTCAAGCACAAATGCCAATATTAATCTCCCACTATTTATTTTTTTTCAGGGAGAATTTAAAAACCAAAAAAAAAAAAACAGACACTAGGCTTTCTGTGGCCCACAATTTGAGAGACATGGCACACAGGACTGGACTGAAGCACAAATGCCAATATTAATCTCCAACTATTCTTTTTTTTCAGGGAGGTTTTAAAAACCAAAATAAATAAAAACAGACACTAGGCTTTCTGTGGCCCACAATTTGAGAGAGATGGCACACGCGACTGGCACTGAAGCACAAATGCCAATATTAATCTCCCACTATTTATTTTTTTTCAGGGAGAATTTAAAAACCAAAATAAAAAAAAAAGACAGACACTAGGCTTTCTGTGGCCCACAATTTGAGAGAGATGGCACACACGACTGGCACTCAAGCACAAATGCCAATATTAATCTCCCACTATTTATTTTTTTTCAGGGAGAATTTAAAAACCAAAAAAAAAAAAAACAGACACTAGGCTTTCTGTGGCCCACAATTTGAGAGACATGGCACACAGGACTGGCACTGAAGCACAAATGCCAATATTAATCTCCAACTATTCTTTTTTTTCAGGGAGGTTTTAAAAACCAAAATAAATAAAAACAGACATTGGCTTTCTGTGGCCCACAATTTGAGAGAGATGGCACACGCGACTGGCACTGAAGCACAAATGCCAATATTAATCTCCCACTATTTATTTTTTTTCAGGGAGAATTTAAAAACCAAAATAAAAAAAAAAGACAGACACTAGGCTTTCTGTGGCCCACAATTTGAGAGAGATGGCACACACGACTGGCACTGAAGCACAAATGCCAATATTAATCTCCCACTATTTATTTTTGTTCAGGGAGAATTTAAAAACCAAAAAAAAAAAAAACAGACACTAGGCTTTCTGTGGCCCACAATTTGAGAGAGATGGCACACACGACTGGCACTGAAGCACAAATGCCAATATTAATCTCCCACTATTTATTTTTTTTCAGGGAGAATTTAAAAAACCAAAAAAAAAAAACAGACACTAGGCTTTCTGTGGCCCACAATTTGAGAGAGATGGCACACACAACTGGCACTGAAGCACAAATGCCAATATTAATCTCCCACTATTTATTTTTTTTCAGGGAGAATTTAAAAAACAAAACAAAACAAAAAAACAGACACTAGGCTTTCTGTGGCCCGCAATTTGAGAGAGATGGCACACACAACAGGCACTGAAGCACAAATGCCAATATTAATCTCCCACTATTTATTTTTGTGCAGGGAGAATTTAAAAACCAAAAAAAAAAAAAACAGACATTAAGCTTTCTGTGGCCCACAATTTGAGAGAGATGGCACACACGACTGGCACTGAAGCACAAATGCCAATATTAATCTCCCACTATTTATTTTTTTCAGGGAGAATTTAAAAACCAAAATAAAAAAAACAGACACTAGGCTTTCTGTGGCCCACAATTTGAGAGAGATGGCACACACAACTGGCACTGAAGCACAAATGCCAATACTAATCTCCCACTATTTTTTTTTTTTCAGGGAGAATTTAAAAAACAAATCAAAACAAAAAAACAGACACTAGGCTTTCTGTGGCCCGCAATTTGAGAGAGATGGCACACACAACAGGCACTGAAGCAAAAATGGCAATATTAATCTCCCACTATTTATTTTTTTTCAGGGAGAATTTAAAAACCAAAAAAAAAAAAAAACAGACACTAGGCTTTCTGTGGCCCACAATTTGAGAGAGATGGCACACACAACTGGCACTGAAGCACAAATGCCAATATTAATCTCCCACTATTTTTTTTTTCAGGGAGAATTTAAAAACCAAAATAAAAAAAAACAGACACTAGGCATTCTGTGGCCCACATTTTGAGAGAGATGGCACAGACGACTGGCACTCAAGCACAAATGCCAATATTAATCTCCCACTATTTATTTTTTTTCAGGGAGAATTTAAAAACCAAAATAAAAAAAACAGACACTAGGCTTTCTGTGGCCCACAATTTGAGAGAGATGGCACACACGACTGGCACTGAAGCACAAATGCCAATATTAATCTCCCACTATTTTTTTTCAGGAAGAATTTAAAAACCAAAATAAAAAAACAGACACTAGGCTTTCTGTGGCCCACAATTTGAGAGAGATGGCACACACGACTGGCACTGAAGCACAAATGCCAATATTAATCTCCCACTATTTATTTTTTTTCAGGGAGAATTTAAAAACCCCAAAAAAAAACAGACACTAGGCTTTCTGTGGCCCACAATTTGAGAGAGATGGCACACACAACTGGCACTGAAGCACAAATGCCAATATTAATCTCCCACTATTTATTTTTTTTCAGGGAGAATTTAAAAAAACAAAAAAAAAAAAACAGACACTAGGCTTTCTGTGGCCCACAATTTGAGAGAGATGGCACACACGACTGGCACTGAAGCACAAATGCCAATATTAATCTCCCACTATTTATTTTTTTTCAGGGAGAATTTAAAAACCAAAAAAAAAAACAGACACTAGGCTTTCTGTGGCCCACAATTTGAGAGAGATGGCACACACAACTGGCACTGAAGCACAAATGCCAATATTAATCTCCCACTATTTATTTTTTTTCAGGGAGAATTTAAAAACCAAAATAAAAAAAACAGACACTAGGCTTTCTGTGGCCCACAATTTGAGAGAGATGGCACACACGACTGGCACTGAAGCACAAATGCCAATATTAATCTCCCACTATTTATTTTTTTTCAGGGAGAATTTAAAAACCAAAATAAAAAAACAGACACTAGGCTTTCTGTGGCCCACAATTTGAGAGAGATGGCACACACGACTGGCACTGAAGCACAAATGCCAATATTAATCTCCCACTATTTATTTTTTTTCAGGGAGAATTTAAAAACCAAAAAAAAAAAACAGACACTAGGCTTTCTGTGGCCCACAATTTGAGAGAGATGGCACACACAACTGGCACTGAAGCACAAATGCCAATATTAATCTCCCACTATTTATTTTTTTTCAGGGAGAATTTAAAAACAAAACAAAACAAAAAAACAGACACTAGGCTTTCTGTGGCCCGCAATTTGAGAGAGATGGCACACACAACAGGCACTGAAGCACAAATGCCAATATTAATCTCCCACTATTTATTTTTTTCAGGGAGAATTTAAAAAACAAAAAACAAAAAAACAGACACTAGGCTTTCTGTGGCCCACAATTTGAGAGAGATGGCACACACGACTGGCACTCAAGCACAAATGCCAATATTAATCTCCCACTATTTATTTTTTTTCAGGGAGAATTTAAAAACCAAAAAAAAAAAAACAGACACTAGGCTTTCTGTGGCCCACAATTTGAGAGACATGGCACACAGGACTGGCACTGAAGCACAAATGCCAATATTAATTTCCAACTATTCTTTTTTTTCAGGGAGGTTTTAAAAACCAAAATAAATAAAAACAGACACTAGGCTTTCTGTGGCCCACAATTTGAGAGAGATGGCACACGCGACTGGCACTGAAGCACAAATGCCAATATTAATCTCCCACTATTTATTTTTTTTCAGGGAGAATTTAAAAACCAAAATAAAAAAAAAAGACAGACACTAGGCTTTCTGTTGCCCACAATTTGAGAGAGATGGCACACACGACTGGCACTCAAGCACAAATGCCAATATTAATCTCCCACTATTTATTTTTTTTCAGGGAGAATTTAAAAACCAAAAAAAACAAAAACAGACACTAGGCTTTCTGTGGCCCACAATTTGAGAGACATGGCACACAGGACTGGCACTGAAGCACAAATGCCAATATTAATCTCCAACTATTCTTTTTTTTCAGGGAGGTTTTAAAAACCAAAATAAATAAAAACAGACACTAGGCTTTCTGTGGCCCACAATTTGAGAGAGATGGCACACGCGACTGGCACTGAAGCACAAATGCCAATATTAATCTCCCACTATTTATTTTTTTTCAGGGAGAATTTAAAAACCAAAATAAAAAAAAAAGACAGACACTAGGCTTTCTGTGGCCCACAATTTGAGAGAGATGGCACACACGACTGGCACTGAAGCACAAATGCCAATATTAATCTCCCACTATTTATTTTTGTTCAGGGAGAATTTAAAAACCAAAAAAAAAAAAAACAGACACTAGGCTTTCTGTGGCCCACAATTTGAGAGAGATGGCACACACGACTGGCACTGAAGCACAAATGCCAATATTAATCTCCCACTATTTATTTTTTTTCAGGGAGAATTTAAAAAACCAAAAAAAAAAAACAGACACTAGGCTTTCTGTGGCCCACAATTTGAGAGAGATGGCACACACAACTGGCACTGAAGCACAAATGCCAATATTAATCTCCCACTATTTATTTTTTTTCAGGGAGAATTTAAAAAACAAAACAAAACAAAAAAACAGACACTAGGCTTTCTGTGGCCCGCAATTTAAGAGAGATGGCACACACAACAGGCACTGAAGCACAAATGCCAATATTAATCTCCCACTATTTATTTTTGTGCAGGGAGAATTTAAAAACCAAAAAAAAAAAAACAGACATTAGGCTTTCTGTGGCCCACAATTTGAGAGAGATGGCACACACGACTGGCACTGAAGCACAAATGCCAATATTAATCTCCCACTATTTATTTTTTTCAGGGAGAATTTAAAAACCAAAATAAAAAAAACAGACACTAGGTTTTCTGTGGCCCACAATTTGAGAGAGATGGCACACACAACTGGCACTGAAGCACAAATGCCAATACTAATCTCCCACTATTTTTTTTTTTTCAGGGAGAATTTAAAAAACAAATCAAAACAAAAAAACAGACACTAGGCTTTCTGTGGCCCACAATTTGAGAGAGATGGCACACACAACAGGCACTGAAGCAAAAATGCCAATATTAATCTCCCACTATTTATTTTTTTTCAGGGAGAATTTAAAAACCAAAAAAAAAAAACAGACACTAGGCTTTCTGTGGCCCACAATTTGAGAGAGATGGCACACACAACTGGCACTGAAGCACAAATGCCAATATTAATCTCCCACTATTTTTTTTTTTCAGGGAGAATTTAAAAACCAAAATAAAAAAAAACAGACACTAGGCTTTCTGTGGCCCACAATTTGAGAGAGATGGCACAGACGACTGGCACTCAAGCACAAATGCCAATATTAATCTCCCACTATTTATTTTTTTTCAGGGAGAATTTAAAAACCAAAATAAAAAAAACAGACACTAGGCTTTCTGTGGCCCACAATTTGAGAGAGATGGCACACACGACTGGCACTGAAGCACAAATGCCAATATTAATCTCCCACTATTTATTTTTTTTCAGGGAGAACTTAAAAACCAAAATAAAAAAAACAGACACTAGGCTTTCTGTGGCCCACAATTTGAGAGAGATGGCACACACGATTGGCACTGAAGCACAAATGCCAATATTAATCTCCCACTATTTATTTTTTTTCAGGGAGAATTTAAAAACCAAAAAAAAAAAACAGACACTAGGCTTTCTGTGGCCCACAATTTGAGAGAGATGGCACACACAACTGGCACTGAAGCACAAATGCCAATATTAATCTCCCACTATTTATTTTTTTTCAGGGAGAATTTAAAAAACAAAACAAAACAAAAAAACAGACACTAGGCTTTCTGTGACCCGCAATTTGAGAGAGATGGCACACACAACAGGCACTGAAGCACAAATGCCAATATTAATCTCCCACTATTTATTTTTGTTCAGGGAGAATTTAAAAACCAAAAAAAAAAAAACCAGACACTAGGCTTTCTGTGGCCCACAATTTGAGAGAGATGGCACACACGACTGGCACTGAAGCACAAATGCCAATATTAATCTCCCACTATTTATTTTTTTCAGGGAGAATTTAAAAAACAAAAAACAAAAAAACAGACACTAGGCTTTCTGTGGCCCACAATTTGAGAGAGATGGCACACACGACTGGCACTCAAGCACAAATGCCAATATTAATCTCCCACTATTTATTTTTTTTCAGGGAGAATTTAAAAACCAAAAAAAAAAAAAAACAGACACTAGGCTTTCTGTGGCCCACAATTTGAGAGACATGGCACACAGGACTGGCACTGAAGCACAAATGCCAATATTAATCTCCAACTATTCTTTTTTTTCAGGGAGGTTTTAAAAACCAAAATAAATAAAAACAGACACTAGGCTTTCTGTGGCCCACAATTTGAGAGAGATGGCACACGCGACTGGCACTGAAGCACAAATGCCAATATTAATCTCCCACTATTTATTTTTTTTCAGGGAGAATTTAAAAACCAAAATAAAAAAAAAAGACAGACACTAGGCTTTCTGTGGCCTACAATTTGAGAGAGATGGCACACACGACTGGCACTCAAGCACAAATGCCAATATTAATCTCCCACTATTTATTTTTTTTCAGGGAGAATTTAAAAACCAAAAAAAAAAAAAAACAGACACTAGGCTTTCTGTGGCCCACAATTTGAGAGACATGGCACACAGGACTGGCACTGAAGCACAAATGCCAATATTAATCTCCAACTATTCTTTTTTTTCAGGGAGGTTTTAAAAAACAAAATAAATAAAAACAGACACTAGGCTTTCTGTGGCCCACAATTTGAGAGAGATGGCACACGCGACTGGCACTGAAGCACAAATGCCAATATTAATCTCCCACTATTTATTTTTTTTCAGGGAGAATTTAAAAACCAAAATAAAAAAAAAGACAGACACTAGGCTTTCTGTGGCCCACAATTTGAGAGAGATGGCACACACGACTGGCACTGAAGCACAAATGCCAATATTAATCTCCCACTATTTATTTTTGTTCAGGGAGAATTTAAAAACCAAAAAAAAAAAAAACAGACACTAGGCTTTCTGTGGCCCACAATTTGAGAGAGATGGCACACACTACTGGCACTGAAGCACAAATGCCAATATTAATCTCCCACTATTTATTTTTTTTCAGGGAGAATTTAAAAAACAAAAAAAAAAAAACAGACACTAGGCTTTCTGTGGCCCACAATTTGAGAGAGATGGCACACACAACTGGCACTGAAGCACAAATGCCAATATTTATCTCCCACTATTTATTTTTTTTCAGGGAGAATTTAAAAAACAAAATAAAACAAAAAAACAGACACTAGGCTTTCTGTGGCCCGCAATTTGAGAGAGATGGCACACACAACAGGCACTAAAGCACAAATGCCAATATTAATCTCCCACTATTTATTTTTGTTCAGGGAGAATTTAAAAACCAAAAAAAAAAAAAACAGACATTAGGCTTTCTGTGGCCCACAATTTGAGAGAGATGGCACACACGACTGGCACTGAAGCACAAATGCCAATATTAATCTCCCACTATTTATTTTTTTCAGGGAGAATTTAAAAAACAAAAAACAAAAAAACAGACACTAGGCTTTCTGTGGCCCACAATTTGAGAGAGATGGCACACACGACTGGCACTCAAGCACAAATGCCAATATTAATCTCCCACTATTTATTTTTTTTCAGGGAGAATTTAAAAACCAAAAAAAAAAAAACAGACACTAGGCTTTCTGTGGCCCACAATTTGAGAGACATGGCACACAGGACTGGCACTGAAGCACAAATGCCAATATTAATCTCCAACTATTCTTTTTTTTCAGGGAGGTTTTAAAAACCAAAATAAATAAAAACAGACACTAGGCTTTCTGTGGCCCACAATTTGAGAGAGATGGCACACGCGACTGGCACTGAAGCACAAATGCCAATATTAATCTCCCACTATTTTTTTTTTTCAGGGAGAATTTAAAAACCAAAATAAAAAAAAAGACAGACACTAGGCTTTCTGTGGCCCACAATTTGAGAGAGATGGCACACACGACTGGCACTGAAGCACAAATGCCAATATTAATCTCCCACTATTTTTTTTTTATTTCTGGGAGAATTGGCAAGAAATCAGGCCCACTGTTTGACTGTATGTTTACTGTGCCAGAAAATGAGACACAGATGCCACACACAGGACTGCCACTGATGCAGATTTGCCAATTTTAATCTGCACCCTTTTTTTTTTTATTCAGGGAGACTAGTGAATAAATCTGGGCCACTGTATTAGAGTATATTTTCTGTGGCAGAAAGTGGCTTGAACAGATGTAACGAAAAAAAAAAAAAAAAAAAAAAAGGGACTGTCCTACAATTACTATCTCCCTGCAGTAATCTCAGCAATGTATGGCAAGCAGCAATAACAAGGAGTGGACTGCTGCACAAATTAAATAAAAAGTGTGGACAAACAAACAAGATAGCTGTGCAGAAACGAAGGAACAACAGGATTTGTGCTTTGAAAAAAGCAGTTGGTTTGCACAGCTGTGTACTAACAGCAATGCAGCTATCAGGGAGCCTTCTAGGGCAGCCCAATGAGCTACAGCGCTGAGGAAAAAAAAATGTAGCCTCCACTGTCCCTGCTAACAAAAGGTGGTGTTGGACAGTGGAAATTGCTACAGCACAAGCGGTTTGGGGGTTAATGGACCCTGCCTAACGCTATCCCTGCTTCTGACGAAGCGGCAGCAACCTCTCCCTATGCTCAGATCAGCAGCAGTAAGATGGCGGTCGGCGGGAACGCCTCTTTATAGCCCCTGTGATGCCGCAAACAGCAAGCCAATCACTGCAATGCCCTTCTCTAAGATGGTGGGGACTGAGACCTGTGTCATCACGCTGCCCACACTCTGCGTCCACCTTCATTGGCTGAGAAATGGCGCTTTTCACGTCATTGAAATGCGACTTTGGCGCGAAAGTCTCGTACCGCATGGCCGACCCCACACAGGGATCGGGTCGGGTTTCATGAAACCCGACTGTGCCAAAAGTCGGCGACTTATGAAAATGACCGACCCGTTTCGCTCAATCCTATCCAGCACACATACTGCTGAGAGGTGATAAAATGGGCCCAGATTTGGGGTCCGGGTTTTGGGAATGACTGGAATCGCTGAGTAGTTCTGGCCGTTCCCATACACCAATTCTGAGGTGCAGCTGGTGTAACAGCGCAATGCAACTAATCTATAACGGTCTGTGAGTGTAGGTAGAAAGACCTCTGCTGTTGTTTTGTCTCTGCCAGAAGCTAAGAGTGTGGACCATTATATTAACAAGTTAGCATGTATTGGTTTGTTGCACCTTTTATGCCGAGAAAAAGCTATTCTGTTTTGTGAGCCGTCAACTGTTTTTGGACATTTCACCCCTTCACCCCAAAGCCTGTTTTCAACTTCCTGGTCAGATATGGCCTTGGACAGATGTGACATAATTTGTAGTGACATATTTTAAGTGTATCATCAGAAATATACCAGAATGGTAACCCATGGTATATTCTCCTTCATGCTGTCATGCCCTGATCCATCTACTTTCATCCACAGGTACGTCTGAACTATCTCCTAATCTGGAATACCCACTGCACCCCAGAACCCCATGTACTTCTCTCCCTCTTTTCTAACTGGTACATCTGAACTATCTCCTAATCTGGAACACTCACTGCACCCCAGAACCCCATGCACGTCTCTCTCTCTGTTCTAACTGGTACATCTGAACTATCTCCTAATCTAGAATACCCACTGAACCCCCTGTACTTCTCTCCCTCTGTTCTAACTGGTACGCTCCTGCTTTTTCCCTGACTTTAATTCCATGTATCATACTTCAAATTTACTGAATGCATATTGATATATCCAGGCTCTTCACACCTGGCTTTATCATTCCACCTCATCCAGTCTCTTTCTTCAGCTTTGATGGTAGTCAAATGTTCTTTCAACTGCAATCTGTAAATTGTTCCCTGCTGTGAACTGTCCTCCACCCCTTCCTCTCTCACTTGGCCTCATTTCATGGACACTTGAATGGTATAAGTTGGCCAGACAAGACTAATCACTGTCTTCAATTTTACTTGCCTTTCTTTTCTTCCCCTGCTCTTTAACCATGCTCACATTTGCCGTCATTGTTTTTGCTCCACTAATCCTCACTCTCCTTCACTAACCCCAAGCCCCTGCACCCTCGAACCACATAACTATCCCACCCTCTCTCTTACCAGCCTTCCTCACTTCATCTGCAGACCTGCTTTTTAACCTCAGACCTCTCCTACCAAAATATAATATAAGCCAATCACTCTCCTTCACCCACCTGCTTTCCCTTTCTCTGCTCATTTTCATTGCTGGCGACATATCCCCCAATCCTGGCCACCCCCCGCCTCATACATCCCACTAATCCTCATCCCTATCCTTCTTATACTAAGAGACCCTACCGCAATCCCTCACACTTAAAATCTGTGCCACTGACTCCCACCCCTCTGCTTCATCTCTCTGGGGCACTTTGGAATGCCTGCTCCATCTGTCATCTCCACGTGATCCACGATCTCTTTACTTCCCGCAACCTTTCCTTCCTGGCCATCACTGAGACCTGGCTGATGCCCCTCCCCTGATGCAGCCTCCCCTGCTGCGCTGAGTTACGGTGGCCTCCAATTTACCCACACTCCTCGCTCTGGCAACAGATATGGCGGAGGACTGGGGTTTCCTTTCTAAAAACTGCTCCTTCAACCCTATCCAACCTCCACCCTCCCTTCTTTTGAGGCTCACTCAGTCTGTATCTACTCTCCAAATCTATCCAATATCTAATATATATCTATCTAATATATAATATATATACTATATTAATAATATAATAATATAATAATATGTATCTAATATTTAATCTCCAAATGGCTGTCATATACCGACCACCGGGCTCAGCCACTTCCTTCATTGACCAATTCTCCACCTGGCTTCTTCACTTTCTCTCTGCTGACATCCCCACCATCATAATGGGTAACTTTAATATCCCTACTGACACCCGCCAGTCAGCAGCCTCCAAGCTCCTGGCCCTTACCTTATCCTTTGGACTTACTCAGTGGTCCTCCACAGCCACCCATACAGATGGACATACACTAGACCTCATCTTCACCCGCCTCTGTTCCTTATCTAATCTCACAACTTCCCCCTTCCCCCTATCTGACCACCATCTGACTCATCTACTCATGCTTGTCCTCCTCACCCGCCCTCCATGTCCAGGCACTACCACATCCTCGCAGAAACCTCGCACACCTAGACATTCACAGACTCTCAGACTCTCTTCTACCCCTGTCCTCCATATCTTCACTCCACGACATGGACAGCACCAACGCTTTTTATAACGCCAGCTTCTCATCAGCCATAGACTCAGTTGCCCCTCTCATGCATGGCAAAGTGCGACAAATCAATAGGCAACCCTGGCATAAAAATATCATCAAAAAACTTCGACAAGCATCCAAGGTCGCGGAGCGGCATTGGAAGAAAACACGCCTGCCAGACAACTTTGCTGCTTTCAAACAAGCTATACTTGCTTTCAAATTATCCCTCACATCTGTTAAACATACCTATTTCACAAACAGTGTATCTTCATTATCCTACAACCCAAAACAGCTGTTCAGCACAGTTAACTCTCTCCTCCACCCACCACTGCCTCCAACTCCCCTCATCTCTTCCGAGGACTTTGCCACCTACTTCAAAAACAAGATCGACCAAACAAGGCAAACCTTTACTGTTCCACCACCCCAACCATTCCATATACCAGACCTCTGCCCTTCCCTAATAACTTTCCTCTCCAACATCACTGAAGGAGAGCTTACTCACCTCCTTTCCAAACCATACCTCACCACCTGTGCACTTGACCCCATCCCTTCCCACCTGCTCCCCAACCTCACTAACAAGCTAATTCCAGCCCTAACCCACCTCTTCAACCTATCGCTGTCTTCTGGTACCTTCCCCTTTGCCTTCAAACATGCCACCATCACACCCATCCTCAAAAAACTAACCTTGACCCAACTGCCATGCCCAGCTATCGCCCCATATCACTGCTCCTGTTTGCTTCAAAACTTCTTGAGCAGTATGTCCATGCTCAACTTTCCTCCCACCTCTCATCTAACTCTCTCCTTGACAATCCAGTTCAAACTACTAACACTGATCTACAAAGCCATCCACAACCTGTCCACTCCCTATATCTCTGAACTAATCTCCCAATATTTTCCCTCACATAATCTTCGATCTTCCCAAGACCTCATACACTCCTCCACACTTATTCGTTCCTCACACAACCGCCTCCAAGATTTCTCCGAATATCCCCCATCCTCTGGAATTCCACGCCTCAACACGTCTAATTATCCATCACCCTCAGATCCTTTAGATGGAACCTGAAAACCCATCTCTTCAGGAAAGCCTACAGCCTGCAATAACCATTCTGCTACCTCACCACTACCCGAGCTGCCGCATCACCACCACCAGAGCTGCTGCCTCACCACCAACAGAACTGCCATCTCACTACCACCACAGCTGCCGCACCCCCGACCTTCTTTCTCTTACCCAATATCCTGTAGAATGTAAGTCCACAAGGACAGGGTCCTCTCCCCTTTGTACCAGTCTGTCATTGTAAATTTGCTTACTGCAAATTATATCTATAACTCTGTACATAACCCCTTTCTCATGTACAGCAGCATGGAATTAATGGCGCTATATAAATAAATAATAATAATAATTTCGTGACCAGGCCATTTTTTTCAATTCTGACCAATGCCACTTTATGAGGTCATAACTCTGAAACGCTTCAACGGATCCCGGTGATTCTAAGATTGTTTTCTTGTGACATATTGTAATTTATGTATCCACTTCCAGTGAAAAAAATGTTAATAAAAACTTTATAGCTTTACAATAAGTACAATACAATAAGTAAGTCATCTGTTTGTTTATTTTTGTTTGTTTTTGCTACCTGATGAAGGCTGCACTGTAATATTAGCAGCCGAAACGCGTTGTACTGCATTTTAAAAATATTTTACAAATATATTTTATTTTATTGTTTTGAGAAAATAAATGCAGTTTTATTAACATTTTTTCACTGGAAGTGGATGCATTCGAAAAATCCGTAGGTGCTTAGCGCCACATTTGCTTGGAGTTTATTTTTCCTTTGAAGTCGCCACCTATGTACATCCGAATCAGGATCAACTCATAGTTCTCCAAAGTGAACTGCACACCTTATTGGATTATACAACATATGGAGAAGAGTTGTCTAAAGAATTGATTCCTTGAGAATCTCAACGTGCATTTCTTACCGGAAAAAGGTGAGCATAACCACAATTAAAAGAATTTTTTTTTAACTGTTGGTGAAAACGTATTACGCTCAGAGGTAGCGCCGCACTTGTTTCTTTTTCCTCTTTCCTTAAACCAGGGTATTTCTAAAGATATTGTAATTTATGATATGGTAAAATTTATTCAATATGACCTGCGTTTATTTGAGAAAAAGATGGAAGTTTGGCGAAAATTTAGAAAATTTTGCAATTTTCAAACTTTTAGTTTTTATGTCCTTAAATTAGAGAGAGATATAACCAAAATTGCTAATAAATAACATTTCCCACATGTCTGCTTTACATCAGCACAATTTTGGAAACATAATTTCTTGATTAGGAATAGTGATGAGTGAGTGTACTCGTTGCTCGGGTTTTCCCGAGCACGCTCGGGTGACCTCCGAGTATTTGTTAGTGTTCGGAGATTTAGTTTTCATCATGGCAGCTGAATGATTTACAGCTATTAGCCAGGCTGAGTACATGTTGGGGATGCCTGGTTGCTAGGTAATCCCCACATGTAATCAAGCTGGCTAATAGCTGCTGAGGCAATGAAAACTTAATCTCTGAGCAGTCATAAATATTCAGAGACCACCCGAGCGTGCTTGCAAAAACCCGAGCAAGGAGTACACTCACTCATCACTAGTTAGGAAGTTATAAGGGTTAAAATTTGACCGATTTTTCATTTTCACAACAAAATTTACAAAACCATTTTTTTGGGGGACCACCTCACACCTGAAGTGACTTTGAGGGGCCTATATCACAGAAAATGCCCCAAAATGACACTACTCTAAAAACTGCACCCCTCAAGGTACTCAAAACCACAATCAAGAAGTTTATTAACCCTTCAGGTGCTTCACAGGAATTTTTGGAATGTTTTAAAAAAATTAACATTTAACTTTTTTTCTCTAAAAAATAATTCAGATCCAATTTGTTTTATTTTACCAAGGGTAACAGGAGAAATTGGACCCTAAAAGTTGTTGTGCAATTTGTCCTGAGTACGTTGATACCCCATATGTGGGGGTAAACCACTGTTTGGGCGCATGGCAGAGCTCGGAAGGGAAGGAGCGCCGTTTGACTTTTCAATGCGAAATTGTCTGGAATTAAGATAGGACGTCATGTCGCATTTGGAGAGCCCCTGATGTGCCTAAACAGTGGAAATAACCTACAAGTAACACCATTTTGGAAAGTAGACCACTAAGGAACTTATCTAAATGTGTGGTGAGCACTTTGAACTCCCAAGTGCTGCACAGAAGTTTATAAAGAGCCGTAAAAATAAAAAATTATATTTTTTTCATTAAAATGATCTTTTCGCCTCAAAATTTTTATTTCCTCAAATTTTTTATTTTTCCAAGGGTAACATGAGATATTGAAGGCAGCAGAAGAAGAAAAATGGAACGCACTCTCCGGCCTGTTGATTCTGATCCTTTATTCAAAACATGGACAAACTTAGCAGGGAGGGGTGTGGAGGATGACGGACGACGGCTGTTTCGCGCACACAGGCGCTTCTACGGGTCCTAATGACGGCAGGAAGTGGGGAAGTCCTTTTACCCATCCAGGTGTACAATAAACTCCCACACGACCAGCGTCAGGGCAATAAACTCCGCCCAACGGAATGTCAATCATAAAAACAAAATTGTGACACATAATTAAAAGACATAAAAACAACAGCACAAACGACGTTTTACAATTTGCAAATAAATTGCTGAACGCCGCATAACAAAAAGACTGCCATGTCAATTTTATCATTGAGACCTGTGGAACCTGTGGCGCATGCACGTAGGATCCACCTGGCCTCTCTTCTCAAGAGGAGGCGATGCCAATCCCCTCCATGACGCGGTGAGTTGACCCTTTCCAGACCCGCAAAGCGCAAAACCTTTGCATCACCCTCATGTACCTGTCTTATGCGATTAATCAGATGAGGAACCCACTTTCCTGTACGTATAGAGTTAAGATGTTTCCTAATTCTTATAAATAAAGGCCAAATCGTCTTACCTATGTAGAAAAAGCCACACGGGCAAAAAATTATGTATACAATACATGTGTGGTCTTATACAAGATAAAATCGCGAACCCAGTGACGGATAGAACCAACTATTTTATTTAATAGCTAGAGACCCCAAATTTGACACAAATACAATTCCTACATTACTAAAGAGGAATATGTAATAAAAGAAGGGATAAGAGATGTATGTAAACCATGTCACATATCCTGTCGGGATGTGAAGGAGATAGCAAAATCCGGCAATTGAATTACCGGCTTTTCTGCTATCTAGCGCTGAATTAAATAAATAAATATATATATATATACATATATATATATGTCTCACTGACATATACACATTTATTCTACCTATTCTATTCTGTCAGTGTACACCGCGCTGCATTGCCGGCTTTTCTATAGAACACCGCTGCGTATTTCTCGCAAGTCACACGCATGGTCTGTGTGTAATCTGCAATTTTCTCGCCCCCATAGACTTTCATTGGCATATTTTTTGTGCAATACGCTGATAAACGCAGCATGCTGCGATTTTCTATGCCCATAACATACCGTATATTACGGATGCGTAATATTTGGCAGATAGGAGCTGCCCCATAGAGAATCATTGGGCCGTGTGCAATGCGTATTTTCTGGACGTATTTTCTGCGCTCATACGTCCGTAAAACTCGCTAGTGTGACACCGGCATAATGCAAACACTAACCACACCCCTAACTCCAACACACCCCTAACACTTATCCCAACCCTCACCATAACCCTAACCACACCCCTATCCCTGACACACCACTAACCCTAGTCCCAACCCTAACCCTAATCCCAACCGTAAACATAATTCTAACCCTAACCCTAATCCAAATCCTAACCCTAATTTTAGCCCCAACCCTAACCCTAACTTTAGCCCCAACCATAACCTTAACTTTAGCCCCAACCCTAACCCTAACTTTAGCCCCAACCCTAACTTTAGCCCTAACCCTAACCTTAACCCTAATGGGAAAATGGAAATAAATGCTTTTTTTATTTTATTATTATTCCCTAACTAAGGGGGTGATAAAGGGGGGTTTGATTTACTATTTATAGTGGGTTTTTATGTTTGGCAGCTGTCACACACTAAAAGACGCCTTTTATTGCAAAAAATAGCTTTTGCATCACCACATTTTGAGAGCTATAATTTATCCATATTTTGACCCATAGAGTCATGTGAGGTCTTGTTTTTTGTGGGACAAGTTGACATTTTTATTGGTACCATTTTGGGCACATGACATTTTTTAATCGCTTCTTATTCCGATTTTTAAGAGGCAGAATGAACAAAACTCAGCAATTCAGGAATTGCTTTTTTTCTAGTTTTTTTATACCGTTCTGCGTGTGGTAAAATTGATAAGGCAGCTTTATTCTTCGGGTCAGTACGATTACAGCAATACCTCACTTATATCTTTTTTTCATGTTTTGGCACTTTTACACAATAAAAACTATTTTATAGAAAAAAATTATTTTTGCATCGCTTTATTCTGAGAGCTATTAGGCTATGTGCACACATTGCGGATTAGGCTTAGGAATTTCTGGTACGGATTCTGACTCTCCTGGCAGAAAATGCACCTGCAGATTCATTGCGTTTTTTGTGTGGTTCCGCTGCGTTTTTCGTGTGTCTTTGCTGCGGTTTTCTTGCGGATTTGCTGCGTTTTTTACCCCTGCGGTTTTCCATAATGGAATGGGTACATAAACGCTGCAGATTCACAAAAAAGAAGTGACATGCTACTTCTTTTAAACCGCAGCGTTTCCGCAGTGGATTTTCCACAAAGTGTGCACAGTATTTTTTTTTTTCTCATTGATTTACATTGTACTGTAAATCAATTGCGGATCTGCAGCGTTTCTGCACCTCAAAAAAATCTGCAAATCCGCAGAGAATCCGCAACGTGTGCACATGCCCTAACTTTTTTATTTTTCTGCTGATGGAGCTGTATGGGGGCTTGTTTTTTGCGGGACAAAATGAAGTTTTCAGCGTTTTATTGTACTTTTTGTTCGTCAGTATGATGATAAAGTATTGTTTTTTTGCATTGTTTTTTTTTTTATTGGTGTGTGTTCACTGAAGAGGTTAACTCGAGGGACAGTTTTAGAGTGGGTCGTTAAGGACGCGGCGATACCAAATATGTGTACTTTTATTGTTTTTTTTAAATTTAAATAATAAATAAATAAATAAATGGATTTATTGGAAAAATATTTTTTTTTCTTTATTTGGGGATTTTTAAAAAAAATATTTTTACACATTTTAATTTTTTTAAAAAATTTATAACATTGTCCTAGGTTGGGACATTACTATATAAAGTCAGATCGCTGATCTGACACTTTACATAGCACTGTGTCAGATCAGCGATCTGACAGGCAGTGTAGGAGGCTTGCCGGCGCCTGCTCTCAGCAGGCACTGACAAGCCACCTCACTGAAGGACCCGGAAGGACTCCGCGGCCATTTTGGAGACGAGGTCTCCATGGAGACCACTGGAACAATGCAATCGCATCGCATTGTTCCGGTGGGAGAGCGCAGGAAGCCCCCTCCCTGTGCGATTGTTCTCTATGCCGCTGTCACTACTGACAGTGGCATCAGAGGGGTTAAATGCCCACGATCAGCGCTACCACTGATCGTGGGCATTGCTGCGGGGTGTCAGCTGTCACATATAGCTGACCACCGTACTAGTGCTGCAGTTTGTGGGAATGCAGTTCCCGCAGAGCAGTACTAGTACGGTGCATGTCGGGAAGGGGTTAATCAACCGCTCACTGTTTGATATAGAAATCTTGTGTTGTGTGAATGCTATGAGCTGCCAAAGAGAGCGGATCCCCACAATTGGTGGTTTTGAATGTGCGTAACAAATCTCAAGGAACACAGTTAATTGCTATATGGAAACTGTATGTCCTGAGTACAGGCAGCTGCAGCAGTATGAGCAAGGTTGGGCAAAATGAAGAAGCTTACAGCCTCAAAAAATCCTCATAAATAGGTATGGTGATCCCTTCTAATTTAAAACATACAACCAATAGCAACAATGAAGGAACAGATGATCAAAATATATAGAAAATATTTTTTTTTTTTTAAAGTATTAAAAATATAATATAAAATATATATATATATATATACAAATAGACAGTAAGGGGTATGATGGCAGAAAACAAGAGCACATAACATATTAAATTCTAATGTTGCCTGTTATAGTAATCAATATTTCATGACAATGCTAATATATAATAAACAATGTCTCTGTCACAGGAGGATCATAATATGAGGACCCTAAATGACATAATGTTCAGGTAAAGCGTGTGCATAAGACAAATAAATAGGATAATTGCTAAAATTGGTGATACCCTATAAGGATGCACCAAAAATGCAACAGTGTAGACACATACCATTACATTATAATGGATAGAGGTACTACATTACCTGTAGTCATATTGCAGGGTATAAGTGTGCTCAATCCAGCACCTCGACGCATGTTTCACTGCCTCTGCAGCTTTGTCAGGTGGTAGAATAATGGGATATTAGGCTGTAATATTAATTGATTGATCAGGCATTTGTGTTGTTGTGTCCCTGCCACGTTGCCCTATCAAATCGGGGACGGCACTCAGTGCCCATGTCATATGGTCATGAGACCCGCTCTCAACGCCGCAGCGCATGAGCGGAACGCGCACCTGGAGCCTGCTAGGAAGGATACATGATGTGAGGTAGATCGTATAGGAGTTACAGGTCCTTCTCAAAAAATTAGCATATAGTGTTAAATTTCATTATTTACCATAATGTAATGATTACAATTAAACTTTCATATATTATAGATTCATTATCCACCAACTGAAATTTGTCAGGTCTTTTATTGTTTTAATACTGATGATTTTGGCATACAACTCCTGATAACCCAAAAAACCTGTCTCAATAAATTAGCATATTTCACCCATCCAATCAAATAAAAGTGTTTTTTAATAACAAACAAAAAAACCATCAAATAATAATGTTCAGTTATGCACTCAATACTTGGTCGGGAATCCTTTGGCAGAAATGACTGCTTCAATGCGGCGTGGCATGGAGGCAATCAGCCTGTGACACTGCTGAGATGTTATGGAGGCCCAGGATGCTTCAATAGCGGCCTTAAGCTCATCCAGAGTGTTGGGTCTTGCGTCTCTCAACTTTCTCTTCACAATATCCCACAGATTCTCTATGGGGTTCAGGTCAGGAGAGTTGGCAGGCCAATTGAGCACAGTAATACCATGGTCAGTAAACCATTTACCAGTGGTTTTGGCACTGTGAGCAGGTGCCAGGTCGTGCTGAAAAATGAAATCTTCATCTCCATAAAGCATTTCAGCCGATGGAAGCATGAAGTGCTCCAAAATCTCCTGATAGCTAGCTGCATTGACCCTGCCCTTGATGAAACACAGTGGACCAACACCAGCAGCTGACATGGCACCCCACACCATCACTGACTGTGGGTACTTGACACTGGACTTCAGGCATTTTGGCATTTCCTTCTCCCCAGTCTTCCTCCAGACTCTGGCACCTTGATTTCCGAATGACATGCAAAATTTGCTTTCATCAGAAAAAAGTACTTGGGACCACTTAGCAACAGTCCAGTGCTGCTTCTCTGTAGCCCAGGTCAGGCGCCTCTGCTGCTGTTTATGGTTCAAAAGTGGCTTTACCTGGGGAATGCGGCACCTGTAGCCCATTTCCTGCACACGCCTGTGCACGGTGGCTCTGGATGTTTCCACACCAGACTCAGTCCACTGCTTCCTCAGGTTCCCCAAGGTCTGGAATCGGTCCTTCTCCACAATCTTCCTCAGGGTCCGGTCTCCTCTTCTCGTTGTACAGCGTTTTCTGCCACATTGTTTCCTTCCAACAGACTTACCATTGAGGTGCCTTGATACAGCACTCTGGGAACAGCCTATTTGTTGAGAAATTTCTTTCTGGGTCTTACCCTCTTGCTTAAGGGTGTCAATGATGGCCTTCTTGACATCTGTCAGGTCGCTAGTCTTAGGGTACCATCACACTGTGCAATTTTGAACGCTACGACGGCACGATTCGTGACGTTCGAGCGATATAGTTACGATATCGCAGTGTCTGACACGCTCCTGCGATCAGGGACCCCGCTGAGAATCGTACGTCGTAGCAGATCGTTTTAAACTTTCTTTCGTCGTCTAGTGTCCCGCTGTGGCGGCATGATCGCATGGTGTAACATATATCGTATACGATGTGCGCATAGTAACCAACGGCTTCTACATCGCACATACGTCATGAAATTATCGCTCCAGCGTCGTAGATTGCAAAGTGTGACAGCAGTCTACGACGCTGGAGCGATATTGTTACGATGCTGGAGCGTCACGGATCGTACCGTTGTAGCGATGAAAATTGCACTGTGTGACGGTACCCTTACCCATGATGGGGGTTTTGAGTAATGAACCAGGCAGGGAGTTTATAAAAGCCTCAGGTATCTTTTGCATGTGTTTAGAGTTAATTAGTTGATTCAGAAGATTAGGGTAATAGGTCGTTTAGAGAACCTTTTCTTGATATGCTAATTTATTGAGACAGGTTTTTTGGGTTATCAGGAGTTGTATGCCAAAATCATCAGTATTAAAACAATAAAAGACCTGACAAATTTCAGTTGGTGGATAATGAATCTATAATATATGAAAGTTTAATTGTAATCATTACATTATGGTAAATAATGAAATTTAACACTATATGCTAATTTTTTGAGAAGGACCTGTAGTTGTAACTAACATGTAGGATTAAGCTTTTGCATGTCTGTATAACTTGCATAATAACTATAGGACAATAGTAAAGTATATATTACCCTGAGAAGATTAAATGTATATAGGCATCAGATAATTATAATAAAAAGCAGAAAATATAAAAATACAAAAACACACTAAAAATTATAATCCTCGTACACATTGCCTATCGAGGGGTAACATACAGCTCTGGCAAAGATTAAGACCACCACATCAAAACCCTGTCATGAGCAGCCCATTCTCTAGAACTGAACCCCACTGAAAACCTCTGGAATGTAATCAAGAGGATGATGGATAGTCATAAGCCATCAATCAAAGAAGAACTGCTTCAATTTTTGTGCCAGAAGCAGTGTGAAAGACTGGTGGAAAGCATGCCAAGACGCATGAAAGCTGTGATTAAAAATCATGGTTATTCCACAAAATATTGATTTCTGAACTCTTCCTGAGGTAAAACTTTAGTCTTGTTGTTTCCAGTAGCGTAGCTACCGGGGGGGACAGAGGGCGCAATCGCCCCGGGCCCCGTGCTCTGAGGGGGCCCACCGGGAGCTACGCTACTGCAACTGCATCGGCGCGCGCAGCCCGCTGATGCAGTAACATTCTGCGGAAGAGCAAGGAGAATCGATCTCCCTGCTCTGCCGCTATGGGGCCCCTGAGCAGGCGGGGGGGGCCCTGTGCCAGCAGTGGGCCCCCCGCCCGTCATCGCATGGTGAGCTGTATCGGCATCTAGCTGATACAGCTCATCTGCAGTGATCAGGGAAGGAGCGCTGCACTGCGCTCCTCCCATCATCCCCCACACCATCTGACAGCGGGCGTGAAGACGTAACCGCCCAGCGCTAGCTGTCAGATGAGCGGGAGCAGGAGCAGGGAGCACTACTGGAACAAGGAGTTAGAGAGGTGAGTATTTATTTGCTGTGTTTTTATGGGGGCTGCCTTATTCTACAGTATCTGCCTATAGGGGAGGGAGTGCTGCCTTATTCTACAGTATCTGCCAATAGGGGGGGAGTGCTACCTCATATACAGTATCTGCCTATAAGGGAGGGAGTGCTGCCTCATATACAGTATCTGCCTATAGGAGAGGGAGTGCTTGCTTATATACAGGATCTGCCTATAGGGGAGGGAGTGCTGCCTTATTCTACAGTATCTGCCTATAGGGGGGAGTGCTGCCTTATATACAGGATCTGCCTATAGGGGGGGAGTGCTGCCTCATATACAGTATCTGCCTATAGGAGAGGGAGTGCTGCCTTATATACAGGAGCTGCCTATAGGGGGGGAGTGCTGCCTTATTCTAAAGGATCTACCTATGGGAGGGAGTGCTGCCTTATTCTACAGGATCTGCCTATGGGGGGTGCTGCCTTATTCTACAGGATCTGCCTATGGGGGAAGTGCTGCCTTATATACAGGATCTGCCTTTAGGGGGGGAGTGCTGCCTTATTCTACAGGATCTGCCTATGGGGGAGAGTGCTGCCTTATTCTACAGGATCTGCCTATGGAGGGAGTGCTGCCTTATTCTGCAAGTTCTGCCTATGGGGGGGAGTGCTGCCTTATATACAGGATCTGCCTATAGGGGGGAGTGCTGCCTTATTCTACAGGATCTGCCTATGGGGGGGTGCTGCCTTATACTACAGGGTCTGCCTATGGGGGGTGCTTTAAACTACAGAGTCTGCCTATAGGGGTGCTGCCTTGTGCAATATTGAGGACTATCTGGCACATTATACTATATGGCGGTTATCTATGGGGCCATCATACAGTGTGGGGATTACAGTATTGGAGCCATCAAACAGTTTGAAGGCTACTAAGGGGTCAGTATACTGTGTGGGTGGTACTATACTGTTAGGGGGCATTATACTTATATGTATAGGGGAGCTGTATGGGGGGGAGACTCGGGACATTATTAAATTTAAAGTAGGCACTTATTGTAATAGGGGAACTCAGGTTACTGTGACTATCAAAGGGGCACACAGAGGGCATTATTACTTTCTAGGGGGGAAAATGTGGGCTCTGTTTTCTAGGGCACTTGCACCCGGCATTACTATATTATAGAGGGGTGCTTTAGAATTTAGAGGGTACAGAGAACCACAGAGTAGGTTCAGTAATAGGGTCACACACGGCAGCAGAGGCTCAGTATCGGGGTATCAGGTGCAATAATGGGGTCACATACGGCAGCAGCGGCTCAGTATTGGGGTATCAGGTGCAGTAATAGGGACACATAAGGCAGCAGCGGCTCAGTATTGGGGTATCGGGCAGTAATAGGGACACATACGGCAGCAGCGGCTCAGTATTGGGGTATCAGGTGCAGTAATAGGGACACATATGGCAGTATCGGCTCAGTATTGGGGTATCAGGTGCAGTAATAGGGACACATACGGCAGCAGCGGCTCAGTATTGGGGTATCAGGTGCAGTAATAGGGACAAATACGGCAGCAGCGGCTGAGTGTTGGAGTATCAGGTGCAGTGATAGAGACACATATGGCAGCAGCGGCTCAGTATTGGGGTATCAGGGGCAGTAATAGGGACACATATGGCAGCAGCGGCTCAGTATTGAGGCATCAGATTTAGTAATAGGGACACATATGGCAGCAGGGGCTCAGTATTGGGGTATCAGGTGCAGTAATAGGGACACATACGGCAGCAGCGGCTCAGTATTGGGGTATCAGGTGCAGTAATATGGACACATACGGCAGCAGCGGCTCAGTATTGGGGTATCAGGTGCAGTAATAGGGACACATATGGCAGCAGCGGCTCAGTATTGAGGTATCAGGTGCAGTAATAGGGACACATACGGCAGCAGCGGCTCAGTATTGGGGTATCAGGTGCAGTAATAGGGACACATACGGCAGCAGCGGCTGAGTGTTGGAGTATCAGGTGCAGTAATAGAGACACATATGGCAGCAGCGGCTCAGTATTGGGGTATCAGGGGCAGTAATAGGGACACATATGGCAGCAGCGGCTCAGTATTGAGGTATCAGGTGTAGTAATAGGGACACATACGGCAGCAGGGGCTCAGTATTGGGGTATCAGGTGCAGTAATAGGGACTCATACGGCAGCAGCGGCTCAGTATTGGGGTATCAGGTGCAGTAATATGGACACATACGGCAGCAGCGGCTCAGTATTGGGGTATCAGGTGCAGTAATAGGGACACATATGGCAGCAGCGGCTCAGTATTGAGGTATCAGGTGTAGTAATAGGGACACATATGGCAGCAGCGGCTCAGTATTGGGGTATCAGGTGCAGTAATAGGGACACATACGGCAGCAGCGGCTCAGTATTGGGGTATCAGGTGCAGTAATAGGGACACATACGGCAGCAGCGGCTGAGTGTTGGGGTATCAGGTGCAGTAATAGAGACACATACGGCAGTAGCGGCTCAGTATTGAGGTATTAGGTGTAGTAATAGGGATACATACGGCAGCAGCGGCTCAGTATTGGGGTATCAGGTGCAGTAATAGGGACACATACGGCAGCAGCGGCTCAGTATTGGGGTATCAGGTGCAGTAATATGGACACATACGGCAGCAGCGGCTCAGTATTGGGGTATCAGGTGCAGTAATAGGGACACATATGGCAGCAGCGGCTCAGTATTGAGGTATCAGGTGTAGTAATAGGGACACATATGGCAGCAGCGGCTCAGTATTGGGGTATCAGGTGCAGTAATAGGGACACATACGGCAGCAGCGGCTCAGTATTGGGGTATCAGGTGCAGTAATAGGGACACATACGGCAGCAGCGGCTGAGTGTTGGGGTATCAGGTGCAGTAATAGAGACACATACGGCAGTAGCGGCTCAGTATTGAGGTATCAGGTGTAGTAATAGGGATACATACGGCAGCAGCGGCTCAGTATTGGGGTATCAGCAGGATGAGGGGTTTGTGCAGGTTGGGAATAGATGGTGATGGCTGGAATGTGAGAAGTGAAACGTGTCTTTGTTGTTTTCTCTGCAGACGAGTTGTAGCTGGAAGAAGTTGTCATGTCAGTCTGGGCCAGATGGAAAAGACGGGAAAAGTGACGATTCCATCATAAAGAACGTCAATGGTAAGTCATTATCTATAACTGTGCTGTGATCTCTTATATGCTCTGTAGGGCTAGTATCTACCACTGATCATATGGTGGTAATATCCATGTTGGTCGTTAGAGATTATCTTCAGTAACAGCGCTGTCATCTGCTGAGGTTCTCCACTATTAGGGGGCGTCATCGAGTTGTAATCAAGGTTATCTGGTTAGGGGCCCACTCAGAAGCTTCGCCCCCCCTGGACCAAAACCCTAGCTATGCCTCTGGTTGATTCTAAATGATTATGAACTTGCATTCTTTGCATTATTTGAGGCCTGAAAGCACTGGTTTTTTTTAATTTTGACTATTTTTCTTTGTCAGAAAAAAATTCTAAATTTATTGCTTGGAAGTTCGGAGAGACATGTTGTCCGAAGTTTATAGAATAAAAGAACAATTTACATTTTACTCAAAAATCTATAATATAACGCTGGGAGCGTCACTCTGTCCGAAGCCTTAATAGACTGCGCAGGCGCGACGCTCCCAGCGTTACATTATAGATGCCGCCGAGAGCAGGGGGTCGAGAGCACGGGGAGATGCCGCCGAGAGCAGGGGGTCGGGAGTACGGGGAGATGCCGCCGAGAGCAGGGGGTCGGGAGCACGGGGGCGCCGTATGTGCGCCCGGCACAGAAAGTTTTTACTTACGCCAGTTCCGGCGCCATTGTCTTTCTCCTCCTGGTGCCGGAATCGGCGCCTGCTCAGTACGCGCTTTCCGGCGCCATTTTATTGAAGACACACTGCAGTGTCTTCAATAAAATGGCGCCGGAAAGCGCGCACTGCGCAGGCGCCGATTCCGGCTCCAGGAGAAGCAAGACAATGGTGCCGGAACTGGCGTAAGTAACAAATTGCTGTGCCATGAGGCTGTGGCACTTCATGCCACAGCCATTTGTTACTTACGGCATTTCCACCGCCAATATCTTTCTCCTCCTGGTGCCGGAATCGGCGCTTGCGCAGTACGCGCTTTCCGGCAGTGTCTTCAATAAAATGGCGCCGGAAAGTGCGTACTGCGCAGGCGCCGATTCCTGCTGCCGGAATCGGCGCCTGCGCAGTCCGCGCTTTCCTGCGCCATTTTCTTGAAGACACACCTGCAGTGGAGCCGGACGATAGGTGAGTATGGTATTTTTTTTTTTTATATGGCAGCAGCATACGGGGGCATATAATACAATAGTGGCGCAGGATGGGAGCAGCACATGACAGAACGGGCGCAGGATGGCAGCAGCACATGACAGAACGGGCGCAGGATGGCAGCAGCACATGACAGAACGGGCGCAGGATGGCAGCAGCACATGACATTACGGGCGCAGGATGGCAGCAGCACATGACAGAACGGGCGCAGGATGGCAGCAGCGCATGACATAACGGGCGCAGGATGGCAGCAGGATGGGAGCAGCACATGACAGAACGGGCGCAGGATGGCAGCTGCGCATGACAGAACGGGGGCGCAGGATGGGAGCAGCACATGACAGAACGGGCGCAGGATGGCAGCAGCACATGACAAAACGGGCGCAGGATGGCAGCAGCGCATGACAAAACGGGCGCAGGATGGCAGCAGCACATGACAGAACGGGCGCAGGATGGCAGCAGCACATGACAGAACGGGCGCAGGATGGCAGCAGCACATGACCGAACGGGCGCAGGATGGCAGCAGCACATGACAGAACGGTTGCAGGATGGCAGCAGCGCATGACATAACGGGCGCAGGATGGCAGCAGGATGGGAGCAGCACATGACAGAACGGGCGCAGGATGGCAGCAGCACATGACAGAACGGGCGCAGGATGGCAGCAGCACATGACAGAACGGGCGCAGGATGGCAGCAGCACATGACAGAACGGGCACAGGATGGCAGCAGCGCATGACATAACGGGCGCAGGATGGCAGCAGGATGGGAGCAGCACATGACAGAACGGGCGCAGGATGGCAGCAGCGCATGACAACGGGGGCACAGGATGGGAGCAGCACATGACAGAACGGGCGCAGGATGGCAGCAGCGCATGACAGAACGGGCGCAGGATGGCAGCAGCACATGACAGAACAAGGGCGCAGGATGGCAGCAGCACATGATGGAGACCATATACCAATATAAATGCTCGCCACCCGGGCGTAGAACGGGTTCAATAGCTAGTATACCTATAAAGAGAAAAATCAGACAAACTGAACATTTTGCAGTGGTCTCTTATTTTTTGCCAGAGCTGTATCTAGATATAATATCATTACATGGCACTGTTGCCACTGTTATCTAGAGAAAAACAATTAATTCTTAATGATAGCTTTGTTATATGTATACGGTAATTATAGTAGTATTGTTAATAGTGCAGTGCCACTATAAACTATGTGCAATTCTTACAAAAGAAGGAGACATTAGTCAGTGATTCTGGCAGATGTCATCCCATAAAGGTGTCAGAGATGTGTCACTACAATAAAGACAAAGAGCTGTGTTTCTCAACTCCAGTCCTCCAGACCCACCAACACATCATGTTTTCAGGATTTCCTTAAGATTGCATAGGTGATGCAATTAATGCTTGAGCAGGCGATAAAATTATCACCTGTGCAACACTAAGAAAATTCTGTAAACTTGACCTGTTGGTGGGTCTGAAGTACTGGATTTGGGAAACACTGACATACAGTATAAAATGTGAAAATTTGATAAATATAGTGAGTACATACTGCGTGATATAATAATAAATACAAGAAAAACCATTAATAATGTGATAAGGAGTTGTTGTCATGTATGAATCAAAATCACGTGAAGCGTGTACGAATAAGATAGTCTAGAGAATGTATAAGGGCAATGATAGTTATAACTTTAATACATCATTTTTCAGAGGGTTGGTGTTATTCTTCAATAATTTGCAAGGCCTGGACATCCTTCCCCACTTGCAGACGTATGTGTACTGCGAAAATAGAGGAGCTTGTCAAGCAACTGGTCCAGGCCAATATCCAGCATCATTAGGTCTAGTAGGAGACCAACAAACTCCTGATGCAACAGTTACAGCAGAAACAGCAGATGGTGCTCCTAATTAAGACTATCAGAGCCAGCTAGGAGGTACCTTCCCCAAGTAGAAGTCATGTGACCCTGGAGAGGAAGACAGTAAGAGGGGCATTGCAAAAGATAACTAGAGGTGATGGCATCAAGGTGTAACTGACGGTATTCAGGAGGATGACAGAACAGGAGAAGTTGTCTCTGGAACAGGGGGTGGAGGTTCTGGTGCCATATCTGTATGGAGAGCCTCAGAATGCGTACTTTGACCTGGCTCTTCAAGATGTAATTGAATAAGGCAAACACAAGACAGAGATCTTGGCTCATCTGAGAGTAACCCTGGCAGTTAGCACACAATGGGTGCCCCACTGGGACTTTCACAGGGACGAGCCTCCCCTGCCTCAGATGTTTGACCTTTTGCACCTGTTGCAAAAATGGCTGCAGCATGAGACTTCTTCTTCACCACAGTGGGTGGCTGGAGAAGTCATGTATCAGTTCATACACTTTCTGCAGAAGCCGGTTCAGTGCTTGGCTATACAGGGAGATTCCCAGAAAACTGATGACATGTTGAGTCTGGTGGAGAGATATTGGATGGTTGAGACTTTCCTTGGAAGTCAAAGGCCTTTAATGCCTCCTTACTGGGGTTCCCAAAGGGGATTGACATTCAAAAGAAGGGGACATCACCAGTAAGGTGTCCAAAGCTCCTGGAGGTCTCTGAGCAGCCTCTGAGAGATAAGTCCCATTCTGTGGTTTGCTGGAGCTGTCATTGTCCCTGGCCATATAGCCGGCAAGTGTCCCATGACATGAGCAAATTGACTGCAAGCATAGGCCAGCGTTGCTCCTACTTTGCCTACCCTGCCTGGAGCACTGTTCATCAACCTGACGAGAGGCCTCAGGCAAGCTCAGAGACAGTAAATGGAGTATAAGTGACTGAACTACTGGATTCTGGGAGTTTGGTGACCCTGGCAAGGACCACTCTACCACATTAGCTTGTCCCTGGGAAGGTGGTGAGCATCAGGTGTATCCATGGGAACATGAAGAACTATTCTGTGACCCAGGTCGACCACCAGAAGTCTTCCTAGACCTGGCCATCCAGCCAAACTGAGCAATCGTGGGAGAAGAGCCTTGGTTCAGAGAGGTGAAGAAGAACCCTAAGATCACTGTGGCTGAGCTCCAGAGATAAAGTAGGGAGATGAGAGAAAGTTCCACAGAGTCAACTATCACTGCAGCTCTCCACCAGTTGAGTCTTTATGCAGACTGGCCCAACGGAAGCCTCTCCTCAGTTCAAGACATATGAAAGCCCGCATAGAGTTTGCTTATAAAACAAATGAAGGACTCCTAAACTATGAGAAATAAGATTCGTTGGTCTGATGAGACAAAGATAGACCTTTTTGGTGATAATTCTAAGCGGTATGTGTGAAGAAAACCAGGCACTGCTCATCACCTGCCTAATACAGTCCCACCAGTGAAACATGGTGATGGCCGCATAATGCTATGGGGGTGTTTTCCAGCTACAGGGAAAGGATGACTGGTTGTCATTGAAGGAAACATGAATGCGGCCAAGTATAAAGATAAAACCTCTTCCAGAGTGCTCTGGACCACAGACTTGGCCGAAGCTTCACCTTCCAACAAGACAATGACCATAAGAACATGGCTAATATAACAAAGGAGTGGCTTCAGAATAACTCTGTGACCATTCTTGACTGGTAAGCCAGAGCCCTGACCTAAACCCAATTGAGCATCTCTAGAGAGACCTGAAAATGGCTGTCCACCAACTTTCACCATCCAACCTGATGGAACTGGAGAGGATCTGCAAGGAAGAATGGCAGAGGATCCCCAAATCCAGGTGTGAAAAACTTGTTGCATCATCCCAAAGAAGACTCATGGCTGTACTAGCTCAAAAGCACTCAAGTGCACTAGCTTACTCGTTTTTCATTACTTAGCTGCTTTTTTCTTGCCATAATACAAATTCTAACAGTCTATTTAGTAGGACTATCAGCTGTGTATCCACCAGACTTCTGCACAACACAAATGATGGTCCCAACACCATTTATAAGGCAAGAAATTCCACTTATTAAATCTGACAGGGCACACCTGTGAAGTGAAAACCATTCCCGGCGACTACCTCTTGAAGCTCATCAAGAGAATGCCAAGAGTGTGCAAAGCAGTCAACAAAGCAAAAGGTGGCTACTTTGAAGAACCTAGAATATAAGACATAATTTCAGTTGTTTCACACTTTTTTGTTAAGTATATAATTCCACATGTGTTAATTCATAGTTTTGATGCCTTCAGTGTGAATGTACAATTTTCATAGTCATGAAAATACAGAAAAATCTTTAAATGGGAAGGTGTGTCCAAACTTTTGGTCTGTACTGTATACTGCTCAAAAAAATAAAGGGAACACTAAAATCCCAAATCCTAGATATCACTGAATCAATATATTACAGTTGTAAATCTTTATTCATTACATAGTGGAATGTGTGGAGAACAACAAAACCTAAAAATTAGCAACGTAAATCACAACTAATATCCTACGGAGGTCTGGAGTTGGAATGATGCTCAAAATCAAAGTGGAAAATGTTACAGGCTGATCCAACTTCAATGGAAATGCCTCAAGACAAGGAAATTGTGCTCAGTAGTGTGTGTGGCCTCCAAGTGCCTGTATGACCTCCCTACAATGCCTAGGCATGCTCCTGATGAGGCAGCTGATGGTTTTCTGATGGATCTCCTCCCAGACCTGGAGTAAAGCATCCGCCAACTCATGGACAGTCTGTGGTGCAACGTGACATTGGTGGATGGTGCGAGACATGATGTCCCAGATGTGTTCAATCGAATTCAGGTCTGGGAAAAGTGCGGGCCAGTCCATAGCTTCAATGCTTTCATCTTGCAAGAACTGTTGACACACGGCAGCCACATGAGGTCTGGCATTGTCATGCATTAGGAGAAACCCAGGGCCAACCGCACCAGCATATGGTCTCACAAGGGGTCTGAGGATCTCTTCTCGGTACCTAATGGCAGTCAGGCTACCTCTGGCGAGCACATGGAGGGCCGTTTGGCCCTCCAAAGAAATGCCACCCCACACCATTACTGACCCACTGCCAAACCGGTCATGCTGAAGGATGTTGCAGGCAGCAGATCACTCTCCACAGCGTCTCCAGACTTTGTCATATCTGTCAAATGTGTTCAGTGTGAACCTGCTTTCATCTATGAAGAACATAGGGCACCAGTGGCAAATTTGCCAATCCTGGTGTTCTGTGGCAAATGCCAAGCATCCTGCATGGTGTTGGGCTGTGAGCACAACCCCCATCTGTGGACGGTGGGCACTCAGAACATCTTCATGGAGTCGGTTTCTAACCGCTTGTGCAAACACATGCACGTTTGTGGCCTGCTGGTGTTGTGAATTCTGCTTTTGGGCTCCCTCCGGTGGTTGTAGAGGGTAATGCAGTTGTGCCTGGACTGCAGGATTGGACAGGTGTATCTGCTAATTGCAAAGCTGACTGGGGTATATAGCTTTGCAGGACTCTTTAGTCCCTGCCAGTTGTCCATTGTTCCTTTGGAAGTGTTGGTCCTGCCTGACCTCTCCTGCTTGCTGCCAATTCAGCTAAGTTAAGTATTTGCTTCATTTTGTTTCAGACACTCTGCTGTGTGTTTATTTTCTGTGCTATCTTGTTTCTATTTTGGTCCTGCTAGACTGTGCCTGATGTTTTTCTCAGTCTGGTTGGATTTGCTGGAGTTGCAGATATACTCTCCACATCTTTAGTTAGGTGGTGGAGTTTTTGTATTTTTCTGCTGTGGATATTTTGTAGTGTTTTATGCTGACCGCATAGTATCCTGTACTTTTCTTTCCTTTCTAGGTAGAAGTGGCCTCCTTTTCTTATCCCTGTTTTCAGTCTGCGTGTGTCTTTTCCTCTCCTACTCACAGTCATTATTTGTGGGGGGCTGTCTATCCTTTGGGGGTCTACTCTGAGGCAAGAGAGTTTTCCTATTTCCATCTTTTGGGATATTTAGTTCTCCGGCTGTGTCGAGGTGTCTAGGTCTGGTTAGGCACACCCCACGGCTACTTCTAGTGGCGGTGATAGGATCAGGGTTTGCGGTCAGTATAGTTACCACTGCTCCAGCGAAGGTCATTTCATGCTGCTCCAAGGCCACCTGATCATAACAGCTGGAGGTCATTTTGCAGGGCTCTGGCAGTGCTCCTCCTGTTTCTCCTTGCACAACTGCTGAGGTAGCGATCCTGCTGTTGGGTTGTTGCCCTCCTATGGCCCCTTCCACGTTTCTTGGTGTACTGGCCTGTCTCCTGGTAGCGCCTCCAGCCTCTGGACACTACGCTGACAGACACAGCAAACCTTCTTGCCACAGCTCGCATTCATGTGCCATCGTGGATGAGCTGCACTACCTGAGCCACTTGTGTGGGTTGTAGAGTCCGTCTCATGCTACCACAAGTGTGAAAGCACAACCAACACTCAAAAGTGACCAAAACATCAGCCAGAAAGCATTGGTACTGAGATGTAGTCTATGGTCCCCCCTGCAGAATCACTCCTTTATTGAGTGTGTCTTGATAATTGCCAATAACTTCCATCTGTTGTCTATTCCATTTGCACAACAGCATGTGAAATTGATTGTCAAACAGTGTTGCTCCCTAAATGGACAGTTTGATTTCACAGAAGTTTGACTTATTTGGAGTTATATTCTGTTGTTTAGGTGTTCCCTTTATTTTTTTGAGCAGTGTATATACAGTATATATATATATATATATATATATATATATATATATATATATGTATATACAGGGTGATTATTGCAGATTCATCGGGTTTTCCATACATGTTACTGCAAATGTGTCACCCCTGAGGGTCCAGTCACCACAGAGGTAATGGACGTCAGCCAGAGGTGTGGTACCCCACTCTCGGGTAAGGAAGGGGCACTACCCAGTGCCCGCACACTAGCATCCATTACCACACCACTCCAGGCCAGGGAATCTGGGTGGACCCTATTTAGGGAGGGCCCCATCTCAGGCTGGAGGGGGAACTAGGTAGAGGGTGTGAATGGAGGAAGTAGATAAGGGTAGGAGACCTGGAAGTAGAGTGTGACAGTTGGGAGTGAAGTGTTGTCATAGAAACGGGAGTGAGTCGGAAGAGGAGAGGAGAGAGAGAGAGAAGAAAGGAGTCTGAGAGGAGCTCCAGGGAAAGAGAAGGGGTCCTAGGGGCTAGGGAAGTAAAGAATCCCCCCGTGGCACCCATATCCACGCTGACAGTAGTCGGGTGGAGGGACCAGGTCGCAGTAGGGACCGGCCCCAGACTAATGGAAAGAGTGTAGGACTCCGCTAGTGAACCAGAGGCTGTAGTATCTGTATGTGTGACAGCCAAATCTACACACAATTGCTAAAAAGGTAGCCACATAGGGTCAAGGGGACCAGGAGGTCTTTGCCCAACAGGACCTGGGGCTGCTCGCTTGGGACACTCTGTTTAAGGTGCAGGGTAGGAGTGTGTGAGCCAGCACAGAGAGAGATGACCTGGAAAGGTACACAAGAAGGGGGTCCCGGAAAAGTGCACCCAAACTACCCAAGAGTTGGCTGGATCACTGACCCGGAGGACACAGCACCCGGCTGTTGATTGTAACCTAAAGACTGTGAGTAAAGTGTGAAGACTGCACCCTGCTGTGTCCTCAGAATTATTTGCTGCGTCACCTGCCCAGTACTACAACAGTTTCCATCATCAAATTTTCCCTATAACTGCCCTGGGGCCCCGCTCTACCCATGGGGACTCGAGCTGTAACATCTCTGCTGCATAACCAACCACCAACAGCCACAGTGGAAAGGAATCACAGTTTCAGCCATGTATTGCCGATCACCTCGGGTGGCATCACGAATCAATCCCATATAACTTGCCCCCTTGCATTTTTATTGCACGCTCAGGGCCACAGAGTTGGGGCAGTGCCCCGTGACTTCCCCAAAGAACTGTCTGACCCGATTCCAAGTATTGCACGGCCCTGGTGGGCGTTGCACAAAGATATAGATTTCACCTGTTTGTAATAATAGTCTCGGTTGTGACTCACCAGGTGGCAGGGTGGTATCAGATCCCAAAATAGCAACTACTCAACAGAAAGCATTTTGTGTTTTAGAGAAATATAAGTCAAGTGTTACTGTACAGCAAGCTTTCCGAAGCCAGTATGAAAGTGACCCACCTGGTCACCAGAGCATTCTGCAATGTTATCTAAAATGTAATATCACAGGTTGCTTGTGTAAACGTAAAAGCCAAAGACGACAGAGTGTTACAAGTGAAGTAGTGGAGAGGGTTCAAGAGACCTTTGCACATAGCCTACAGAAATCAACGCATCACACAAATCATTAAATTGGCATTCCTCAGCTGACTGGAGCATTCTGCGACAGAAACTGACTCAGAAATTGCATGCAGCTATTGCAACATTTCTAGCTAGCTGACCATGGCATCTGTTGATACGAGTTCTGTGCACTTTTTCAGGCAGCACAGCAAGATGACAAATTCGCTTTCCGGCTAGTGCTCAGTGACTCTTCAGTGACTCTTCAGATGGCTATAAAGTCTCCCGATCTGACAATGTGTGACTGACTTTCCTTTAGATTTCAAAAACCTGACCGTCACATCCAAACATAGACGTGAAAACACGAAATTTGAACTGCATTACTGCACTAGAAATATGAAAAATGAGAGCTTTTAGCATTCAGATGGAGACGCTTATTCTCAGCGAGGTAAGACAAGTTTAGGACCTGGTATAAGAGAGATGCCGTAAAGGGGCTACCAGGTACACATAAAATTGGCCATTTTTATGCGCTAAAAGCTCTCATTTTTCATATTTCTAGTGCAGTAATGCAGTTCAAATTTCATGTTTTCAAGTTTACATGTTTTAGCGCTGCAGTGTGCTGCCTTATTTACTTGACTTTCCTTTAGGGTACATCAAACATTGTTTATGTGCCACCTTTGCCAGCAACACTGGATGAGCACCAGGACAGCTTTACCATAGCTCTAATAACCATAAGAGGACACATACTGCAGAGTGTTTGGGTCGAACTGGATTGCTGTGTCATGGGACAAAAGGAGGATACATAAAACATTTGTAAACATTATGTGCTAAACTTAAAAATTTTATGTTGGTTGTGACATTCACTATTGTGCATGTAATATATTTTGAATACACCTCTTTGAAACCCAACGAATGTTTTGTAATCACCCTGTATATACAATTGTACTCAAAAGTTTACTTACCCAGGCATAATTTTTGCTTTCTTGGCTTTTTTTCAGAGAATATGAATGACAACACCAAAACTTCTTCTTCACTCATGGTTAGTGGTTGGGTGAAGCCATTTAATGTCAGACTATTGTGTTTTCTCTTTTTAAATCATACTGACAACTCAAAACATCCAAATGACCCTGATCAAAAGTTCACATACCCTATTTCTTAACACCGTGTATTGTCCACGCTAACATCAATGACAGCTTGAAGTCTTTTGCGGTAGTTGTGGATGAAGTTCTTTATTTTCTCAGAGGGTAAAGCTGCCCACTCTTCTTGGCAAAAAACCTCCAGTTCCTGTAAATTCCTGGGCTGTCTAGCATGAACTGCGCGCTTAAGATCTCTTCAGAGTGGCTCAATGATAATGAGGTCAGGAAACTGAGATGGCCACTCCAGAACCTTTACTTTATTCTGCTGTAGCCAATGACAGGTTGAGTTGGCCTTATGTTTTGGATCATTGTCATGTTGGAACTTCCAAGTTCATCCCATGCGCAGCTTCCGGGCTGATGAGTACAAATTTGCCTCCAGTATTTGCTGATAACATGCTGCATTCTTCTTTCCTTCATCTGTGATCACGTTTCCTGTGCCTTGGTAGCTCACACATCACCAAAACCTCAGCGATCCACCTCTGCTTTACAGTAGGAATGGCATTCCTTCATAATAGGCCTTGGTGATTTCTCTCCAAATGTAATGTTTATGGTTGTGGCCAAAAAACTCAATTTTGGTCTCATCACTCCAAATTATCTTGTTCCAGAAGTTTTGAGGCTTGTCTCTGTGCTGTTTTGCGTATTGTAGGTGAGATACTTTGTGGCATTTGTGCAGTAATGGCTTTGTTCTGGCATCTCGACCATGTAGCCCATTTTTCTTCAAGTGACTCCTTATTGTGCATCTTGAAACAGCCACACAGCTAGTTTTCAGAGAGTCCTGTATTTCAGCTGATATTATTTGTGGGTTTTTCTTTGCACCCCGAACAATTTTCCTGGCAGTTGTGGACGACATTTTGTTGGTCTACCTGACCGTGGTTTTATTTTTACAGAGCCCCTGATTTTCCATTTGTTAATCACAGTTTGAATGCTGCTGACTGGCATTATCAATTCCTTGGATATCTTTTTGTATCCCTTTCCTTTTTTATACAGTTCAACTACCTACCTTTTCCCGTAGATCCGTTGACAATTCTTTTGCTTTCCCCATGACTCACAATCCAGAAATGTCAATGTCTGGATGAAAGATGCAAGAGTCTGTCTGGATCCCAGAAACTCACTCAGCTTTGACGCACACACTGATTACAAGCAAACAGGTCACAGGTGAGGATGTTACCTTTAGTAGCCATTCAAACCTGTTTGTGTCAACTTCTGTGCGTGTTATCAGGCCAAAATCTTCAGGGTATATGAACTTTTGATCAGGGTCATTTGGATGTTTTGGGTTATCATTATGATTTAAAAAGAGAAAACACAGTTGTTTGACAATAAATGGCTTCACCCAGCCACTAACCATAAGTTTAGAAAAAGTTTTGGTGTTATCATTCATATTCTCTGAAAAAAGGACAAGAAAGTAAAAACTCTGCTGGGGTATGTAAACTTTTGAGCACAACTGTATATGCATGTAATGTGGTGTCAGTATTCAGAGGCGTATAAGGGCGCAGTCAGCAGGGGGGTGCAGTCAGGCTGCCTAATGCGGCGATCTGGTGTTTTTCCTGGCGACTGCATTCTGCTGCCCCCTGGACTGGGATTCAGCCATTTTCTGATTCTCAAAAGTGCACATTGGAATCTCTAGTCCTCTAGCATTGTGCTGGACTTCTGGGTGTCATAGTGGATTGGTAGTGTTCGCTGCAGGCAAGCGGGAGGTCAAAGTGACACAATGCCACGATGTGTGCGTTGATCTACCTGGCGCCAGCACAAAACCCTCCCAGGTGCCATGACATACAGGAGTTCGGCACAGCGCAAGAAAACTCTAATTCAAGTCAGAAGATGCAGCAAGGACCAGATGAGTAGCGGTGAGAAGCAGAGGGACCAGAGAGGTGAGCAAAGGGATAGTAAAATGTTTTTTCTTTTTTTTACATTACTGTTTTAAAACTCTTGGGTCTAGAGCAGAGATGTTAAACTCAAATACACAAAGGGCCAAATGCAAAAACTCAATTCGCGGGCCGACCTTGATAGTTATTAAAAAAAAGTCTACAATGCAGGAAGTTTCTCTTTGTCAAATATAAACAAATGTAAACAAACTTAAAGGAGTTGTTCAATGAACAAAGTACATTTTCATTAATAGGTCTTAGAATAAAATAAAACATAATCATAAATGGTGCATACCGGAATAATATAACATGTTATATAAGAGCATTAAAATGTATATGGCCCAGTGACTTAATTTAAATATGTAAAAACAAAGGATAAAAAAACCTTGAATTAATAAATAATACAGATAATCAAGTATGATGCTACCAAAAATGCCCACCATTACAGTATGACACCCCCACAGTGATCTCCTCCATAGTACCCTCCACATGCTTGGTATGATGATCTTAGTGTTACCCCACTTGCAAAATATCATGACCCCAATACAGTATGATGCCTCAACTGCGCTCCCTCCACACAGTATGATGGGCCCCACATAGTCCTCCATGCACAACAATGGGTCTCACATCTTCCTCCATACAGTATAATGGGTCCCACAGAGTCCTTCATACAGTATAATGGGCCCACAGAGTCCTCCATACAGTATAATGGGCCCTACATAGTCATCAATACAGTAAAATGAGCCCCACCTAATCCTCCGAACAGTATAATGGGCGCCACATAGTCATCCGTACAGTATAATGGGCCCCATATAGACTTGCTTACAGTATAATATGCCCCACATAGTCCTCTATACAGAATCATGGCCCCACATTGCCCTCCATACTGAATAATGGACCCCACATAGTCCTCCAAACAGAATAATGAACCCCTCATAGTCTTCCATACAGAATGATGGGCCCCACATAGTCCTCCATACAGAGTAATGTAGCTCGCATAGTTCTCCATACAAAATAATAGGTCCTACATAGTCCTAAATACAAAATAATGGGCTCTACATAGTCCTCCTTACAGAATAATGGGTCCCATATAGTCCTCCACACAATATAATGGGCTCCCATAAAAAAATAATCACCTCTCCGTGGTCCTGCTGCTCCGGTCTTGGTAGCAAGCGCTCTGCAACAATGTGGAGTGCCCCCAGACACAGGGCCATGAGTTCTCGGTACCGCGCCTCTCTGGTTCGGTTCTGAGGCTGTCACGGTGGCTAGACCCGGTCCGTGACCCTGCTAAGGGGCGTCCAATAAAGGTGGTACAGTCTATCAGGGATTCGTGACGCCACCTGTGGTGTTCGGGCAGGGTGACCAATGCTGCTGTGGGGTCCGCTGGGGTGATGGAATGGCAGCTGGATGGTATACCTTCCCACAGGTGGAGTATGTCCCCAGGGCTTCCCAGTAAGGTGGATGATGATGGTGTGAGGTGCAGTCAATAACGAGGACACAGGGTTGCAGTCTCTTTACCTCTTTACTGAAGACTTCAGGATCCTCAATCCAGAGCACGATTAACAGCTTTCTGAGACCGGCCGGTCCGATGGGCACTTCCAGAGTTCCCTTTGCAGGTGGAAATCAGTGCCTACCACTAGCGCCTGTCTGTTGTAGTGCTACCCTGCTGAGTATTCGGAATAGTCCTCACAACTGCTGTTCTCGTTCGTTCTTTCTAATTCTCTCTCGCTTGTTCCAGATGTTACTAGTTTCTCGTCCCCCAGGTATGTTATGGCTAGGACGCACCTGTATGACGGGAAGGCTCGGAGCTCTTCCGGGACCCTAGAGATGCCCCTCTCCACGCGTTGCCCCCTATGTCTTCGTAGGAAATTTAAGGTAGACAGCCAACCTATAATTAACTGTCCTGCGGAGTTCGAAGTAAGGCCTAAAGTCAGTTACTCCCACGGTGTTCCGGCCACCGGCTACGCGCCTCAGTAGGATGTTGCCTCGGTCTCACGGCATGACTCCTACTGGCTCTCCTTTGTGCTTGATGTCATTTCTCACTGCTCCACAATATCCTTCCCTTCGTGTCACTTTCTTAGGATATCACCGCAGGGTGTGCAGGCGCGGTTCCGTAACGTTCTGCTCTGTTCGCTAGGCACCTGCCAGGATCCCATGCCCGACAGGGACCCCCCTGTGTCTTCTCCCTGCAACACCCCCTGCCATGGGATGTTGCCTGAATCCAACCCAGTCAACTTCTGACTAACTTCCTATCCAACCCCTAGTTTTACCAGTGTGAGGAGTGGTCCAATAAATAAAGCCTTTTTCTCCCCCTAGTGGCCGGAGTGTGAAGTGTAATGTGTGCTGGTGATACCTGGTCAGTAGAACTCCTTTAGTGCCATCAGACGTACCATCACTCCCCATAGCGTTAGCGGCAGAGTGTCATACTGCAACGACCAGATCTCTCGGGCGCTGCACTCCCCCCCCCTTCCTTCCCGGTTAAATCCAGTACTCCTGGACTGGGAAGAAGAACAACAATACATTTCAGCAAAAGACATACAAAATTTTTGAAATGCTTAGAACAAGTAAATAAAACAATGCTTCCCTTTATGGGAGGTGAGGACACTTGAACGTTACAAACAAAACAAGGTTAAATATTTTTAAATAACATCCTATTCTACATACTATAAATAACTCTTATTACCCAGCCGGGTATTCTACTAAGTGCAAATTCTGAACAATAATTTAACTTTTCCTTTAAGGGCGTATAAGCTGAACCCACTAAAGGCCTACTATAAAATACTATAAAAATAACTCAACTTTTCTTTCCTTTCTAGCTTCACCAATGCAGGACCGCCTAGCTCCCGGGCTGGGCCTACTGTCATTGTTTCTCTTCCAACAACCAACTGTCGTTCTACGGTTCTCAGGAGGACTCTCTCTCTAACCCCTACGGGTTCAATTTCAATCTTTCCTGTCCTCAATCTCTGTTAACATTATCAAACTTTTCTAAATTTCAACATTATCAGCATTTCAACCTTTCCTAAGGCAACATGTAAACATTCCCTTTAAGAGGAAGCCGAGTCTCTAGGAGGTAGTGCAGATTCTCTCTGTCTGCAAGTCCAATGAAAGCAAGACCTTCTGCGTCATGTCCAAAAGCATTATCTTCGCAAAGTCTTCTTTCTTTTGTAAAATCAGTAGGGAGCACCTTTAAGAAGGTGCAAACTATGTACAAAACAGTTTTGGAATAATTCACTGTTCATGATCCGGCAGTCTTTGAAACAATGATAAACTTGTGCAACAAGAAATGCAAAACAATAGGGATCCCGGGTAAATGAAGGGACCCCTTTAAGAAATAACCCTGGACGGGTTTAAAGCAAAGACAGGAAACAGTTAACTATTTCCATCTTTTTCGGTTCTTCGAGGTTTATGTCTATAGTAGGTTGCAAGGCATCAATCGGTAGTGAACACCTCCCGGCAGTGGAAGCTCGGGTTCAGTGTTCTCGCCTGATGCGGTGTCTGTATCATGGGTTCGTCTCTCAGGTGCGGCCAGGTCACCCGGTGCCTGGATCCGAATGTCAGCTTTGGTTGCAAGTTCAGTAGCGGTGATAATGCACACTGTGGTGACAGGGGTAGAATTCGTCAAATCAGGGTTAGTCGTAGTCAGGACAGCAGGTGGCGCCATTACCGGCTCGCATCAGTAGACGTTTCGAGCGCACCACCATTGCGCATTCCGATGGCGGGTGTACGTCACCTGGTCCCCTCTGTATAGCAGCCGATCATCACATCTATCGCGGCGCTGGGTCTTCACATTGTAGCTAGTAAAGAAGATTTCCGTCGGTAGCCCCGGTTCCTGTATATAGCCCCAACCCCGCTTCGGGTGAAAGGCCAGGACAGTCCCCCACTTTACCGGACTCCCTTTACTGCGTTCTGTCTTTGGTCCTTGTGCTTTCGGTGGGTCACTTTGTTCTGTCTCTTTTCGGTCTTTCCACTGTAAAATTAGGCATTGTTTATATTGTTCCCAAGTGAGCGCAGCGATGCTGAGGCCCTCCTGTCTGGTTCCGTCTGGCCCAATCCTTGGGGTGTCCCACTGGAAGATCACCCCCTCTGAGCTTACATCCAGCGGTGTTATGGCTGGCAATCAGGCAACACAGCGTGCAGTAATCAGCGCACATACAGAGATCTGGCAATAACCAAAAACAATAGGACGAGCTCTGAGACGTGGAATCTCTGTAGACTGCATTACCTGATCTATCCTCACACAACTATAAGCAGCAGTGGATTGCGCCTATCACTACCTATGCAACTCGGCACTGCCTGAGGAGCTGACTAGCCTGAAGATAGAAATACAAGCCTGACTTACCTCAGAGAAATACCCCAAAGGAATAGGCAGCCCCCCACATATAATGACTGTTAGCAAGATGAAAAGACAAACGTAGGAATGAAATAGATTCAGCAAAGTGAGGCCCGATATTCTAGACAGAGCGAGGATAGCAAAGAGAACTATGCAGTCTACAAAAAACCCTAAAACGAAAACCACGCAAAGGGGCAAAAAGACCCACCGTGCCGAACTAACAGCACGGCGGTGCACCCCTTTGCTTCTCAGAGCTTCCAGCAAAAGTTAATAGCAAGCTGGACAGAAAAAACAGAAAACAAACTAGAAGCACTTATCTAGCAGAGCAGCAGGCCCAAGGAAAGATGCAGTAGCTCAGATCCAACACTGGAACATTGACAAGGAGCAAGGAAGACAGACTCAGGTGGAGCTAAATAGCAAGACAGCCAACGAGCTCACCAAAACACCTGAGGGAGGAAGCCCAGAGACTGCAATACCACTTGTGACCACAGAAGTGAACTCAGCCACAGAATTCACAACAGTACCCCCCCCTTGAGGAGGGGTCACCGAACCCTCACCAGAACCCCCAGGCCGACCAGGATGAGCCACATGAAAGGCACGAACAAGATCTGGGGCATGGACATCAGAGGCAAAAACCCAGGAATTATCTTCCTGAGCATAATCCTTCCATTTGACCAGATACTGGAGTTTCCGTCTAGAGACACGAGAATCCAAAATCTTCTCCACAATATACTCCAATTCCCCCTCCACCAAAACAGGGGCAGGAGGCTCCACAGATGGAACCATAGGTGCCACGTATCTCCTCAACAACGACCTATGGAATACATTATGTATGGAAAAGGAGTCTGGGAGGGTCAGACGAAAAGACACCGGATTGAGAATCTCAGAAATCCTATACGGACCAATAAAACGAGGTTTAAATTTAGGAGAGGAAACCTTCATAGGAATATGACGAGAAGATAACCAAACCAGATCCCCAACACGAAGTCGGGGTCCCACACGGCGTCTGCGATTAACGAAAAGCTGAGCCTTCTCCTGGGACAAGGTCAAATTGTCCACTACCTGAGTCCAGATCTGCTGCAACCTGTCCACCACAGAATCCACACCAGGACAGTCCGAAGACTCAACCTGTCCTGAAGAGAAACGAGGATGGAACCCAGAATTGCAGAAAAATGGAGAGACCAAGGTAGCCGAGCTGGCCCGATTATTAAGGGCGAACTCAGCCAACGGCAAAAATGACACCCAATCATCCTGGTCAGCGGAAACAAAACATCTCAGATATGTTTCCAAGGTCTGATTGGTTCGTTCGGTCTGGCCATTAGTCTGAGGATGGAAGGCCGAGGAGAAAGATAGGTCAATGCCCATCCTACCACAAAAGGCTCGCCAGAACCTCGAGACAAACTGGGAACCTCTGTCAGAAACAATATTCTCAGGAATGCCATGTAAACGAACCACATGCTGGAAGAACAAAGGCACCAAATCAGAGGAGGAAGGCAATTTAACCAAGGGCACCAGATGGACCATTTTAGAAAAGCGATCACAGACCACCCAAATGACCGACATTTTTTGAGAAACGGGAAGGTCAGAAATGAAATCCATCGAAATATGTGTCCAAGGCCTCTTCGGGACCGGCAAGGGCAAAAGCAACCCACTGGCACGTGAACAGCAGGGCTTAGCCCTAGCACAAATTCCACAGGACTGCACAAAAGCACGCACATCCCGTGACAGAGATGGCCACCAGAAGGATCTAGCAACCAACTCCCTGGTACCAAAGATTCCTGGATGACCGGCCAGCACCGAACAATGAAGTTCAGAGATAACTTTACTAGTCCACTTATCAGGGACGAACAGTTTCTCGGCCGGACAACGATCAGGTTTATTAGCCTGAAATATCTGCAACACTCTCCGCAAATCAGGGGAGATGGCAGACACAATGACTCCTTCCTTGAGGATACTCGCCGGCTCAGATAACCCCGGAGAGTCGGGCACAAAACTCCTAGACAGAGCATCCGCCTTCACATTTTTAGAGCCCGGAAGGTATGAAATCACAAAATCAAAACGAGCAAAAAATAACGACCAACGGGCCTGTCTAGGATTCAAGCGCTTGGCAGACTCAAGATAAGTAAGGTTCTTATGATCAGTCAAAACCACCACGCGATACTTAGCACCCTCAAGCCAATGACGCCACTCCTCGAATGCCCACTTCATGGCCAGCAACTCTCGGTTGCCCACATCATAATTACGCTCAGCAGCAGAAAATTTCCTGGAAAAGAAAGCACATGGTTTGAACACTGAGCAACCAGAACCTCTCTGTGACAAAACCGCCCCTGCACCAATCTCAGAAGCATCAACCTCGACCTGGAACGGAAGAGAAACATCAGGTTGACACAACACAGGGGCACAGCAAAAACGACGCTTCAACTCCTGAAAAGCTTCCACGGCAGCAGAAGACCAATTAACCAAATCAGCACCCTTCTTGGTCAAATCGGTCAATGGTCTGGCAATGCTAGAAAAATTACAGATGAAGCGACGATAAAAATTAGCAAAGCCCAGGAATTTCTGCAGACTTTTTAGAGATGTCGGCTGAGTCCAATCCTGGATGGCCTGAACCTTAACCGGATCCATCTCGATAGTAGAAGGGGAAAAGATGAACCCCAAAAATGAAACTTTCTGCACACCGAAGAGACACTTTGATCCCTTCACGAACAAGGAATTAGCACGCAGTACCTGGAAAACCATTCTGACTTGCTTCACATGAGACTCCCAATCATCTGAGAAGATCAAAATGTCATCCAAGTAAACAATCAAGAATTTATCCAGATACTCACGGAAAATGTCATGCATAAAAGACTGAAAAACAGATGGAGCATTGGCAAGTCCGAACGGCATCACCAGATACTCAAAATGACCCTCGGGCGTATTAAATGCCGTTTTCCATTCATCTCCCTGCCTGATTCTCACCAGATTATACGCACCACGAAGATCAATCTTAGTAAACCAACTAGCCCCCTTAATCCGAGCAAACAAGTCAGAAATCAATGGCAAGGGATACTGAAACTTATCAGTGATCTTATTAAGAAGGCGGTAATCAATACACGGTCTTAGCGAACCATCCTTCTTGGCTACAAAAAAGAACCCTGCTCCCAATGGTGACGACGATGGGCGAATATGTCCCTTCTCCAGGGACTCCTTCACATAACTGCGCATAGCGGTGTGTTCAGGTACAGACAAATTAAATAAACGACCCTTAGGGAATTTACTACCAGGAATCAAATCGATAGCACAATCACAATTCCTATGCGGAGGTAGGGCATCAGACTTGGACTCTTCAAATACATCCTGAAAGTCCGACAAGAACTCTGGGATGTCAGAAGGAATGGATGACGAAATAGACAAAAATGGAACATCACCATGTACTCCCTGACAACCCCAGCTGGTTACCGACATAGAGTTCCAATCCAATACTGGATTATGGGTTTGTAGCCATGGCAACCCCAACACGACCACATCATGCAAATTATGCAGTACCAGAAAGCGAATAACTTCCTGATGTGCAGGAGCCATGCACATGGTCAGCTGGGCCCAGCACTGAGGCTTATTCTTGGCCAAAGGTGTAGCATCAATTCCTCTCAACGGAATAGGACACCGCAAAGGCTCCAAGAAAAATCCACAACGTTTAGCATAATCCAAATCCATCAGATTCAGGGCAGCGCCTGAATCCACAAACGCCATGACAGAATACGATGACAAAGAGCACATTAAGGTAATGGACAAAAGGAATTTGGACTGTACAGTACCAATAACGGCAGAGCTATCGAACCGCCTAGTGCGTTTAGGACAATTAGAAATAGCATGAGTAGAATCACCACAATAGAAACACAGTCTGTTCAGACGTCTGTGTTCTTGCCGTTCTACTTTAGTCATAGTCCTGTCGCACTGCATAGGCTCAGGTTTACTCTCAGACAATACCGCCAGATGGTGCACAGATTTACGCTCGCGCAAGCGACGACCGATCTGAATGGCCAAGGACATAGACTCATTCAAACCAGCAGGCATAGGAAATCCCACCATTACATCCTTAAGAGCTTCAGAGAGACCCTTTCTGAACAAAGCCGCTAGTGCAGATTCATTCCACAGAGTGAGTACTGACCACTTCCTAAATTTCTGACAATATACTTCTACATCATCCTGACCCTGGCATAAAGCCAGCAGATTTTTCTCAGCCTGATCCACTGAATTAGGCTCATCGTAAAGCAATCCCAGCGCCTGGAAAAATGCATCAACATTACTCAATGCAGAATCTCCTGGTGCAAGAGAAAACGCCCAGTCCTGTGGGTCGCCGCGCAAAAAAGAAATAATAATCAAAACCTGTTGAATAGGATTACCAGAAGAATGAGGTTTCAAGGCCAAAAATAGCTTACAATTATTTCTGAAGCTCAGGAACTTAGTTCTGTCACCAAAAAACAAATCAGGAATCGGAATTCTTGGTTCTAGCATCGATTTCTGATCAATAGTATCTTGAATCTTTTGTACATTTACAACGAGATTATCCATTGAGGAGCACAGAGCCTGAATATCCATGTCCACAGCTGTGTCCTGAAGCACTCTAATGTCTAGGGGAAAAAAAAGACTGAAGACAGAGCTAAGAAAAAAAAATGATGTCAGGATTTCTTTTTTCCCTCTATTGGGATGATTTGCTGGCTCCTTGTACTGTTATGGCTGGCAATCAGGCAACACAGCGTGGAGTAATCAGCGCACATACAGAGATCTGGCAATAACCAAAAACAATAGGACGAGCTCTGAGACGTGGAATCTCTGTAGACTGCAGTACCTGATCTATCCTCACACAACTATAAGCAGCAGTGGATTGCGCCTATCACTACCTATGCAACTCGGCACTGCCTGAGGAGCTGACTAGCCTGAAGATAGAAATACAAGCCTGACTTACCTCAAAGAAATACCCCAAAGGAATAGGCAGCCCCCCACATATAATGACTGTTAGCAAGATGAAAAGACAAACGTAGGAATGAAATAGATTCAGCAAAGTGAGGCCCGATATTCTAGACAGAGCGAGGATAGCAAAGAGAACTATGCAGTCTACAAAAAACCCTAAAACGAAAACCACGCAAAGGGGCAAAAAGACCCACCGTGCCGAACTAACAGCACGGCGGTGCACCCCTTTGCTTCTCAGAGCTTCCAGCAAAAGTTAATAGCAAGCTGGACAGAAAAAACAGAAAACAAACTAGAAGCACTTATCTAGCAGAGCAGCAGGCCCAAGGAAAGATGCAGTAGCTCAGATCCAACACTGGAACATTGACAAGGAGCAAGGAAGACAGACTCAGGTGGAGCTAAATAGCAAGACAGCCAACGAGCTCACCAAAACACCTGAGGGAGGAAGCCCAGAGACTGCAATACCACTTGTGACCACAGAAGTGAACTCAGCCACAGAATTCACAACACAGCGGTATCCCCATAGTCGTCGGTAGCGGAGGCACCAGCTTCTCCATGGTGCCGGGGGCTATAACCACCAGTTCAGGAGCAAGGACTCGGTCACTGACAGGACGGGGAGCGGTCACGTTAGCCGGATCGGTCAGGAGGGCAGGAGCGTTTTCCATACCTCCGTCTGATGTGGTTTCATCGATGCCGATCGGTTCCATTGATGAGGACACTAGAGTCGGCTGCGGCTCGAACCGCGGTTCTCCCGATGCGGCCCTCGGTGACGGCTCCGACCTCCATTGCTTCTCATCGGCTGGCTCCACACTCGGGATAGGCCGACTCGGCTTCTCCGCCTGCGGCTCCAAGAAGTCCGAGCCCTCCAGCCGCAGCAGATTTGAGTCTGGATCCTCCTGCGGCTGACGGGGACAGGCCAGGATCACTCCTTCGTCGTTTGGGCACCCGCTGGTCGTCATCCCCACTCCGGGATCTGCGATGGCACTCACACGCTGCTCCTCCATTTTCTGGGGGTGGAGCTCTCTCTTGTGTTGGTTCCCGCTGTTGCAAATCAGGGGGCGGTTCTACTCGGCTTTGGGGCAAATCGTCCTCCCGCAACAGTAATCGGAGGGGGCGGTCAGCACTTCTGACGCCACTTTGATAGTCTCCTCCCATGACATGCCCTCCTTCTTCCCCTGCACTCCTTGTGGCGCTGAAATGGCGGCGGTTTTGGCGGGAATCTTACGGCACACAGCAATACACAGTCCTTGCAATAAATCACAATCCAAACACGTTTTAATCACAATTCCAAGGCACACATGACCTGCTTCTCAGGCTTAAGTACGATCCTGTTCATGACACCAAATTGGAGCGCCCCCAGACACAGGGCCACGAGTTCTCGGTACCGGGCCTCTCTGATTCGGTTCTGAGGCTGTCACGGTGGCTAGACCCGGTCCGCTACCCTGCTAAGTGGCGTCCAATAAAGGTGGTACAGTCTATCAGGGATTCGTGACGCCACCTGTGGTGTTCGGTCAGGGTGACCGACGCTGCTGTGGAGTCCGCTGGGGTGATGGAATGGCAGCTGGATGGTATACCTTCCCACAGGTGGAGTATGTCCCCAGGGCTTCCCAGTAAGGTGGATGGTGATGGTGTGAGGTGCAGTCAATAACGAGGACATAGGGTTGCAGTCTCTTTACCTCTTTACTGAAGACTTCAGGATCCTCAATCCAGAGCACGATTAACAGGGCTTTCTGAGACCGGCCGGTCCGGTGGGCACTTCCAGAGTTCCCTTTGCAGGTGGAAATCAGTGCCTACCACTAGCACCTGTCTGTTGTAGTGCAACCCTGCTGAGCATTCGGAATAGTCCTCACAACTGCTGTTCTCGTTCGTTCGTTCTTTCTAATTCTCTCTCGCTTGTTCCAGATGTTACTAGTTTCTCGTCCCCCAGGTATGTTATGGCTAGGACGCACCTGTATGACGGGAAAGCTCGGAGCTCTTCCGGGACCCTAGAGACGCCCCTCTCCACGCGTTGCCCCCTATGTCTTCGTAGGAAATTTAAGGTAGACAGCCAACCTATAATTAACTGTCCTGCGGAGTTCGAAGTAAGGCCTAAAGTCAGTTACTCCCACGGTGTTCCGGCTCTGTTCGCTAGGCACCTGCCAGGTTCCCACGCCCGACAGGGACCCCCCTGTGTCTTCTCCAGGCAACACCCCCTGCCACGGGATGTTGCCTGAATCCAACCCAGTCAGCTTCTGACTAACTTCCTATCCAACCCCTAGTTTTACCAGTGTGAGGAGTGGCCCAATAAATAAAGCCTTTTTCTCCCCCTAGTGGCCGGAGTGTGAAGTGTAATGTGTGTTGGTGATACCTGGTCAGTAGAACTCCTTTAGTGCCGTCAGACGTACCATCACTCCCCTTAGCGGTAGAGTGTCATACTGCAACGACCAATCTCTGGGGCGCTGCACAATGCACTTCTCAGCACAATGAGAGTGAAATAGTGACATCATCACTCCTGCTGTTCTGAAACTAAAGATGTAGATGGAGAATGATGGTGGAATGAGCATCAGCTTACGCTCCCTTCTCTATCATTGCACTCAGTTGAAAGCGCAGTGTCGGGGGCAATGAGGGGGGATGTGCTAGCTTTGTTGGACAAATATAATTACCCTGTGGGCCAGAATTTGATATGTTTGGTCTAGAGAGACCCCAGACCATAATAAGAAACAATAAATTAGCAAATAATAATTTCTCTGTTAATGAGTCTGGGTCACATGACCCCCAGGCTGCAGCCGCTGCTAATATCCACAGACGTCACGTCAATTTACTGACTCTTGAAATTGATGGGACATCATCAGCAGGCATGACTCCACAGACAGCGGTCACTCATCAATAGTGACTGGGTTGTGTGCGGTGCGGGGGTCTGCGGGCTGTGCGTGGGGGGTCTGCAGGCTGTGCGGGGATCTGCTGGCTGTGCTTGGGGTCTGTGGGCTGTGCGTGGGGTCTGCGGGGCTGTCCAGGGCTGTGCGGTGCTGTCTGGGGGTCTGTGGGGCTGTCTGGGGCTGTGTGGCACTTCCGGGGGTCTGAGGGGCTGTCTGGGGGTCTGCGGAGCTTTCCGGGGGTCTGCAAGGCTGTCCGAGGGTCTGCGGGCTGTTTGAGGGTCTGTCTCCTGAGCTGTGCGGGGCTGTCCGAGGGTCTGTGGGCTGTCCGGGGGTCTGTCTGGGGGGTCTGTGGGCTGTCTGGGGGTCTGCCGGTTTGTCCAGGGCGTCTGCATGCTGTCCGGGGGACTGCAGGGCTGTCTGGGGGTCTGTGGGGCTTTCCAGAGGTCTGCGATGCTGTCTGGGGTTCTGCAAGCTGTCCGGGGGTCTGTCTTGGGCTGTGCGGGGCTGTCTGAGGGTCTGTGGGGTCTCTGGGGGTCTGTCCAGGGGGTCTGCGGGCTGTCTGGGGGGTCTGCGGGGCTGTCCGGGGGGTCTGCGGGCTGCCTGGGCGTCTACGGGGCTGTGCGGGGGGGTCTTTGGGGGTTGTGTATGTGTGTGTGCAGGCATCGTTCGATGGGACTACAAGTCCCATCCGGCTATGCCTGCTACAGTGACAGTGATTGACACATTAGCCAATGATGGGACAGTAGTAGTCCCATCATCCAGCTAATGTGTTGAATGTAAAAAAAGCACATACCCACATATACAGTACAGACAGTACATACAGTACATACAACATAGAGTACATACTCACCAATCACCTTGTCCCCGAAGCCATCGATCACCTGTAAAAAATATTAAAGTAAAAAACCAACAATATATTCCCTGATCTGCAATAATCCATGTAATAACGATTATCTCACGATGATCTCCTTGGATGGTATCCTTCCGCACGGTATCCCTCCGCCGCTGTGAATACAGTATAGTTCATACTCTCACTTGCGGCACTACTGCTTGGGAAAATTCCCACGCAGCATTACCATAAAGTGAGAGCAATGAACTAAAGTAACCTCTTCAGTGATGCACTGCAGGAGCCTTTGTCATCTGTCAGTGTGTCACTGGAGGCCATATAGACCGGTGACATCACCCGATATCATTGTTCTATAGGGGAGATCATCGTGGGACATGCGTTATTAATTGGACTGCGTTGGACAGGGAATATACAGTTGGTTTATTATTTTTTATTTTTTGCAGGCGAGCGACGGCGTTGCAGGAATTAGGCGTGCTTGTAAGTATGGTGAAATTAAGAATATTAAAATACTTTTTCTGGCTGTGTCTTTTTTTTAACTCTTTCACTACTATAGGATTAATAACCGGGCTTAATGTCACCTTACAATAGCAAGGTGACATTAACCCCTTATTACCCATATCCCACCGCTACCCAAGAGTGGGAAGAGAGGGGCAAAGTGCCAGAATTGGCGCATCTTAGAGATTTGTAGCTGTGGGGTATTTGTAGCCGGGGGGGGCAATATCCATGGCTTCTTCCTAGGATATGATTATCAGCCCGCAAGCTGTCTGCGTAGCCTTTCTGGCTATAAAATATAAGGGGATCCCACCTCATTTTTTGGAGGGGGTCCTGTTGTGAATTCTGTTGTCAAGCTCCCTCCTGTGGTCATGAATGGTACTTCGGCTGGTTCTGTCCATGGGCTTCCTCTGGTGGGTGTGAGTGGGGCTGCGGCTTCTGAGGTTCCTTCCACAGGTGACGAGGTTAATTCGTTAGCTGGCTGCTCTATTTAACTCCACCTAGATCATTGCTCCATGCCACCTGTCAATGTTCCAGTATTGGTCTAGTTCGCTCCTGGATCGTTCTTGTGACCTGTCTTCCCAGCAGAAGCTAAGTTCCTGCTTGTTTTTCTTAGTTTGCTATTTTTCTGTCCAGCTTGCTATTTTGATTGTTGTCTTGCTTGCTGGAAGCTCTGGGACGGAGGGTCTTTTTGCGCCCTCTGCGTGGTCTTTTTGTAGTTTTTAGTGCTGACCGCAAAGCTACCTTTCCTATCCTCTGTCTGTTCAGTAAGTCGGGCCTCACTTTGCTAAATCTATTTCATCTCTGTGTTTGTAATTTTCATCTTTACTCACAGTCATTATATGTGGGGGGCTGCCTTTTCCTTTGGGGAATTTCTCTGAGGCAAGGTAGGCTTTATTTTTCTATCTTTAGGGCTAGCTAGTTCCTTAGGCTGTGTCGAGTTGCATAGGGAGCGTTAGGAGCAATCCACGGCTATTTCTAGTGTGTGTGATAGGATTAGGGATTGCGGTCAGCAGAGTTCCCACGTCTCAGAGCTCGTCCTATATTATCAGTAACTATCAGGTCATTCCGTGTGCTCTTAACCACCAGGTCCATTATTGTTTAGACAAGTCCACAGAGCACAATGGTATTATGTGTACATACACGTGCCAGCGTAGGCAATACTCTATATAAAATATATATACATGCTATGGTGTAAGCAAAGGGAACAATAAAGGTGCCAAAGTGCAATATTGCCAAATGGCAGAGAAGGTGCATGTAGTTAGACCAGATAGACCGTCTCTTTGTGCTTGTCTTATCACTCGCTTTGCAAATTTTTGCACTTGTTTTGCACCTTAGTATTGCACAGTACATGATATATTGGTGTTTTTACCCCCATTTTTTCTCATTTATGTATTTTGGCACGTTGCACTTTGGTCTGTGCGGTCTAGCATATACATACACGGATTTTCTGTGTCGCTTATTTTACTCTGCACTTTTTCTATAATTAGTTTTTTTAGCTACGGAAAATATATATAGATTTTAATTTAGCTATATACATTGTGTGGGAGCCACACCCTCTGTCTTATATGAAGATACTGTTGGGGTCATCCTTTTTCCATTTTTTACATATTCTTTTAAATATTCTTTATAATAATTGTTGTTATTTTCGGTATCTATAATTTTTGTCCTTGTGCGCACTTTTTATGAGTATTTAAAATATACATTTATTTGCCAACTGTATTTAATAAAGGCGATTTATATATACTTCCTGTCTGGTGTTATATCTTGCTTCCATCCATATACTGGCTATGGTTGTACCTATCCCTAGTTAAGTGGGTTCTCCACAAATTCTTCCACAGCGCACTGGTCACTTTCACAAGAATATTTTATATAGAGTATTGCCTACGCTGGCACGTGCATGTACACATAATACCATTGTGCTCTGTGGACTTGTCTAAACTTATATTACTGTGTTTTGCACAGGCCTTTTCTTCCGCAGCTGGATATGGATTTTAAGTCAAGAGAGGCATCTTGGCAGGGACAAATAAACGCGGTATTTTCTAATAATGATGTGGCACCTAATAATACTGATGGTTTAAATTTTGATGAAATTTGTAAAAATATCAAAAATCTCACTCACAAAAGAACTCGCTGCTGGTGGAGCAGAGCATTCCTAGAAAACTATATCCAGCATAATTTAATTCCAAGGGGTCTGCGGATACACGTCACTCCATCCTTCCCTGTGGGTGACGAAGAATTCATCAAGAACTGGGAAGAAGTGTGCAATCAGACCTCCAGACAATTGATGGAACTTTTGGTTAAATATAATTCCAAGAACTTGATGGAGACTGACAAATCATTGGATGATATGTACAGTAAGGCCAAAGCATGCCTGTCCACCGAACAGTTTGGCACATTGGATGGTCAGATGGAGAAGCTTATGGACCAATGGATCAAGGATATCCGTGCAAATCAGACCAGTAAGCTACTTAGGGATCAAAAGGATTTCGCCATTGGAAAGGTCTATAAATGGCGCAGACCCAACGTAAATGGTGCAGGCCATGAACGGAGTGCCTCAGTCTCCTCCAATCTAGCTCCAAGTGATGTCTCTGGTGCCTCTTGTTCTGCCTCTGTGGTTGCATCAGTTGCATCGACACCAAAACGGAAACGTGAACCTCATTATGCACCCGCCAAACGCAGTTTTGGATATTCCCCGGGAAACTCTAATCTCAAGGTGATTAATCTGAGTAATCATGTTTTAACTAATATAGAGATTGACATCCTTCAAAAGGGCCTCATGTTTTGTCCTGTAGCTCAATTTAACACATTTACTGCGATAAAGGATTTGCATTTATTTGCCAGAAAGCTCTTGTTCAAAAAACTGTTTCATAATGAGGGTGCATTACAATTGTTTCCCACAGAGGCGGAACAGGAGGCACTGACCATACTTGAGGAACTGGCTAATGAACACAACGAACCCATTGGAGGTAAGGTCCCGTCCTCCATTCGGCCTAAGTCACGTAAGTTCCCTCCCTTGTCGGCATGTCCAACGATTGACGTATTTGTGAAAACTGTGAGTAAAGATTTTGATCATATACCACGTTTTCCTAATGGTGAAAATTTGAGTAATAAGGAGATTAATGCACTTCGTGGTTTACAGAATTTGAAGGACGTAGTGTTTAAACCCGCCGACAAGGGGGGGAATGTCGTGATATGGCCAAAAGCATTATATGAGGGTGAGGCTTTCCGTCAGTTGGGGGACAGTGTGTGCTACAAAAAAATGACCTTCAACCCACTTACTAAGTTCCAAGGTCAACTTGAATTAATCCTTAAAACAGCCCTTGAATCAAACACTATCACCAAGGAACTATTTGGAGCCTTGCGTGTACCTGAACCAACAATACCCACCTTATACCTATTACCAAAAGTTCACAAGAATCAGTCCAAACCGCCTGGCAGGCCTATAATTTCTGGCTGTGGAAACTATTTGGAGAAAATTAATAGATTCATAGACTCCAAACTGCAGCCAATGGTCACTGAACTCCCCTCTCATATAAAGGACACAAATGATTTTCTTAAAAAGATTGATGGGCTACATATTGGTGTGGGGACTCTCCTGGTATCTTGTGACGTGGAGAGCCTCTACACCAATATCCGCCATGATGATGGGGTTCAGGCGGTCAAGTATTATTTGGAGTCCTCAGTCCTACACGAGTCCATGAGGGAGTTTGTGGTTCAACTACTTGAATTCTCGCTGTCTCATAATTTCTTTCTATTTAAGGGGTCCCTCTACCTACAGCTCCAGGGCACTGCTATGGGTGCTTCGTTTGCACCCTCCTATGCAAACTTGTTCCTGGGGCTGAGGGAGAGGGACATTTTTATGTCAGGACTTATGCCTTCGGTGGACCGCATCCCTTTGTGGGTGCGGTTCATCGATGACATATTTTTTATTTGGCAGGGTCCTGTAGACGCATTACAAGAGTTCATGGGACAGTTGAACCACAACTCACACAATCTACATCTGACATACAAGGTCCATGCTGACGAGATGGAATTTTTGGACGTACTTGTGAATAGGGACGTTGACAACTGTCTCTCCACAAATATTTTCCGCAAAATTACAACGGCTAATTCTCTGCTACATGCAACCTCATCTCACCCCCCTCCAATGGTCAATGCTATCCCAATTGGCCAATTCCTGCGACTACGGAGAATATGCTCCAATGATGTCGACTTTGAAGAACAGTCGGTGTCACTGAAGGAGAGATTTATTGAGCGGGGTTACAGTCGGCGTTCCATCAAGAGGGGCGATAACAGAGCCAAGAATACAACACGTCATCAGGCCCTGTACGGGAGTCGACCCCAAAATTCCAATCAGAAGGTGAGATTCATCACCCAGTATAATGGCCAAACTGAAATGATGAGATCGTTACTCTTTAAATCTTGGGGTATATTACAATCTGATCCCATCTTGTCACAATACGTGGGTGAGGGTCCGAACATCACGTATCGTAGATCCAAGAACTTGGGTGATTATTTGGTGAAAAGCCATTATGATTTTAAACCAACAATCCCCACTTTTCTGGACAATGGTACACTAAAAAATGGATGTAAAGCATGTGGTAAATGTGTGGCCTGCTCAAATGTAGTACGGGCTGAAACATTCACCGACTCCAGCGGGACCCGGACTTTCAAGATCAAACATGCCATTACATGTGCCACGAAGGTGGTGATTTATTATGCGGTATGCCCATGTTCATTAATTTATGTGGGAATGACAACAAGGCAATTTAAAGTACGCGTTCGTGAACACGTACGAGGTATAATGGCTGCCGAGACGGTTGAGGACATATTGGAGCTGAAGACTCTGCCAAAGCACTTTAAAATTCACCACAACAGTGACCCCTCTGGCCTAAAATTTATGGGAATTGACACCATCACATTAAATGAACGTGGTGGGGAAATTGGTGTACCACTTGCTAAACTTGAGACCAAGTGGATCTGGTTGCTGGATACGGTTACACCAAAGGGGTTAAACGAAAACTTGAGTTTTGCCCCGTTTCTTTAAGTAATACCATCAGATTTTATGTATATTTTATCTTTTCTTGTTTATTTTACTTTTAGGCTATTGTGTTTTTATGGATATATATATATATATTTTTTTATTTTTATTTTTAACTTATTTATGTCCCCTTATCTAGTGTTTTTGATACCTTTTTACTTTATTAATTATTTCTAATTACTTTTTTCTAGTGATCTACTTACCTGACTATGTACTTCATCTTGATTCCTTGCTGCTGTAGGATGCGTCGTCCGTCATGATGTCCGTTGCTCTGGAGAAGCTTGTTCTGATCTGGACTTGTTGGATGGCTCTGCTAAACAAATTTATATGTATTATATATATATACATGTTTATAAAAACGTTATGTTCTGTCATGATAACATAGTGATATATGTGACGTCATATCCAATTTAGCCGCATGTATATAGCCACTAGGCATATTTGGCAGTACGATTGTTACATTTACTGCATTGATTTGTATATTACCCGCCATTTCTTCGGCAGCAAGTTTCTCATATCAATTAATGGCATTTGGATCATTGGATATTTTATCCTCTTGTATATTTCCTTGTGGTTTCTGCCGTCCTGGCCCATCTGGGGTTAATTTAAAACATTTTTTGTATTTTTTCCTGATTTAATATATGATATACTTCATATATCCCTTATTTAATATTCCCTCCGATCTTCCTCCCCTGAAGTATAAGGATGGCTTTGCCTTGATAGGGTTGTGATACGCTCAGTCTGTTATGCGATGTCCCACCCACAAGTGGGTATTACCTCTAAGTGCCTTGCTGTCCAAGTCCGTTACCATACCTACCTAGATGCGGCCTCTGGTGGTGCGCATGCCCGGTCGGCGTGAAGGGACTCGGCCGCTCCGCGTCCTTGTTGCTATGGAGACGTCTGGTACTCTGCCCCCGTACGTCCGGCGGCATAACGTGGATGGCGGAAGTGCCAGAGCGAAGGGACCGCGCATGCGCCGCCTACACCCGGGCCGTGGCGCTAGTTTAAGGGACACTATATAATCGGCGCTCCTGCGCCCCAATAGCCACCCCCCTGACGAAGGATCACTATCCGAAACGCGCGTCGGGGCGCATAAGTATGAGGACTTGGCTGACCCTGCTTACCCGGTCTATTTAATTGAGGTATAGTGTGCTCCCCATGCTGTTATTGTCCACGTTAGGACTGTTCAGGCTGCTGCGGCTCTCTTGGCCATCTGTGGACTTTAGCGGCTCCTACTGCCCCCATTAAAATATAGAGTTAGCAGCATTTTGCCCGTATGAATTATATATACTAACATACCGTGCACCTTCTCTGCCATTTGGCAATATTGCACTTTGGCACCTTTATTGTTCCCTTACACCGTAGCATGTAGTTAGACCAGATAGACCGTCTCTTTGTGCTTGTCTTATCACTCGCTTTGCAAATTTTTGCACACTTGTTTTGCACCTTAGTATTGCACAGTACATGATATATTGGTGTTTTTACCCCCATTTTTTCTCATTTATGTATTTTGGCACGTTGCACTTTGGTCTGTGCGGTCTAGCATATACATGCACGGATTTTCTGTGTCGCTTATTTTACTCTGCACTTTTTCTATAATTTGTTTTTTTAGCTACGGAAAATATATATAGATTTTAATTTAGCTATATACATTGTGTGGGAGCCACACCCTCTGTCTTATATGAAGATACTGTTGGGGTCAGCCTTTTTCCATTTTTTACATATTCTTTTAAATATTTTTTATAATAATTGTTGTTATTTTCTGTATATATAATTTTTGTCCTTGTGCGCACTTTTTATGAGTATTTAAAATATACATTTATTTGCCAACTGTATTTAATAAAGGCGATTTATATATACTTCCTGTCTGGTGTTATATCTTGCTTCCATCCATATACTGGCTATGGTTGTACCTATCCCAGGTCTATTATTGTCCTGACCACCAGGTCATAACAGTACAGGTGGCCCAAAGTACTAAGGCATCTCAATAGAGGGATAAGAGAAGTTCTGAGACCATTTTTTTTTCTTTGCAGTGTGTTTTGTCTCTCTTTTCCCCTTTACCTCTGGGTGGTTCAGGATACAGGTGTAGATATGGACATTCAAGGTCTGTCCTCTTGTATGGATAATCTCACTGCAAGGGTACAAAACATTCAAGATTTTGTGGTTCAGAATCCAATGTTAGAGCCTAGGATTCCTATTCCTGATTTGTTTTGTGGGGATAGATCTAAGTTTCTGAATTTCAAAAATAATTGTAAATTGTTTCTTGCTTTGAAACCTCGCTCCTCAGGTGACCATGTTCAACAAGTGAAAATCATTATTTCTTTGTTACGTGGTGACCCTCAAGACTGGGCATTTTCCCTTGCGCCAGGAGATCCGGCATTGCGCGATGTTGATGCATTTTTTCTGGCGCTCGGATTGCTTCATGATGAACCTAATTCAGTGGATCAGGCAGAGAAAATCTTGCTGGCTCTGTGTCAGGGTCAGGATGAGGTAGAGATATATTGTCAGAAGTTTAGGAAGTGGTCTGTACTCACTCAGTGGAATGAATGTGCCCTGGCAGCAATTTTCAGAAAGGGTCTCTCTGAAGCCCTTAAGGATGTCATGGTGGGATTTCCCATGCCTGCTGGTCTGAATGAGTCTATGTCTTTGGCGATTCAGATCGATCGACGCTTACGTGAGCGTAAAGCTGTGCACCATTTGGCAGTATTATCTGAGCATAGACCAGAGCCTATTCAATGTGATAGGACTTTGACCAGAGCTGAACGGCAAGAACACAGACATCGGAATGGGCTGTGTTTTTACTGTGGTGATTCCACTCATGCTATCTCCGATTGTCCTAAGCGCACTAAGCGTTTCGCTAGGTCTGCCACCATTGGTACGGTACAGTCGAAATTTCTTTTGTCCGTTACTCTGATCTGCTCTTTGTCATCCTATTCTGTTATGGCATTTGTGGATTCAGGCGCTGCCCTGAATTTGATGGACTTGGAGTTTGCTGTGGTTTTTTCTTGGAACCCTTGCAGTATCCTATTCCATTGAGAGAAATTGATGCTACGCCTTTGGCCAAGAATAAGCCTCAGTACTGGACCCAATTGACCATGTGCATGGCTCCTGCACATCAGGAGGATATTCGCTTTTTGGTGTTGCATAATCTGCATGATGTGGTCGTTTTGGGGTTGCCATGGCTACAGGTCCATAATCCAGTATTGGATTGGAAATCTATGTCTGTGTCTAGCTGGGGTTGTCAGGGAGTACATGGTGATGTTCCATTTTTGTCTATTTCGTCATCCACCCTTTCTGAAGTCCCGGAGTTTTTGTCGGATTACCGGGATGTATTTGATGAGCCCAAATCCAGTGCCCTACCTCCTCATAGGGATCGCGATTGTGCTATCAATTTGATTCCTGGTAGTAAGTTTCCTAAGGGCCGACTGTTCAATTTATCTGTGCCAGAGCACGCCGCTATGCGGAGTTATGTAAAGGAATCCTTGGAGAAGGGTCATATTTGCCTGTCGTTGTCACCATTGGGAGCAGGGTTCTTTTTTGTGGCCAAGAAGGATGGTTCTTTGAGACCTTGTATTGATTACCGCCTTCTTAATAAGATCACAGTCAAATTTCAGTACCCTTTGCCGCTGCTGTCTGATTTATTTGCTCGGATTAAGGGGGCTAGTTGGTTCACCAAGATAGATCTTCGTGGTGCATATAATCTTGTGCGTATTAAACAGGGCGATGAATGGAAAACAGCATTTAATACGCCCGAGGGCCATTTTGAGTACCTGGTTATGCCATTCGGGCTTTCCAATGCTCCATCAGTATTTCAGTCCTTTATGCATGACATCTTCCGAGAGTACCTGGATAAATTCGTGATTGTATATTTGGATGATATTTTGGTCTTCTCGGATGATTGGGAGTCTCACGTGAAGCAGGTGAGAATGGTGTTCAAGGTCCTTCGTGCGAATTCTTTGTTTGTGAAGGGGTCAAAGTGTCTCTTTGGAGTTCAGAGGGTTTCATTTTTGGGTTTCATTTTTTCCCCTTCTACTATCGAGATGGACCCTGTTAAAGTCCAGACCATTTATGATTGGACTCAGCCGACATCTCTGAAGAGTCTGCAAAAGTTCCTGGGCTTTGCTAATTTTTATCGTCGCTGCATCAATAATTTTTCTAGTATTGCTAAACCGTTGACTGAGTTAACCAAGAAGGGTGCTGATGTGGTCAATTGGTCTTCTGCTGCTGTGGAAGCTTTTCAGGAGTTGAAGCGTCATTTTTCTTCTGCCCCTGTGTTGTGCCAGCCAGATGTTTCGCTTCCGTTTCAGGTCGAGGTTGATGCTTATGAGATTGGAGCAGGGGCTGTTTTGTGGCAAAGAAGTTCTGATGGCTCGGTGATGAAACCATGTGCCTTCTTTTCTAGAAAGTTTTCGCCTGCTGAGCGCAATTATGATGTTGGCAATCGAGAGTTGTTGGCCATGAAGTGGGCATTCGAGGAGTGGCATCATTGGCTTGAAGGAGACAAGCATCGCGTGGTGGTCTTGACAGATCACAAGAATTTGACTTATCTCGAGTCTGCCAAGCGGTTGAATCCTAGACAGGCTCGTTGGTCGCTATTTTTCTCCCGTTTTGATTTTGTGGTTTCGTACCTTCCAGGCTCTAAGAATGGGAAGGCTGATGCCCTGTCAAGGAGTTTTGTGCCCGACTCTCCGGGTGTTCCTGAGCCGGCGGGTATTCTCAAAGAGGGGGTAATTTTGTCTGCCATCTCCCCTGATTTGCGGCGGGTGCTGCAAAAATTTCAGGCTGATAGACCTGACCGTTGCCCAGCAGAGAAACTATTTGTCCCTGATAAATGGACTAGTAGAGTTATCTCTGAGATTCATTGTTCAGTGTTGGCTGGGCATCCTGGAATAGATGGACTAGTAGAGTTATCTCTGAGATTCATTGTTCAGTGTTGGCTGGGCATCCTGGAATCTTTGGTACCAGAGATTTGGTGGCTAGATCCTTCTGGTGGCCGTCTTTGTCGCGGGATGTGCGTTCTTTTGTGCAGTCCTGTGGGACTTGTGCTCGGGCTAAGCCCTGCTGTACTCGTGCCAATGGGTTGCTTTTGCCCTTGCCGGTCCCGAAGAGGCCCTGGACGCATATCTCTATGGATTTTATTTCGGATCTCCCTGTCTCTCAAAAGATGTCGGTCATTTGGGTGGTTTGTGATCGCTTCTCTAAGATGGTCCATTTGGTACCCTTGTCTAAATTGCCTTCCTCCTCTGATTTGGTGCCATTGTTTTTCCAGCATGTGGTTCGTTTGCATGGCATTCCGGAGAACATCATTTCGGACAGAGGTTCCCAGTTTGTTTCGAGGTTTTGGCGAGCCTTTTGTGCTAGGATGGGCATTGATTTGTCTTTTTCCTCGGCTTTCCATCCTCAGACAAATGGCCAAACCGAACGAACTAATCAGACTTTGGAAACATATCTGATATGATTTGTTTCTGCTGATCAGGATGATTGGGTGTCCTTTTTGCCTTTGGCTGAGTTCGCCCTTAATAATCGGGCCAGCTACTTTGGTTTCGCCGTTTTTCTGCAATTCTGGTTTCCATCCTCGTTTCTCTTCAGGGCAGGTTGAGTCTTCGGACTGTCCTGGTGTAGATACTGTGGTGGATAGGTTGCAGCAGATTTGGACTCATGTGGTGGACAATTTGACATTGTCCCAGGAGAAGGCTCAACGTTTCGCTAACCGCCGGCGCTGTGTGGGTCCCCGACTTCGTGTTGGGGATTTGGTTTGGTTGTCGTCTCGTTATGTTCCTATGAAGGTTTCCTCTCCTAAGTTTATGCCTCGTTTCATTGGTCCGTATAAGATTTCTGAGGTTCTCAATCCTGTGTCGTTTCGTTTGACCCTTCCAGCTTCTTTTTCCATCCATAATGTATTCCATAGGTCATTGTTGCGGAGATACGTGGCGCCTGTGGTTCCATCCGTTGATCCTCCTGCCCCGATGTTGGTTGAGGGGGAGTTGGAGTATGTGGTGGAGAAGATTTTGGATTCTCGTATTTCGAGACGGAAACACCAGTACCTGGTCAAATGGAAGGGTTATGGTCAGGAAGATAATTCCTGGGTCTTTGCCTCCGATGTTCATGCTGCCGATCTGGTTCATGCCTTTCATTTGGCTCGTCCTGGTCGGCCTGGGGGCTCTGGTGAGGGTTCGGTGACCCCTCCTTAAAGGGGGGGTACTGTTGTGAATTCTGTTGTCAATCTCCCTCCTGTGGTCATGAATGGTACTTCGGCTGGTTCTGTCCATGGGCTTCCTCTGGTGGGTGTGAGTGGGGCTGCGGCTTCTGAGGTTCCTTCCACAGGTGACGAGGTTAATTCGTTAGCTGGCTGCTCTATTTAACTCCACCTAGATCATTGCTCCATGCCACCTGTCAATGTTCCAGTATTGGTCTAGTTCACTCCTGGATCGTTCTTGTGACCTGTCTTCCCAGCAGAAGCTAAGTTCCTGCTTGTTTTTCTTAGTTTGCTATTTTTCTGTCCAGCTTGCTATTTTGATTGTTGTCTTGCTTGCTGGAAGCTCTGGGACGCAGAGGCAGCACCTCTGCGTGGTCTTTTTGTAGTTTTTTGTGCTGACCGCAAAGCTACCTTTCCTATCCTCTGTCTGTTCAGTAAGTCGGGCCTCACTTTGCTAAATCTATTTCATCTCTGTGTTTGTAATTTTCATCTTTACTCACAGTCATTATATGTGGGGGGCTGCCTTTTCCTTTGGGGAATTTCTCTGAGGCAAGGTAGGCTTTAATTTTCTATCTTTAGGGCTAGCTAGTTCCTTAGGCTGTGTCGAGTTGCATAGAGAGCGTTAGGAGCAATCCACGGCTATTTCTAGTGTGTGTGATAGGATTAGGGATTGCGGTCAGCAGAGTTCCCACATCTCAGAGCTCGTCCTATATTATCAGTAACTATCAGGTCATTCCGTGTGCTCTTTACCACCAGGTCCATTATTGTCCTGACCACCAGGTCATAACAGGGTCCCCCTATTTTAATAGCCAGTAAAGGCTATGCAGACAGCTGCAGGCTGATATTTATAGCCTGAGAAGGGGCCATGGGTATTACCCCCTTCCCAGGCTACAAATATTGGCCCCCGGCAGTTGGCTTTCCCCCTCTGGTACAGAAAATTGTGTGGGAGCCCACGCTGTTTTTTTTAACCGAAACATATTGTTCATTAAGAAACATGGATATGGATATATCTATGAATATATGTATGGATATATCTATGGAAATATCTATAGATATATCTATGGATAGATCTATCTATCCCATATCTATCTAGCTACCTATCCCATATCTATCTATCTATCTATCTATCTATCTATCTATCTATCTATCTATCTATCTATCTATCTATCTATCTATCTATCCCATATCTATATCGGGGGGATGAACTTCTTAGTTGGCCCCTAACCAGGTAACCTTGATTACAATTTGTTGACGCACCTTAAAAGTGGAGGAAAACCTCATCAGATGACCGCGCTGTTACTGAAGATAATCTCTATATAAAGACCAACATGGATATTACCGCCATATGGTCAGTGGCAGATACCGGCCCTAAAGAACATATAAGTGATCACAGCACAGTTACAGATAATTACTTACCGCTGACGTCCTTTCTGATGGAATCGTTCATTTTTCCTATCTTTTCCATCTTGCCCAGTCCGACAGGACAACTTCTTCCAGCCAGGACTCGGCTGCAGAGAATACAACAAAGACACCTTTTACTTCTCATATTCTAGCCATCACCATCTATTCCCAACCTGCACAAACTCCTCATCCTGCTGATATCCCAAATACTGAGCCACTGCTGTCATATGTGTCGCTATTACTGCACCTGCTGTGTGGTTCTATGTGCCTTCTAAATTCTAAAGCAATCTATAATATAGTAATGCCGGGTGCAAGTACCCTAGATAACAGTGCCCATATTTTGCCCCCTAGAAAGTAATAATGCCCTGTGTGCCCCTTTGATAGTCACAGTAACCTGAGTTCCCCTATAACAATAAGTGCCCACTTTACATTTTATTATGTCCCGAGTTTCCCCCTTCTACAGCTCCCCTATACACAGCACGATGCTCTCTTATACACGGTCTAATGCCCCCTCAATGTATAGCACCACCCACACAGTATACTGACCCCTTTGTAGCCCCCAAACTGTTTGATGGCTCCAACACTGTATGATGGCCCCTTCACTGTAATCCCCACACTGTACGATGGCCCCCTCACTGTAATATCCACACTGTATGATACCCCCTAGATAGCCTCCATATAGTATAATGCACCAGATAGTCCTAAATGTAGTATAATGCACTCCCCATAAGCCTCCATATAGTATAATGCACTCCTCATAAGCCTCCATATAGTATAATGCACTCCCCATAAGCCTCCATATAGTATAATGCACTCCCCATAGGCAAACTCTATATTGTATAATGCACCCCCCATAGGCAGACTCTATAGCACAAGGCAGCACCCATAGGTAAACTCTACAGCACAAGGCAACACCCATAGGCAGACTCTGTAGTATAAGGCAGCACCCCATAGGCAGATCCTGTAGTATAAAGCAGCACCACCATAGGCAGACCCTGTAGTATAAGGCAGCACCCCATAGGCAGACCCTGTAGTATAAGGCAGCACCCCCATAGGCAGACCCTGTAGTGTAATTCAGCACCCCATAGGCAGACCCTGTAGTATAAGACAGCACCCCATAGTCAGACCTTGTAGTATAAGGCAGCACCCCACAGGCAGACCCTGTAGTATAAGACAGCACCCCTATAGGCAGACCCTGTAGTATAAAGCAGCATCCCACAGGCAGACCCTGTAGTATAAGACAGCACCCTAATAGGCAGAACATGTAGTACAAGACAGCACCCCCATAGGCAGACCCTGTAGTATAAGACAGCATCCCCATAGGCAGACCCCATAGTATAATGCAGCACCCCACAGGCAGACCCTGTAGTTTAAGACAGCACCCCCAGAGGTAGACTCTGTAATCTAAGGCAGCACTTCATAGACAGACCCTGTAGGATAAGGCAGAACCCCCATAGGCAGACCCTGTAATATAAGGTAGCACCCCCATAAGCAGACTCTGTAGTAAAAGACAGCACCCCCATAGGCAGACCCTGTAATCTAAGGCAGGACTCCATAGGCAGACCCTGTAGTAAAAGACAGCACCCCCATAGGCAGACCCTGTAGTATAAGGCATCAACCCATAGGCAGACTCTGTTGTATAAGACAGCATCCCATAGGCAGACCCTGTAGTGTAAGGCAGCACTTCTATAGGCAGGCCCTGTAGTATAAGGCAACCCCCATAAAAAATAAATAAATACACATCTCTTTTCCTGGTTCCTCCGCAGCTCTGAGAGCCCGCTCATCTCCTGACAGCGGGCGCCGGGCAGTGACGTCATCACGCCTGCTGTCAGTGCCAGCGTCTGTGACGTCAGATGCTGGCAAGGGGATGATGGGAGAAGGAGCTCCTTCTCCCATCAATGCAATCAGCTGTATCGGCTAAATGCCAGTACAGCTGACCTTGCAATGATGGGCAGGAGGCCCACTGCTGGTACCGGGCCCCCCTGCCTGCTCAGAGGCCCCATAGCAGCCGGGCGGCAGAGCAGGGAGATCAACTCTCCCTGCTCTGCCTCAGAATGTAACTGATACAGTTGCAGTAGCGTAGCTCCAGGTGGGCCCCCCAGAGTGTGGGACCCTGGGCGACCGCCCCCTCTGCCCCCACGGTAGCTACACTATTGTATCTATCCCATATCTATATATCTATCTCATATCTATTTATCTATCTATCTATCTGTCTGTCTGTGTGTGTAATGGAGTGTGGGTTGGACAAATGTAAAAGAGGATGTTAGACAGAAATGACATCACAGATTGAAGATAGAGGAGGGAGAGGAGGGAGGGGTTTGGGTGTGTTTTGGAGTGGGTCTGCTAGGTGCTGGCTTACAGGCCAGTGCAATGCATCATGGAACTTGTAGTATTAGAGCACAATAAGTCAGGAGAAAGGAAGTTGTTGATTAAACCCAAGAGAGCTGGAGTCAACACTGAGAATGTGCTGCTACATGATGATAAAAGGTAATATTGCTAAAATAAACACAGTGGATATTTTAAGTGGCACATTATAGCAAGATTTATGAAAAAAAAAAGTTACAGTACCGGACAACTTCTTTAAATGTCCATATATACTGATATCATAAAAGAGGTTCAGCTGCAGCTGAAATTGAAAGCTGCATGCTGTAAAGGGTGTGGTGGAACCACTGTGCCATGGTCCGAGGAGAGCATGCAGGGATGTGACTAGGTGAGCACCTGACTCTTCACTAGAGCCCCTGATGGTGGAGTTAGCCTTAGCTCCCGATGAACACCAGATTCTACTCCAGGACAGACCATGGAAAGCTGAACCCCAAGGGACTGGTAGCTGGAAGGGCCCTGAAGGAGAGGACAGCTGACGCAGGCAGGCGCTGACACAAATGGACCAGTATGGCTGATACCCAAGTTGGCTCAGGAAGAGCAGATGGGTCTGACTAGTGTACAGACTAGTCAGTGAAAAGAGGGAGACACAAAAGCGCAAATAGGGTCTTATCAGACGTTACACAAAGTTGCCCACCAAGAAAACTACTCACCTGGTGAGATTAAAGGAAGGACATATATTAATGGCGGCTGCTGCAGATCCACAGGTCAGTGCATGACCTGATTGAAGCACACACTTAGATAGGAGAAAAAAAGGATCATCCCCGCGCTGCCGCAAGAAGAATTTCAAAAATTGTAGAGGTTTTCAACGTGGTTTATTCTACGCGTTTCAGGGTTCAGGTGACCCCTTCATCAGGACATACCACAAATATTGTGGTATGTACCAAATATTGTGGTATGTCCTGATGAAGGGGTCACCTGAACCCTGAAATGCGTAGAATAAACCACGTTGAAAACCTCTACAATTTTTGAAATTCTTCTTGCGGCAGCGCGGGGATGATCCTTTTTTTCTCCTATCTAAGTAGTGTACAGACTGGTACGGCAGGTGCAGGCGGGTTTGTCTTATATACAGACTGTCATGGCTGGTGCAGGTGTGTCTGGCTGATATACAGATTGGCATAGTAAGTGCTGACAGATCCAGTTGATATACTTTACAGACTGGCATAGCAGGTGCTGGTGGGTCAATCTGTAATACAGACTGACAAGGCAAGTATTGGCAAGGAGGTTTAGAGATATAAAGACACTAGTGGGAACTAGCGGACTGAGACTTGAGAACTAACAAGTGTGTTTGGGAACAGACTAACAACATTGCACAGGTACCTCCATGCAGAAGGTGGTGCCTAAAATATCAAGTGTCCCACAGCTATTTTAACAGGGAGGGAACGCTTGCCCTAAGCACAATGGAATCTGCACGCCATATGAAAACCCTATGCAGCTGCTGTCAAGGAAGGAGGAGGAAGTGCAGGGCAGGGCCATGGCGGTGAGTAAGCCGGCGTCCCTGCTTGAGTAGAGGGGCAGCATGCAGGGACTGGGGCTACATATGCTTTTGCACAATTTTTCATTAGTGGCCAGTGCAGATTCTTGCAGTTCCTGGACATACAATAAGCTGCATGTCCATGAAAATGTGTCAAATATATCAATATAAAAACTGGTTAAAGGGGTTCTCCAGGAATAAGAGAAAAGTTGAAAGTCGAGCGGGCACCACTTATATGATAAGAAATATCTGCCAGGTGCTACCACTGCGCTAGTAATGACATGCAAACAAGAAGGAAAGAAAAGAAACGCAGTAAAGGTGCACACGTAGCCATAGTACCAATATAACAAAGCTTTATTGAGACCAAGTAAAAGTGCTAGTGAACATACTCACTGGAGAGGATGTAGCTCGCTGGCTCCCTACGCATATCGCTACTCCTGTAGCTTCGTCAGGGGAAGTGTAAACTGATGGTCACGTCTGCTATATATAGTATACAAGTGCACTTGTATTACCGACCAATGATAACCGGCACCTGTGTCCGGCTGCCATTGGCTTGTGGAACTGTCAGTCAGGGTCAGGTATGTTAAGTTAGTTACAATCACGATCCTGTCACAGCTGGGCTCAGGTGGTTCCCTACCTATTACAGGCATCTTCCGGTCCTGTGCTTTTCCGACATACACCATTGCTATAAGTTATGGTGCCCGCCCTTCAGCCAGGAACCTCGCTGCCAGATGTAGATGATCGACTGCGCCTGCGCAGTAGGTTTGCCTCTGATTCTCTGAGAGAGGCACCCACCCCTTAATGGCTGCGCATGCTCTATTCTGCATAGGATGGCGTCCTGGATACCTAACCTTTCCAGCATGCATAGACGCTCCACGCTTGCGTTGTAAGATCGCGCTGCTTGGTTACCGCACTTGCGTTGTACTACACTGGCCCAGCGTCATAGATACCGATCGAAAGCGGCCAGTTAGACAAGAAGACGCCTGCTCTAATAAACAACACCACAAATACATGCGCCATGCCAATCCGCCTATCCCCACTGTACAGGCGGGGCTACCACTTAATCCACACTATGATTTTGCAACCTGATCTAATCTATGTGAATCTCTATAATAAAAAATAGCACACCTTCTACCCCATGTGAACTAGTACTACATTGATTTGCCCAGTATTGCCCAATGGCACATCCACCATACCAGAACTACCGGCGCTCCATAGTTAGAAGATTTGACCGATCCCTCCAGGGCCTATCATAATGCCCACCGAGCCAGATCTCTCCAGTGTTGGAAAAATAGCAACCAATGCTGGTGCAGCTGTATAGCCCAGGAAAAATCCCAAATTTCAAGGTTTTACTTTCGTTTTCGCACCCCTCATTACCAGAGCTATAACGTTTTTATTTTTCCGTTAATGTGGCCATGTGAAGGCTTATTTTTTGCGGGACAAGTTGTACTTTTCAACAACATCATTGGTTTTAGCATGTCATGTACTGGAAAACAGAAAAAAACATTCCAAGTGTGGTGAAATTGCAAAAAAACTGCAATCCCACACTTTTTTACTAGGTTCACTAAATGTTAAAACTGACCTGCCATTATGATCTTCCAGGTCATTATGAGTTCATAGAGACCAAACATGTCTAGGTTATTTTTTATTTAAATGGTGGAAAAAAATGCCAAACTATGCTAAAAAAAAATGTTAAAAAAAATTGTGCAGTTTTCCAATACCCGTAGCGCCTTCATTTTTCGTGATCTCAGGTTGGGTGAGGGCTTACTTTTTCCATGCTGAGCTGACGTTTTTAAGGATACCATTTTGGTGCAGATACTTTGTTTTGATTGATCGTTATTGCATTTTAATGCAATGTCGCAGCGACAAAAAAAATGTAATTCTGGCGTTTTGAATTTTTTTGTCCCTATGCCGTTTAGCGATCAGGTTAATCCTTTTTTCTTGATAGATCTGGTGATTCTAAATGTGGCGGTACCAAATATGTGTATGTTTGATATTTGTAATTGTTTAATTTTGAATGGGGCGAAAGGGGGCTTTTATATTTTTTTTTCATATTTTTAAAAACTTTTTTTACTTTTGCCATGCTTCAATAGACTCCATGGGAGTCTAGAAGCTGGCATAGCTTGATCGGCTCTGCTACATTGGGGCGATTCTCAGATCACCCCTATGTAGCAAAATTACTGCATTGCTATGAGTGCCGACCACTGGGTGGCGCTCATAGCAATCTTGCATCAACAACCATAGAGGTCTGCTGGAGACATATTTTCAGTTTCACACTTTTTTGTTAAATATATAATTCCACATGTGTTAATTCATAGCTTTGATGCCTTCAGTGTGAATTTGCAATATTCATAGTCTTGAAAATACAGAGAAATCTTTAAATGAGAAGGTGTGTCCAAACTTTTGGTCTGTATTGTCTATATATATATATATATATATATATATATATATATACGTCAGTGAGTCACATATAAATATATATTTATATTTCATACAGCACTAGATAGCTTAAAAGCTGGTAATTCAATTGCCGGCTTTTGCTATCTCCTTATCAAACCCGACAGGATATGAGACATGGTTTACATAGAGTAAACCATTTCATATCCATTATTTTTTTACACATTTCTCACTACTAATGTTAGAAATGACTGTGTGCAAAATTAGGTGGTTCTAGCTGTTAAAATAAAGGGTTAAATCACGGAAAAAACTGGCGTGGGCTCCCGCGCAATTTTCTCCACCAGAGTGGCAAAGCCAGTGACTGAGGGCTGATATTAATCGATATTAATTGAATTACCAGATTTTATGCTATTTAGCTCTGTATGAAATATAAATATATATATATATGTCTCAATGACATACATATATATACCTATACTATGTGTAGACATTTATTTTATCTATCTATTCTAACCTGTCAGTGTGATTTTACTGTACACCGCACTAAATTACCGGCTTTTCCATAGAACACCGCTGCGTATTTCTCGCAAGTCACACTGATGTTCCGTGTGTAATCCATATTTTTCTCGCCCCTATAGACTTTCATTGGCGTATTGTTTGCGCAATACGCTGACAAATGCAGCATGCTGCGATTTTCTACGCCCTTGTGCTTCGAAATATAAGCCAGATAGGAACTGCCCCATAAAAAATCATTGGTCCATGTGCAATGTGTTGTTTTTGCGCCTCTCATATGTCAGTAAAACCCTCTAGTGTGACCCAGACCTCAGAGATGAGCGAATATTTCAATGTTCGGTTCGGATTAAAATTGCAAAGTTTGCAATATTTGCTGATTTCTTCACCGAACATAGCTGAACGTCATTGAAGTTAACAAGAGGCAAAAATAAATGCACACACAACACCTTCAAACGTTTCCAAAAGCTGCCAAAACACAAAAAATTAGTGCAGACACCAGGAAAGTGGCCTCAATTCACCCTCAGTACAAATGTTAGAATGGCATGAAAGCAATCAGCCATGCATAAGATATCAGGGTCTAGGCCAGCATTTACAGCTTTGAATTAAACTTCAAATTAAGACAAGGTGGGTGAGGGATCATTGTAAGCCTGCTGTGTTGGGAGCCTTGACACCACATGCAACGGCACAATCTGCTTTGTTGCTCACCCACACTCAGATAGCACAAATATAAGTTTCGTAGACTACAATTTTCTCAAAAAGGTAAGGATAGTAACATGGGTAGTTGTCTTAAGGTGGAGGTCTGCTAGTCTCGGAGGCCTACTGCTACAGGCAATACCCAAGAAGGAGATTCAACCAGGAGTCTACACATTTCCAACAAATAGTTGCAGACACCAACAAAGTGGCATGAATTTCACCAGAGTAGAAATAGTATAATAGGGGCCGAGACCTTTTCCACTATAGCCACCCCAAAAGATGGAGACCCAACCAGGAGTGAACACATTTCCAAAAATTAGTGGCCGAAAACAAACAAAGTGGCATCAATTTCACCAGAGTTGAAATAGTAAAATAGGGACCGACACGTCTTCCACTACAGCCAACCTAGCAGATGGAGAGACAAAATCTGGCCTCTCCACATTTCCAAAAAATAATGGTAGACACGACGAAAGTGGCATCAATTTCACCAGAGTAAAAATATTATAATGAGGAGCGACATCTCTTACACTACAGCCAACACAGAAGATGGAGAAACCCAAATAGGACTCTTCACATTTTCAAAAAATAGTGTCAGACACCACCAAAGTGGCATCAATTGCTCCAGAGTAGAATTAGTATAATGGGGAGTGACATCTCTTCCACTACAGCCAGCCCAGCATATGGAGAGAACCAATCAGGATTCTCCACACTTCCAACAATTATTGGATGACACCACCAAAGTGGCATCAATTGCACAAGAGTAAAAATAGTATAATGGGGAGGGCCATCTATTCCACTACAGCCAACACAGTAGATGGAGAGACTCAAACAGGACTCTCCACAGCTCCAAAAATTAGTGGCATACACCACCAAAGTGGCATCAATTTAACTAGAGTAGAAATAGTAAAATGGGGATCGATATCTCTTCCACTACAGCCAACCCAGCAGATGTAGACTCAACCAGTAGCGTTAACATTTCCAACAATTAGTGGCAGACACCACTAAAGTGGCATCAATTTCACCAGAGTAGAAATAGTATAATGGGGAGCGACATCTCTTCTACTTCAGACAGCCCAGCAGATGGAGAGACTCAATCAGGAATCCCCACATTTCCAAAAACTAGTGGCAGACAGTACCAAAGTGGCATTAATCTCACAAAAGTTTAAATAGTATAATGGGGAGTGACATCACTTCCACTAAAGCCAACTGAGCAGCTGTAGACCCAATCAGGAGTGTTTAAATTTAAAAAAATTAGGGCCTGACACCACCAAAGTGGCATCCTTTTCGCGAGAGTAGAAAAAGTATAACAGGGACCGACACAACTTCAAATACAGCCAACCCGGAAGATGGACACCCAATCAGCAGTCTTCAAATTTAAAATTATTAGGGACAGACATCACCAAAGTCGCATGAATTTCAACTGAGTAGAAACAGTATAATGGGGAGTGACATCTCTTCCACTACAGCCAACTCAGCAGATGGAAACCCAATCAAGAGTCTTCAAATTTTAAAAAATTAGGGTCTGACACAACCAAAGTAGCAACTATTTCATGAGTGTAGAAATAGTGTAATAGGGACAAACACCCATCAGATGGAGACCCAGTCAGGAGTCTTCAAATTTCAAAAAATTACAGCCTTACACCACAGAAGTGGCATCAATTTTATGGGAGTAGAAATAGTATAATAGGGACAGATACGTCTTCCATTACAGTCAACCCAGCAGATGGATAACCAATCAGGAGTCTTCACAATTAAAATACTTAGGGGCAAACACTGCCAAAGTGGCATCAATCTCACCAGAGTAGAAATGGTATAATAGGGAGCGACATCTCTTCCAATACAGCCAACCCAGCAGATTGAGAGACCCAATCAGGATGCTCCACATTTCCAAAAATTTCCTGGATTTATTTTGGAGGGTGAAGAGCCATAGTGCTTTTCCAGAGCCTTTGTACTACCAATAAGATGGAAGCCGCTGTATGTTTTTCTGGATTCACGTTTCTTCTTAATTTTTTTTTAGTGTTCACTGAAGGAGTTGAATGATGTAATACCAAACATAAGTATTCATTTTTTTCATAAGTATACCTATTTATCGGTGTAATTTTTTTCTTTTTTGTTACTTATTTTACTATTTTATTTTCATATTTTTACAATTTCTTTAAACTTTTGGTTTTACATTTTTACTTTTATTAGTCTGATCGCTGGTATAATGCATTGTAATGCACCAGCATTGCAATGCATTATACCTATGAGTGTTGCTTTGACAGAAGCCTCTTAGACCAATCTGAAAGGATCGGGAGCCCCCTTTCTTTCCATGCCTTCTAAATGCTTGTGAGGATTAAATTTGTGTATGCAAGTGATCAGAATGTAACAGCTGATACACCAGGCAGGAATCAACCCTCTACTTCTACTTTGTTTACTTAATAGGGTTAAAAGAAGAAAGATTATTATCGCAAGTATATAAAAAATAAAGCATTCACAATGCTATTCACAGTCATACATACAGAGATACATTAGTTAATGCACAGCATGAAATATGTCTTCAATGACAGCTCAGGATTTATAGGTCAACTTCTGTCTGGCATGGAGCTGACAAGCACTGTATTGGCGGGAACAGTCACTAAGGCACCTGTGACTATGTGGCCCCTGAGAAGGGCCGCTGCTCCATCTCACATGCCACATGTTTCCTAAGAAAATCTATTAGCTCTCTGTGGGCCACTCTTGTGTCAGCATACACCATTTGGCCTGCAATTCTCCCTCTGTCCATGCTCTGTACTGTAAGTCTCTGCTGAAAGTGATGGTCTGTCTTACACATCGCCTCCAAACACCAGCCTAGGCTCAGGTCTCTGGCTGGATTTCCTCAGGGCCTCTTTGGCACTTGACCACCGATGAATGTCTCGTAGGTTCGTATTGATGGAGGCTGGTCCTTGATTGTTGACTGGCGTCATCTGGGTCGAGAGACTTGACGGCGTAGTTTGGGTCTTCAGTGCTTGACCGTCGATGGGTGGAGTCTGGACCTTGACTGGCATATCCCTGGTCTTCGTTGCTTGATTGTCATCATGTGATTCTGGGCTTTGCTGGTACACACGGCTGCTGCCAACTGTCTCTACTACTGGAGCTGCAGCAGCAGCAATTGTCACTTCCCTTGACACCAAATCTTCTGTCTTTTTGGCGAGTTGGCCTTTAGTATCCAAGGCTGGCTTCGTCACCATCACCTGACTGGAAGCACTGGCTAATTCAGTCCTTCCTGCAACTTCTCTCTTTTTGATCACTTCTGCAAGGTTTTGCTCAGGCCTGGAAGCCGCATTGCATTGCAGCGTTTTATCCCCTGTGCTCTGTTCTCCTACACTTGCCCTTGGCAGTGCTCTGAGGGTCGGCTATCACTTAAGCCGAACTCCAAGCTACAATGGGGGTACGACTCCTCTGCTCGCATCATTGCCATCACGTAAATTTATGTAATTTTGCGGCAATACCTTCCCAACCATGACGTAAACTTACGTCAAATGTCGTGAAGGGCTTAAGTGAATTTAGGAATTTATGCATAATTACATCTTCTTTTATTTACTTTCTGCATTCCCAAAAACCAGCTTAAAAAATCAAATCCCATGTAAGGCTCAAGCTGAATCAATGTGTAATATGATTCCAAATTATTTTAGTTCCGGCATTAATATCACTATACAGTGATTACAGAAAATTTTCAGACCCCTTTAAATTTTTCACTTTTTGTTTCATTGCAGCCATTTGGTAAATTCAAAAAAGTTCATTTTTTTCACATGAATGTACACTCTGCATCCCATATTGACTGGAAAAAAACAGAAGTGTAGAAATGTTTGCAAATTTAATAAAAAAAAAAAAACTGAAACATCACATGGTCATAAGTATTCAGACCATTTGCTCAGACACTCATATTTAAGTCACATGCTGTCCATCTCCTTCTGATCCTCCTTGAGATGGCTCTACTCCTTCATTGGAGTCCAGCTGTGTTTAATTAAACAGATCTGACTTAATTTGGAAATTAACACACCTGTCTGTATAAGACCTCACAGCTCACAGCATATCAGATCAAATGAAAATCAAAGGAACTGGCCAAGGAGCTCAGAGACAGATTTGTGACAAAGCACAGATCTGGCCAAGGTTACAACAGTATTTCTGCAGTACTCAGGGTATGTGCACACGTCAGGAATTTCTAGCAGAAATTTCCTGCCAAAAACCGGACATTTCTGCCAGAAATCTGCATGCGTTTTTTTCGCGTTTTTTTTTCTTGCGTTTTTTCCCAAATGCATAGACTAGCGGGAAAAATGCAGAAAATCCACAAAATTAATGAACTTGTGTTTTTTTTACCGCAATGCGTTTTTTTGCGGAAAAAAAACGCATCATGTGCACAAAAATTGCAGAATGCATTCTAAATGATAGGATGCATATGTCTGCAGTTTGTAATGCGTTTTTATTGTGAACAAATGCAAAAAAAATGCAAAAAAACCTGAACGTGTGCACATACCCTCAAGGTTCTTAAGAGCACAGTGGCCTCCATAATCCTTAAATGGAAGAAGTTTGGGACCACCAGAAGTCTTCCTTCCCAGCCAAACTGAGCAATTGTGGGAGAAGAGCCTTGGTGAAATAGGTGAAGAAGAACCCCAAGATCACTGTGGCTGAGCTCCAGAGATGCAGTAGGGAGATGAGAGAAAGTTCCACAAAGTCAACTATCACTGCAGCCCTCCACCAGTCGGGCCTTTATGGCAGAGTGGCCCGATGGAATCCTCTCCTCAGTGCAAGACATATGAAATCCAGCATAAAGTTTGCTAAAAAACACATGAAGGACTCCCAGACTATGAGAAATAAGATTCTTTGGTCTAATGAGACAAAGATAGACCTTTTTGGAGATAACTCTAAGCAGTATGGAGAAAACCAGGCACTGCTCATCACCTGCCCATTCCAATCCCAACAGTGAACATGATGGTGGCAACATCATGCTATGGGGGTGTTTTTCAGCTGCAGGGACAGGACGACTGGTTGTTATTGAAGGAAACATGCGGCCAAGTATCCGGGATGAAAACCTCTTCCAGAGTGCTCTAGACCTCAGACTTGGCCAAAGGTTCACATTCCAACACGACAATGACCCTAAGCAAACAGCTAAAATAACAAAGGAGTAGCTTCAGAACAACTCTGTGACCATTCTTGACTGGCCCAGCCAGAGACCTCTCCTAAACCCAATTGAGCATCTCTGGAGAGACCTGAAAATGGCTGTCCAACAACGTTCACCATCCAACCTGATGGAACTGGAGAGGATCTCCAAGGAAGAATTATTATTATTATTATTATTATTATTTATTATTATAGCGCCATTTATTCCATGGCGCTTTACATGTGAGGAGGGGTATACATAATAAAACAAGTACAATAATCTTGAAAAATACAAGTCACAACTGGTACAGGAGGAGAGAGGACCCTGCCCGCGAGGGCTCACAATCTACAAGGGATGGGTGAGGATACAGTAGGTGAGGGTAGAGCTGGCCGTGCAGCGGTTTGGTCAATCGGTGGTTACTGCAGGTTGTAGGCTCGTCGGAAGAGGTGGGTCTTCAGGTTCTTTTTGAAGGTTTCGATGGTAGGCGAGAGTCTGATATGTTGTGGTAGAGCATTCCAGAGTAGGGGGGATGCACGAGAGAAATCTTGTATGCGATTGTGGGAAGAGGAGATAATAGGGGAGTAGAGAAGGAGATCTTGTGAGGATCGGAGGTTGCGTGCAGGAAAGTACCGGGAGACGAGGTCACAGATGTATGGAGGAGACAGGTTGTGGATGGCTTTATATGTCATGGTTAGGCTTTTGTACTGGAGTCTCTGGGTGATGGGGAGCCAGTGCAGGGATTGACAGAGGGGAGAGGCCGGGGAATAGCGGGGGGACAGGTGGATTAGTCGGGCAGCAGAGTTTAGAATAGATTGGAGGGGTGCAAGAGTGTTAGAGGGGAGGCCACAGAGCAGGAGGTTACAGTAGTCAAGGCGGGAGATGATGAGGGCATGGACTAGGGTTTTTGCAGATTCTTGGTTTAGGAATGTGCGGATCCGTGAAATATTTTTGAGTTGGAGGCGGCAGGAAGTGGAAAGGGTTTGGATATGTGGTTTAAAGGAGAGATCAGTGTCAAGGATTACCCCAAGACAGCGGGCTTGTGGGACTGGGGAGAGTGGGCAGCCATTTACTGTAATGGATAGGTTCGTTGGGGGGGTTGCGTGAGATGGGGGAAAGATGATGAATTCTGTTTTGTCCATGTTAAGTTTTAGAAATCTAGTGGAGAAGAAGGATGAAATAGCAGACAGACATTGAGGGATTCTGGTTAGTAGGGAGGTGATATGTGGTCCAGAGATGTAGATCTGTGTGTCGTCAGCATAGAGATGATACTGAAAGCCGTGAGATTCTATGAGCTGTCCCAGGCCAAAGGTGTAGATGGAGAAGAGCAGGGGTCCTAGAACTGAACCTTGCGGGACTCCGACAGATAGGGGGCGAGGTGAGGAGGTGGTGTGTGAGTGGGAGACGCTGAATGTCCGGTCAGTTAGGTATGATGAGATCCAGGATAGGGCCAATTCTGTGATGCCAAGGGATGAGAGGGTCTGCAGCAGCAGGGAATGGTCCACTGTGTCAAAGGCAGAGGACAGGTCCAGGAGGAGGAGGACAGAGTAGTGTCGCTTGCTCTTGGCGGTTAATAGGTCATTGGTGACCTTAGTTAGGGCAGTTTCAGTGGAGTGGTGTGACCGGAAGCCTGATTGAAAGCGGTCGAAGAAGGAGCAGGAAGATAGATGGGAGGACAGTTCAATATGGACATGTTGTTCCAGTAGTTTTGAGGCAAAGGGGAGAAGTGATATAGGGCGATAGCTAGATACAGAGGATGGGTCAAGAGAGGGCTTTTTGAGGATAGGTGTGATTGTGGCATGTTTAAAGCTTGAGGGGAAAATGCCAGTTGTTAGTGATAGGTTAAAGAGATGGGTTAGGGTTGGGATGAAGACTGTGGTGAGGTTTGGGATGAAGTGGGATGGGAGTGGGTCAAGTGCACAGGTGGTGAGATGCGATCTTGAGAGTAGAGTGGAGAGTCCGTCTTCTGTAATGGTGGAGAGGTTGGTTTTGGAGGTGGAGGGCTGGGTAGTTGGGAGGAAGGGTTCTGGGGGTTGTTTACTAAAATTGTCTCTGATGTTCTCAATTTTCTGCTTGAAAAATGAGGCGAAGTCTTCAGCTGAGATGAGTGGGGAGGGAGGAGGTGCTGGGGGACGGAGGAGAGAGTTGAAGGTGTTGAATAACTGTTTGGGGTTGTGAGACAGGGAGGATATGAGAGATGAGAAGTAGGTTTGTTTTGCTGTGGCGAGCATGGTTTTGAAAGCAGTGAGGGACTGTTTGAATGCGATGAAGTGCTCGATGGAGTGGGATCTTTTCCATCTGCGCTCAGCAGCTCTGGAAGCTCGCCTCAGTTCTTTTGTCATGCTGGTGTGCCAGGGTTGTCTGTTGATTTTGCGAGCTTTGGTATGTGTGAGAGGGGCAAGAGATTCCAAAGCTGCAGCTATTGTGGTGTTATATAGAGTGGCAGCATCATCCGCATTGTGTAGGGAGCTTATGTCTGTGAGAGGGAGGAGGGATTCAGAGAGTGAGTGAAGATCAAGGTGTTTAAGATTTCTGCGAGGGTGTGAGAGTTTGTGGGGTGGGGGTTGTAGACAAGGAGTGGAAAGGGAAGAGAATGTAAGTAGGTTGTGGTCAGAAAGAGGAAGAGGTGAGTTTGAGAGGTTAGATAGGGAGCAGAGGCGGGTGAGAATGAGGTCCAGTGTGTGACCATCTTTGTGGGTGGCTGTAGAAGACCATTGAGTGAGGCCAAAGGAGGAAGTGAGAGATAGAAGTTTAGTGGCAGCTGAGAGGGAAGTGTCAATGGGGATGTTGAAGTCGCCCATGATGATAGTGGGGATGTCAGCGGCGAGGAAGTGGAGTAGCCAGGTGGTGAAGTGGTCGAAGAAGGTGGTGGCTGGCCCTGGGGGACGGTAGATGACAGCCAGTTGGAGGTTGGAGGGGGAGTAGATGCGCACAGAGTGCACCTCAAAGGAAGGGAGGATAACAGAGGGTGGCAGTGGGATTGGGGTGAAGGAGCAGTTATCTGACAGGAGAAAACCAACTCCTCCGCCATGCTTGCTGCTGGGGCGGGGTGTGTGAGAAAGGTGGAAGCCACCGTTAGAGAGTGCCGCAGGGGAGGCTGTGTCAGAAGGGGTGAGCCAGGTTTCAGTGATGCCGAGGAAGGAGAGTTTGTTATTGATAAAGAGGTCATGGATAAATGGAAGTTTATTGCAGACAGAGCGTGCGTTCCATAGTGCTCCAGATAGGGAAATTGGGGGAGTGGGGGCAGGATGAATGGGTATGAGGTTACTGTGGTTGCGAGGACGTGTAGAGGATCGTGGCAGGGGATTAGAAATGAGTGTGGGGATGTGATGAGGAGGGCCAGGATTTGGGGATATGTCGCCAGCAATGAGGAGCAGCAGACAGAGCGTTAGAAGGTGTGAGCTGGATAGGTCATGATGTGGCCGTGTGTGCCTGGCGAGAAAGGATTGTATGTGGAGGAATAGTTCTGTGGAGGAGGTGAGATGACTGGGGAGGATGGAGGGAGAAATGACTAGTTCTTTACTGGGTGGAGGGACTACAGGAGATAGGAAGAAATAGAGTAGTATGGGGGTGAATGTGAAAAGAAACCGAAACATTATAGTGGTTTTCTATTCCTTTACCTTCCAGTCAATTCCAATGGCAGAGGAACCCAAAATCCAGGTGTGAAAAACCTGTTGCATCATTCCCAAGAAGACTCATGGCTGTACTAGCTCAAAAGGGTGCTTCTACTCAATACTGACAAAAGGGTCTGAATACTTATGACCATGTGATATTTCAGTTTTTCTTTTTTAATACATTTGCAAAAATTACTACATTTCTGTTTTTTTCAGTCCAGATGGGGTGCAGAGTGTACATTAATGAGAAAAAAAATAACTTTTTAGAATTTACCAAATGTCTGCAATGAAACAAAGAGTGAAAAATTTAAAGGGGTATGAATACTTTCCATACCCACTGTATGAAAAATTGAAGAATACAAAGCTATCAATGACGATAATAAGTAAATAAAAAGATTGATTCAATGTAAGAACTTTGAGCCAAATTGTTACAATGAAATATTGTATAGCCATTACTTGCAATCTCAATGCAAAAAAAAGTGTAAGACCATTGATTTTACAGGTTATCAAGGCCAGATAAGGCTTAAAACCACACAGTGTGCCAATAAGTATTTGTAAATAGCATATGCATTTTATCTACAGCTTCCCATGAAAGGTAGACAGCCTGCAATGGTTAAGCCTGAAAATCTAGCCTAAATTAATTACTGAACTGTTCATGCCTGATGATTAATGGCTCTAAATTGATGATGTTAGATGTGTTGAGTTCTACAATGCTCTGTTATTTTGTCTGGACTGTGTTTGCTTTCACAAAAAAATCATCTGGAATGCCAGGGTAACACATGAAAACAGACATATAGGTTAAATGCTTTTTTAGGTTGCCATCTTTTGACACACTTTGACAAAAAAAAATCATAGAACTTTTTATAAGCCAAAACAAAACAAAATCTGTTTGTAGGACACCTCAGGAAAGGAAAATCTAGGCTTCATCACATAAATGTCAGAAGAGTATAATAATTGTAGAAGACTTAGAGTAGAATAGAGAAAGGCAGTGAGAAGTTGCTGGGGTTTTACCAATGGAGAGATAGGATATTACAACTTCAAACATTTTGTAAAGATTGGAAAAAATCTTATTATATAACAAAGAAAATGCAAAGTGGCAGGATGGTGGCTCAGTGGTTAGCATTTAGCATTGCATTGAATCCAATTGTCCTGAATTTACATCCCATCAAGGACAACATCTGCAAGGAGTTGGTATGATCTCCACATGTTTAAGTGGGTTTCTTCTGGGTACTCCAGTTTCCTTATACTCGATAGTCATATTAATAGGGAGTTTAGATTGTGAGCCCCAATAAGGACAGTGATGTTCTATCTAAGGTGCAGCAGAATATGACTGAGTTATATAAGGAAGATAAATAATAAGGTCCTCCTAAAATGTTAGATGACCAACTGATTTAGACAAATGTCAATAAAAGGTTTCCAGATCAAATATGAAAAATACTACCTATAAGGTTTAGTAAAGGAGAAAGATTTTTTTTCTAATATTCTAGAGAGTCTTTGGCCTTTGAATTTGTAACAATTTCAGCATGAATTATTGTGCCACCATTTTCTAAAGTGAGATGAAAACCTTTTTAGAAATGTTATCAAAGATCAATTATATTATTTGCACTGACTTAGTGACATCACCAAGAAATCAAATGAATGAGTGATGAGCTGAGAAAATGACTTGAGCCTTTCTGTAATGTAAACCGATGAAGGCTATCTAAAAATACTGTAAGCCTAGGCACAAATTACATTTACATATATAATATATGAAGGCAGAAAATACATTTATTTACCTCCTTTTACAAACCTGTAGAAACTGGTGCTCCATCTTTTTCCATGCGATGTATTTTATTTCAAGGCTTTTGATTGAAATCTTACTAAGCTGATAAAGATTTTGGACGCAGAAGTGTTTTCTCACAAACTTAATCAAAACCTTGTCCTTACTTCCTCATCCTTGCTGAATGACCCACCTCGAAAATAAAACCTCAGGCATGGAAAGTAATAAGATGTGTGCTATTTCCAGCCAAGTGTATCATATCCTCCTGTTGGCAAACCCCAGTTCTATCTTTGGGGAAAAAACAAGCTAAAATATTGAGATCCACCTTAAAAAGCAGACGCTTATCATTGTGATAATCCCACAGATCTATACAAAAGAGAAAAACTTTGATTTCAGGTTTAACCCCTGCACCTTGAAGCCCATTTTCACATTCCTGGCCAGGCCAATTTTTTCAAGTCTGACCACTGTCACTTTATGAGGAACGCTTCAACAGATCCCACGTATTCTGAGAATGTTTTTTCATGACATATTGTACGTTATGATAGTGGTAATATTTCTTTGACATGACTTGTGCTTAATTGTGAAAAAAATGGAAATTTGGCGAAAACTTAGAAAATTTTGGAATTTTCAAATATAAATTTTTATACCTTTAAGGCTAAGTGCACACGTTGCAGAATTGCCGCGGAAATTTTTGCGGCAATTCTGCAACTTCTGCCGCGGGTATTCACATGCATTTTCCCGCTAAACACTAGCGTTTTGCAAGTGTAATTAGCTTGCAGAATGGTAGCGTTTTCCAAGCGATCTGTAGCATCTCTTGGAAAACTGATTGACAGGTTGTTCACACTTGTCAAACATAGTGTTTGACAAGTGTGACCAACTTTTTACTATTGATGCTGCCTGTGCAGCATCAATAGTAAAAAGATCTAATGTTAAAAATTATAAACAAATTTAAAAAATGGTTATTCTCACCTTCAGACATCCCCCAATCTCCTCAGCGGTGCATGCGGAGGCTTCCGTTCCTATGGATGCTTTGTGCGAAGGACCTGGGATGACGTCATGGTCACGTGACCGCAACGTCATCCCAGGTCCTTTGCACACAGCATCCCTGGGCGCCGCATGCACCGCTGAGAGGCGGGAGGACTCCGGGGGCCATCGGACGGTGATTATATCACTATTTTTTATTTTAATTCTTTTTTTTAACAATTATATCGTTCCCAGGGCCTGGAAGAGAGTCTCCTCCCTGGGTACCATCTGCACATGATCCGCTTACTTCCCTCATGGTGGGCATAGCCCCATGCGGGAAGAAAGCGGATCAATGCCTTCCTACTGTATGTGTGCGGAATCCCCGCGATTCCACAAATTAATGAATATGCTACATTTTTTTAGAATGCGATTCCGCTACGGAAAAAAATGCAGCATGTGCATGCAAAATGCGGATAGTATTCTATTAATAGGATGCTTAATGTATGCTTTTTTTTCGCAGTTTTATAGCAAAAAAATGCAAAAAACCGCGAAAAATCAGGAATGTGTGCACACAGCCTAAATCAGAGTACTATATCACACAAAATAGTTAAGAAATAACATTGCACACATGTCTACTTTACATCAGCACAATTATTGAAATGTCATTTTTTTTCTTACTAAGTTATAAAGGTTAAAAGTTGACTAGCAATTTCTCGTTTTTCCAACAAAATGTTCAAAGCCATTTTGCTAGGGACCACATCACATTTAAAGTGACTTTGAGGGGCCTATATAACAGAAAATACCAACAAGTGACACCATATTAAAAAAACAGCATCCCTGAAGGTGCTCAAAACCACATTCAATAAGTTTATTAACCCTTCTGGTGCTTCACAGGAATTTTTGGAATGTAGAAGAAAAAAATGAACATTTATTTTCTTTATTTTTGCAAAGGTAACAGGAAAAAAAGACCCCAAGATTTGTTGTGCAATTTCTCCTGAAAATGCCAATACCCAATATGTGGTGGAAAATAAACTATTTAGGCACAGAGCAGGGCTCTGAAGGAAAAAAAATTGCCTTGAACATTTAAAAAAAAAAAAAAAAAAATCAAATTTTTTCCACAAAGAAGGGTTTTTTTTGTGATTTTTAGCCCCAAATATTGCATTTTCATAAGGACAACAGTAGAATTTGCACCTTAAAATTTAAATTATTATACAAATTCTCCTGAGTACGCTGATACCCAATATGTGGAGGAAAACTTCTGTTTGGGTGCACAGCAGAGCTTGGAAGGTAAAGAGCACCATTTGACATTTTGAATGCAATATTAGCTAGAATAATTAGCGGACGTCATGTCGCATTTGGTGAGCCCCTGATGTGCCTAAATAGTGGAAACCCCCCACAACTGACACCATTTTGGAAACTGGACCCCTCAGTTAACTAATCTTGTACCCCCAGGTGCTTCAGAAAAGTTTATAACATTGAGCCATAAAAAAAGTCCCATTTTTCCCCACAAAAATGTTTTTCTAGCCCTGCATTTTGCATTTTCATGAGGGGATCAGGAGAAATTGCACAATACAATTTGTTGTGCAATGTCTCCTGAGTACGCCGATACCCAATATGTGGAGGAAAACTACCATCTCAAGGAGGATCACAAGGAAATGGAAAGCATGTGACTTAAATATGAGTATCTCAGCAAAGGGTCTGAATATTTATGACCATGTGATATTTCAGTTTTTCTTTATTAATAAATTTGCAAAAAATTCTATATTTCTGTTTTTTTTCAGTCAAGATGGGATGCAGAGTGTACATTAACCCCTTAACCCACGGAGTTTTTTCAGTTTTGCGTTTTTGTTTTTCGCTCCCCTTCTTCCCACAGCCATAACTTTTTTATTTTTCTGTCTATGTGGCCATATGAGGGCTTGTTTTTTGCAGAACAAGTTGTACTTTTGAATTACACAATTGGTTTTACCAGGCCATGTACTAGAAAACAGAAAAAAAAATTCCAAGTGCGGTGAAATTGCAAAAAAATGCAATCCCATGCTTGTTTTTTTGTTTGGATTTTTTACAAGGTTCACTAAATGCTAATACTGAAATGCCATTATGATTCTCCAGGTCATTACGAGTTCATAGACACCAAATGTATCTAGGTTCTTTTTCATCTAAGTGATGAAAAAAAAATCTAAACTTTGTTAAAAAAAATTGCGCCATTTTCTGATACCCGTAGTGTCTCCATTTTTCACAATCTCAGGTTAGCTGAGGGCTTATTTTTTGTGTGCTGAGCTGATGTTTTTGATGATACAATTTTATTGCAGATTTGATCTTTTGATCGCCCGTTATTGCATTCTAATGCAATGTTGTGGCAGCCAAAAAGAAACGTAATTTTCGCGTTTTTACTTTTTTTTCTTGCTACGTCATTTAGCAATCAGGTTAATTTTTTTTATAGATTGGGTGATTCTTATTGTGTCGATACCAAATATGTGTATGTTTTATTTTATTTTCAATGTTTTATTTTGAATGAGGCGAAAGGGGGGTGATTTGAACTTTTATATTTTTTACATTTTTTTTTACATTTTTAAAAATAATTTTTTAAAATTTTGGCATGCTTCAATAGTCTTCATAGGAGATTAGAAGTAGCCATAGCCCAATCGGCTCTGCTACATAGAGGCGATGTTCAGATTGCCTCTATATGGCCGGTGTTACACTTAGAACTGCAATGTGAGAAACTTGTGCAAGTCTCTTGCCTCAATACCCAGCACTGCCGCTGGCACTTGGGATAGGAGTGTACTGCTGCATGTATTTCTATGCAGCTGAACGCTCTGGTCCAAACCGCCGGTGGTAATGCTGGGTATTGAGGAGAGAGACTCGCGTGAGTTTCTCGCATTGCAGTTGCAAGTGTGACACCGACCTATAGCAGATTTACTGACTTGCTATGAGTGCTGACCACTGGGTGATGCTCACAGCAAGCCAGCACTGACAACCATAGAGGTCTCCATGAGACATGAGGATGTCATGGCAACACACCAGTGACCCACGAACAAGTGAAACGGGTCACCACTGTGTGTATTTCCGGCCCGATGGCCGGAAGCGCAATTTAAATGCCGCTGTCTGAGTTTGATAGCGGCATTCAACTAGTTAATAGTCGCGGGTGGATCGCGATTCCACCTGCAGCTATTGCGGCACATGTCAGCTGTTCAAAACAGCTGACATGTCCCTGGAAAGATGTGGGCTCACAGCCGAATCTCACATCAAAGGGAGGGAGACCGACATCGGCATAAGTGTACGCCCGAAGTTCGGTAAGAGGGTTAATGTGAAAAAAAAAACTTTTTTGAATTTACCAAATGGCTGCAGTGAGACAAAGAGTGAAAAATCTGAAGGGCTCTGAATACTTACCATACCCATGGTATGTTTTGGAACGACACAAAAAAACTGAGAAAAAAGGCAAATTGGGTATCATTTTACACAAAACCCCAAAAATGGGCTGGACAAAATTGTTGGCATCCACAACTTAATATTTTCCTGCAGACATGTTGGAATAAATAACTGCAATCAATTGCTTCCTATAGCCATCAACAAGCTTCTCACACCACTCAACTGGAGTTTTTGACCATTCTTCTTTTGCAAACTGCTATAGGTCTTTCATATTTGAAGGGTACCTTCTCCCAACAGCAATTTTAAGATCTCTCCACAGGTGTTCAATGGAATTCAGATGTGCTTTGTTTCCATCCTTTTCTAGGTGCTTCTTGAAATATATTTGAGCTCATTGTGCTGCCGGAAGACCCATGACTAGTGTTGAGCGATACCGTCCGATACTTGAAAGTATCGGTATCGGATAGTATCGGCCGATACCCGAAAAATATCGGATATCGCCGATACCGATATCCGATACCAATACAAGTCAATGGGACATCAAGTATCGGAATGTATCCTCATGGATCCCAGGGTCTGAAGGAGAGGAAACTCTCCTTCAGGCCCTGGGATCCATATTAAAGTGTAAAATAAAGAATTAAAATAAAAAATATTGTTATATTCACCTCTCCGGCGGCCCCTGGACATCAGCGGGAGGATCCGGCGTCCGGCACGGCTTCTTTCTTCAAAATGCGCGCCTTCAGGACCTGTGGAATGACGTCCCGGCTTCTGATTGGTCGCGTGCCGCCCATGTGACCGCCACGCGACCAATCAGAAGCCGCGACGTCATTCCTCAGGTCCTAGAAGGCGCTCATTCTAGGACTTTAGCTGAGGAATGACGTCGCGGCTTCTGATTGGTCGCGTGGCGGTCACATGGGCGGCACGCGACCAATCAGAAGCCGGGACGTCATTCCACAGGTCCTGAAGGCGCGCATTTTGAAGAAAGAAGCCGTGCCGGACGCCGGATCCTCCCGCTGATGTCCAGGGGCCGCCGGAGAGGTGAATATAACAATATTTTTTATTTTAATTCTTTATTTTACACTTCCGATACCGATACCCGATATCACAAAAATATCGGATCTCGGTATCGGAATTCCGATACCGCAAGTATCGGCCGATACCCGATACTTGCGGTATCGGAATGCTCAACACTACCCATGACCAAACCCAGCTCCCTGACACTGGCCACTACATTGTGACCCAAAATCCGTTGGTAATCTTCAGATTTCATGATGTCTTGCACACAGTAAAGAATCAGCAAAACAATATATTTAGACCTCCACCATATTTGACTGTAGGTACTGTGTTCTTTTATTTGTAAGACTCATTCCGTTTTCAGTAAACAGTTGAATGATGTGCTTTACGAAAAAGCTCTACCTTGGTCTCATCGGTCTACAAGACGCTTTCCAAGAAGGATTTTGGCTTGCGTACATTTTGGAAAACTGCAGTATAGCTTTTCATGTTTTTGTGTCAGCAGTGTGGTTCTACTGGGTCTCCTGTCATTGCTTTTCATTTCACTAAAATGTTGATGGATAGTTCGCACTGACAGTGATGCACCCTGAGCCTGCAGGACAGCTTGAGTTTCTTGGTAACTTGATTGGGGCTGCTTATCCACTGTAAAATTCACAGTTTTTTCAAATGTAATGGTACGGGTATTACTTTAGACACTTATTTCACCGTAGAATCACTGTACATTACAAGATGCACTAAAATGTAAGTTTTATTATTTTAATATAAAATAACAACACATGTGTGACAATATATAGAATCACCACCACCATATAATGCTGAAGAGCACAACAGTCCAAAAAATAAATTCACACCAGGGGGCTGTGCCTCACTGTACTATTAAGCTATTGTATCCCTGCCTTGCCACGGAGGTTGGCACCTTATGACACCCCGCTCACTAATGGCTGACCCTTCTGGCCCTGTTCAACCCTATTGGGTATGACCACAACTGTCAAAAACTGATTATTAACCCAAGAATATTCCAGAGAACTACGAAATGCAAAGTGCTTCCATATCTCTCAATAGATCCTAGACACTTTATAGATGCTAAAGCAACAAACAAATAGAAAATATTGTCCTCATTCAGCAACCATCTATTTTGCCAGGACAGGCCAAAAAAAACCTATCGGGGAGGGGGAAAATGCCTCCCCCTATTTTAACCCTTTCATTTCCCTGCCTTGCAGTGGAGGTTGGCAACCAATATGAGCACAAATGGTCCCCTCCCTCACCGTCAGCTGACCCCTCCCTATTTGGCCCTATTGAGCATGAAATCACAATTGTAAAAATTGATATTACAGAAAATATTTCCAAAAGCAGATAAAGTGACAAGTGCATAACATGCAAATGTAAGGACCAATAATAGCTTCAAATAGCCAGCATCTGTCTGGCCAAAAATCCGGCAGGCACACAGTGACAAATCAATTGTATTTAACGCAAGGTGAAGTCATATTCTCAAAAACATTTTATGTTTAAAGCTTTTTTTTATCATAAAGCTTTTTTTTTGTCATAACACTCTATTGCCATAGTGCTCTTATATAAAATCCATTATTATTCAAGGCTTTATCATAATTAATAATACTCTGTTACCATAACACTCAGCTGATATTCAAGGCTTTATCATAATATTCTATTACCATAACACTCAAGTGTTATAATCAATTGCTTTTGCGATTATTTTAGATTAAAAAAATAAAAATTATATTTTAATGTATCTTGAAAAGTACACTGGTTCTGCGGTGAAATAACTGCTTATCCACCATCCAGGCTACCAACCTTTCATCAATTTCTCTCTGCCGTCCTCATCCAGGGAGATTAGCTACAGTGCAATGGATTATAAACTTCTTGATTATGTGGTGCACCGTGGACAAAGAAACATCAAAATCTTTGGAGATGTACTTATACCCTTGAGATTGTTGACATTTTTAATTAATTTTGTTCTAATGTTCTCAGACAGTTCTCTTGTCCTCTTTTTGATCTCCATGCTTAGTATGGCACACACAGACCTACAATGCAAAGATTACGTAAACTTCTCTTTTTATATGATTTTCATGTTGCTCCCAACTGTTACTTGCCACAGGTGAGTTTGAACGAGCATTTGGGAAAGGTGGAAACAATTTTGTACCTCCCATTTTTGTGGTTTTGTATGAAATTATGTCCAATTTGCTTTTTTTCTCTATTTGTTTTTGTGCTGTTCCAATACACACAAAGGAAACAAACATGTGTATAACAAAACATATGTAATTGCAATAATTGTTCATTTTCTAGGACAATTTCAAGTGTGCCAACACTTTTGGCCATGACTGTAAATGTCATTACTGTAACAAGAAGAACCCCCTTTGCAATTTTGACTCTGCAACTTTAAATCCATGCTTTTTCTGGAAAACAACCGTGAGACCAAAACAGTCACTACATACATAGATGAATTTACTGATGTGTGTAATAGGTCTTCAAAATGTAAAGTGTTTACTCTGATTGGCACCTCAAGGCCTTTGCAAATGTGACATGGTCATTTGCAGTTCACTCTAGCCAAAATTTCTCCACAAAAATCAAATGATGCTCCTTCTCTTCTGAGCCCTGCAAAGTGACAAAGCAGTAGTTTTCAACCACATATGGGGTATTGAGCATTTGGGAGAAATTGAGTAATATATTGTATTGTTTATTTTCTCATATTAGCCTTATGAAAATGAAAAAAATACAGATAAACCAAAATTTTAACGGAAAAAAAATATTTTTCCGCGCTGACGATCTGCCCAATTACTTCAAAGAAAAAATTGACCACATTTGACAGGAAGTCATCTTCCAATCTCTTCATACCATGCACTGTCCTCCCTCCCCCACTGCATCTAGTTCACTCTCTGACTTTGAACAAGTTACAGAAGAAGAAGTAATCAGGCTCCTTGCATCTTCTCGCCCAACTACTTGCACCAGTGACCCCATTCCGTCACATCTCCTCCAGTCCCTTTCCCCGACTGTCACCTCTCACCTAACAAAAATATTCAATCTTTCTCTCACTTCCAGTATTTTTCCATCCTCATTTAAGCATGCCATCATACATCCATTACTTAAAAAAAACATCCCTCGATCAAAACTGTGCCGCTAATTATAGACCTGTCTCTAATCTTCCCTTCATCTCTAAACTCCTCGAACGCCTGGTTCACTCCCGTCTTACCCGCTATCTCTCAGATAACTCTCTTCTCGACCCTCTTCAATCTGGTTTCCGCTCTTTATACTCTACTGAAACTGCCCTCACTAAAGTCTCTAATGACCTACTAACAGCTAAATCTAATGGTCACTAATCCATGCTAATTCTCTTGGATCTCTCCGCAGCATTAAACACTGTGGATCATCAGCTCCTCCTCACTATGCTCCGCTCCATTGGCCTCAAGGACACCGTTCTCTCCTGGTTTTCCTCCTATCTCTCTGACCGATCCTTCACTATATCTTTTGCTGGTTCCTCCTCCTCTCACCATCCCCATACTGTTGGGGTTCCTCAAGGATCAGTCCTAGGCCCCCTCCTCTTCTCTTTGTATACTGCCCCTATAGGACAAACAATCAGTAGATTTGGTTTCCAGTACCATCTCTATGCTGATGACACCCAATTATACACTTCCTCTCCTGTTATCATGCCGACCTCTTTAGAAAACACCAGTGATTGTCTTACCGCTGTCTCTAACATCATGTCCTCCCTCTATCTGAAACTGAACCTGTCAAAAACTGAACTCCTCATGTTTTCTCCCTCTATTAACCTACAGTACCTTTGCCTGACATTGCCATCTCCGTGTGCGGTTCCACCTTTACTTCAAAGCAACATGCCCGCTGCCGTGGGGTCATACTTGATTCCGAGCTTTCATTCACCCCCCACATCCGATCATTGGCTCGCTCTTCTTATCTGCACCTCAAAAACATTTCTAGAATTTGCCCTTTTCTTACTTTCGACTCTCAAAAACTCTTAAGGTACCGTCACACTTAGCGACGCTGCAGCGATACCGACAATGATGTCGATCGCTGCAGCGTCGCTGTTTGGTCGCTGGAGAGCTGTCACACAGACCGCTCTCCAGCGACCAATGATGCCGGTAACCAGGGTAAACATCGGGTTACTAAGAGCAGGGCCGCGCTTAGTAACCCGATGTTTACTCTGGTTACTATCGTTAAAGTAAAAAAAACAAACACTTCATACTTACCTTCCGCTGTCTGTCCCCGGCGCTGGGCTTCTCTGCTCTGGCTGTGAGCACTGCGGCCGGAAAGCAGAGCGGTGACGTCACCGCTGTGCTTTCCGGCTGCCCGGCGCTCTGCTTCTCTGCTCTGGCTGTGAGCGCGGTAGGTAAGTATGTAGTGGTTGTTTTTTTTACTTTAACGATGGTAACCAGGGTAAACATCGGGTTACTAAGCGCGGCCCTGCGGTTAGTAACCCGATGTTTACCCTGGTTACCAGTGAAGACATCGCTGAATCGGCATCACACACGCCGATTCAGCGATGTCAGCGGGACGTCCAGCGACGAAAAAAAGTTCTGGACTTTCTGCCCCGACCAGCGATATCACAGCAGGGGCCTGATCGCTGCTGCGTGTCACACTGGACGATATCGCTAGCCAGGATGCTGCAACGTCACGGATCGCTAGCGATATCGTCCAGTGTGACGGTACCTTTACTGTTTCACTTATTCATTCTCGTCTGGACTATTGTAACTCTCTACTAATCGGCCTCCCTCTTACCAAACTCTCCCCGCTCCAATCTGTCCTGAATGCTGCAGCCAGGATCATATTCCTCACCAACCGTTACACCGATGCCTCTACCTTGTGCCAGTCATTACACTGGTTACCCATCCACTCAAGAATCCAGTACAAAACTACTACCCTCATCCACAAAGCACTCCATGGCTCAGCACCACCCTACATCTCCTCTCTGGTCTCATTAAAACAGCATATACCAAGTAGTAAAAAGTCTCCAATTTTATTAACAAAAAATAAACATACAAGTTTTATAAAAACTCTTGAAACAAGTATAGTCTTAGCGGGTAGATACAAAAATGGACCTGAAAACACAGGATTATCATAAGAAAATGAGCCAAATTTCAAAATAAGGATGGTGATAACCTGTAGCGATATTTACAGTATGTATACCAGAATTATATTGCAGTTTACATTTAAATATAGTATATACTTTCTTTGCAAGGAAAAATGTGACACCTAGGTATACTTCAACAAATTACTGAATGTTATACATTCTTTCAATGAATGCATAGTGCCAATATAACCCTAATTAAAAGATGATATCCACAAAATTCCAAAAAAAAGCCAGTAAAATATTCAGTGAGACGACTCCCCCATTAGAAGAAGCAAAACGCGAAACGCGCGTCGGGACGCCATCCTGAAAACCAGGTCATGTATACCATTCTCATATATACCAATGCTTACTTTTTGCCATAGGTTTAATCACCACAAACCTTAGTAGCACTAATGCACTTTATTTTATATACTCTCCTATGATGGTATGGAATATTTTTTGAGTGAGCACTGAGCACCTTTTTCTCCCAGGTGGAGATGTAGAGCAATCACTATTAAAAAGATATCTACTATATAAAGCTGAATGTGTGTATGTGTGTGTGTGTGTATGTGTGTGTGTGTGTGTGTGTATGTCCGGGATTGGCATCTGCACCGTCGCAGCTACAGCCACAAAATTTTGCACAGTCACACGTCTGGACCCCGAGAGCGTCATAGGCTATGTTGTGAGGCGAAATTTTAACCCCGCGTGTTCCAATTCACCAAACAATTTTACCCCTATCTACATAATGGGGAAAAAGTGAAAGGAAAAGTGTTGGAAGCGTCGCAGCTACAGCAACAAAATTTTGCACAGTCACACGACTGGACCCTGAGAGCATCATAGGCTATGTTGTGAGGTGAAATTTTAACCCCGCGCTTTCCAATTCACCAAACAATTTTGCCCCTATCTACATAATGGGGAAAAAAGTGAAAGGAAAAGTGTTGGAGGCGTCGCAGCTACAGAAACAAAATTTTGCACAGTCACACGTCTGGACCCTGAGAGCGTCATAGGCTGCGTTGTGAGGTGAAATTTTAACCCCGCGCTTTCCAATTCACCAAACAATTTTGCCCCTATCTACATAATGGGGAAAAAGTGAAATGAAAAGTGTTGGAGGCGTCGCAGCTACAGCCACAAAATTTTGCACAGTCACACGCCTGGACCCTGAGAGCGTCATAGGCTATGTTGTGAGGTGAAATTTTAACTCCGCGCTTTCCAATTCACCAAACTATTTTTCCCCTATCTACATAATGGGGAAAAGTGAAAGGAAAAGTGTTGGAGGCAAATTGACAGCTGTCAGATGTGAACAAGGGGGACTTAAAGAGTGAGAGCGATGGCGCCAAAGAGTATATACCGTACAGTTGCTAAGGTGGGACCCCGACATGGGATATTCACCACACACGGGGATATGAACACACACACAAAATGCGCCACACACTACCACGTGCTTGAACACATATACCACCCTCAGCACACATTTCACCACACATACACCAACCTCGCCACATAAAAGTCGAAACACAAAAGTCGCCGCTCAAAACTCACCACGCGCAAAACTCGCCACATGCAAAAAATAGGCTCACACAAAACTCGCCACAAGTGCAAAACTCACCTCATGGAAAACTCGCCACACGCAAAACTTGCACACGCGGAAAAATTGCCACATGCACAAAATTTGCAACACATGCAAAAGTTGCCTCACACAAAACTTGCACATACTCAAAAGGCACCAGACATAAAACTCACCACGCGCAAAACTCGCCATGCGCAAAACTTGCTGCACACAACTTGCTACACTAACCTGTCACATGCAACTCGACACACAAAAAGTTGCTACACACATGTTGCCACACAAAACTCAACACACACAACTTGACTAACGAAACTCGTCCTAAAACACACACAAGTCTGGTATTAGCCTTCAAAAATAAAAATCTGATTAATAAGCAGACAAACTACAAGAGCAACAAATGTACCATATAGGAAATACGGCAGCTGTCAGTCACATGACCTGTCTATTATGTGTATGTGTGAGCTAATATATACTGCCAGGGGGAGGGCTTCCTGTTGGCTGGGGATTTATCAGGCTGCCAATTTATCTTACGAATACTGAGGTAAAAATACTGAGCAAATAACGTGTTAACGAGGTCTAATACAGGAGATCACACAGGTATATACTATATACAGGGGAGATGACACACAGATATATACTATATACAGGAGAGATGACACACAGGTATATACTATATAAAGGAGGAGATGACATACAGGTGCATACTATATACAGGAGGAGATGACATACAGGTATATACTATATACAGGAGGAGATGACACGCAGGTATATACTATATACAGGAGCAGATTACCTACAGGTATATACTATATACAGGAGGAGATGACATACAGGTATATGCTATATATAGAAGATGACATACAGGTATATACTATATACAGGAGGAGATGACACACAGATATATACTATATACAGGGGAGATGACACACAGGTATATACTATATACAGGAGGAGATGACATACAGGTATATACTATATATAGGAGGAGTTGACATGCAGGTATATACTATATATAGGAGGAGATGACATACAGGTATATACTATATACAGGGGAGATGACACACAGCAGGTATATACTATATACAGGGGAGATGACATACAGGTATATACTATATACAGAAGATGACATACAGGTGTATACTATATATAAGGGAGATGACAAACATGTATATACTGAGGTGAAAATGAGAGGTGTGAGGTGAAAATGAAAAGGTGTGAGTGCAAAATGAGAGGAGTGAGGGAAAATAGTGTAGTGATCGGAAAATGACAGATGTGAGGTCGAACTGACAATTGTTAGGCGGGAATGAGAGGAGTGAGGGAGAAAATGAGAGGTGTGAGGGAGAAAATGAGAGATGTGAGGAGGAAAATTAAAGATGTGATTGGGAAAATGAGAGGCGTGATGGGAAAATAAGAGAAGTGACGTGCTATAACTAACCACAGATATTTACTATGCCCAGGCAACGCCGGGCTCTTCAGCTAGTATATATATATATATATATATATATATATATATGATCTACACAATATTAGCAAATTAGTATAATAACTTGATCCCAGTCTTATTGCACAGAATATTTTACTGGTTTTTTTTGGAATTTTGTGGATATCATCTTTTAATTAGGGGTTATATTAGCACTATGCCTAGTAACATGGGTAGTTGACTCAAAGTGTGTCGAGGCCTGCCATCTCTGAGGCTTACTACAACAGGCAACACACATTTTCAAAAATTAGAGGCAGACACCACCAAAGTGTCATCAATTTCACCAGAGTAGAAATAGTATAATGGGGAGCGACATCTCTTCCACTACAGCCAACCCAGCAGATGAAGAGACCCAATCAAGAGTGTCCACATTACCAAAAATTAGTGGCAGACACCAACAAAGTGACATCAATTTCACGAGAGTAGGAATATTAAAATAGGGACCAACACATCTTCCACTACAGCCAACCCAGTAGATGGAGACCCAATAAGGAGTCTTCAAATTTAAAATTAATTAGGGGCAGACACCACAAAAGTGGCATCAATTACACCGTAGTATAAATAGTATAATGTGGAGCGAGACGTCTTACACTACAGCCAACCCAGCAGATGGAGACCCAACAAGAAGTGTTCATATTTCCACAAATTAGTGGTAGCATCTGCAGCGGCAGCATAGACAGCATCAGCAGGCACAGAAGACCCACTAAAGATATCACAGACTGCAATTACGCAAGATCAATTCAGAACATTAAAACTACATTGCCTAAACTGTACAGTCTGCGATTGGGGTGCAAAAGTCCGTGAAGATCCATGAATTGTTCATTAGATTAATGTTAGGTGGTCTACACTTTCAGGGGAAGCAGTGATGAAGACCCGTTCGGAGAGAACGCTGGCTACTGGGCATGATAAAATTTCCAAGTTGTGAGAGGTGAGCTCAGGCCACTCATCCATTTTTGAAGACCAAAATGTGAAAGTTTCCAAACCCTCTCTGATTGTATTGATATTCAGTTCTAGATACTCCTGCACCATCCTCTTCAGTCGTTCACCAAGTGTCAGACTTGGACTCTGTTGTGTTGATGCATGAGCTGGTCTAAAAAAATGTGTCAAAGGACTCACAGAAATTACTTCTGCCACTTACACTACTGCTGCTAATGTTTTGGCCTTGACAAACTGACGTGCCAGAGGCTAGAAGTCTAGAGCTGTAATGCACACTGTGTACCTCACTTCTGTCTTGGGGAAAACTTCTCTTAAGGTTCCGTAAAAGCGTGTTTATATATTCCAGCATTTTTGGGCCCCTTTCCAGGGCATGAAACATCTGTCGAAATTAACTCTTATAACATAGATCTAACAGAGTTGCAATCCAGTAGTCAGCACTATTTCGAATCATAACTATATGGGGATCATGTTGCAAATAGTGTAGCAAGAAGGCACTCATATGTCAGGCTCTTCATAAGGTCAAAGCCCATGCTGTGTTGGTGGCTGGGTAACACTGATGCTTATTTCCTCTGTTCCCTCCTGTAAACCACGAACAATGGAGAGGGGATGATTATCCTCTTCATTTCCTGACAGTTGCTCACCCATCACCTCTTCCTCCTCCATTTGTTCCTCAGTTCTTGCACCCTCACTAATAATTTGTCTGGTATCACCAGCCCCCCTAGATTACAGTAATCCACCCTCGGCACCCGCCTGTGTGACGACAGTCTGGATTTTTGAGACATTGCTATCCTTTCCGAATTCTCCTCTGCTTCCTCCTGTTCATCTGGGACCACCTCCTCCCACAGGCTATTCAAAGTCTGCTTCAGCATGTAGATGACCGGAATAGTAATGTTGATAACAGCATCGTCAGCGCTAACATCTTAGTAGCCATTTTGAAACTGTGTAGAAGGGTGCAGAGTTCCTTAATCTGTGCTCACTCTGTAAACTTGATATGAACCACATCCGTTCTGCATTGGCCCATGCTATATGAAATTACTCTCTATATCAGGGCTTGAGGGCTCGTTGCTGCTCCCAAAGTCACTGCAACATGTGCAGAGAGGAATTCCACCATGTAGGCACACTGCATATCAACCTGTTAACTGGCATGGACAACGACCTCTGTATCAATGCCAGTCAATGACCTGAGGGGTGTGAATGGAGGATGTGAGCACACAGCTTCTGTGCATGCTGCAGCAGCTTGCCCAGGCCAGGATAGTAGCAGAGAAATCGCTATACCACCAGGTTGAGGACGTGATCCTAGCATTGCATGTGTGTGAGCCTTCCTCGGTGTAGGGCCGCCACCAGGCTCACACCATTATAAGACATGGCCTTCCCTTGATCCAGGTTCAGCGGAGACAGCTATTGCTCAAACTCAGACTGGAGAGCTGTCGACAACTCTTCAGCTGTATGACTGTGATCTTCAAGTCATATCAATCTTAACACTGCCTAATTGCGGTGTGCCCTGTCTGCGCAGTACGGAGGTGATGGGGTATTGCTGTGCAATGTTGAAACACGTGCCTCATTAAGGCAGAGATTGAGGGCATAGGTGGAGGCTCTAGATGAGGTGGAGAAGGGCAGAAGCAGTGAAGGAAGTGTGAAATACAGAAGCTTATCCTGCAAGCCTTGGGGATTCCAAGACTTGTGGAGCAGCTTCTTCTCTGCCTGTCCCCACAGCCACCAGTCACCCAGTGCCCAGTTAGCACGATGTAACACCCTTGGCCATGCTTACTCGTCCAAGTGTCTGTGGTGAAATGCACCCTGGTAGACATATATTTAGTCAAGGAATGGGTGATATTGTCTGTGACATGCTGGTGTAGTGCAGGCACAGCTTTCTTAGATAAGTAATGGCGACTGGCAACTGGAAATGGGGAACTGCGACGGCCATCAGCTTTCGGAAACCGTCTGTGTCTACCAGGTTTAAAGGCATTTCCATGGCCAACAGTTTGGAGATGGTGGAGTTCAACCTCTTAGATTTGTCATGTGTAGGAGGAAGCAATCTTTTATACAACCACAACTGCGGGACCAAGTACTGGCTGCAGTGCTGAGAGAGGGCGGAGTACAGTGAACTGGACAAACTGCTAGACCGTGAGTGAGGGGCAGGCAGATGGTGGATTGATAAACTTGTGGTGTGCGTGTTCTCTGAGATTGGTCAAAAACAGCAGACATGTTGGCTTCCTTTATAGCTGATAGGCTCACTCAGCTTGACTGGAGCAGGTAAAGAGGTTCTGCGGTTGGAGCCCTGTGTGACAATACTTGGCACGGTAACAGAATAGGAGGATGAAGCAGCAGATGCAGTTGAAGGGGTGGCTGATGGTTGTTGAGGTCCACTGATCCGCATTATATCTCAGTGGGATTGCCAGGGTAATGCATGTTGATGGCACATGTGACGGTTCATGCATGTAGTAGTCAAATTATTGCATTTCTTCCCTCTACTCAGTTTCTTTTTTGCAAAATTGGCAGATAATGTGAGTTGGCTCTTCCTTTGCAGTGTCAAAAATGGCCCAGGCTAGGCAAAACTTGCAGCCCCTTCGAGCTGCAGACCCGCAAACGCTGTTGGCCATAGCAACATAACTTCCTCGTCTTCTTCCTCATCCACCTCCTCAGATGACCTACTCAGCTGTGTGCCTCTGTGTTCACACCAAGTCGGATCTACAACCTCATTATCATCCTCTGTGTTATCCCATTCCTTGCCATGAGACTCACCCCCTCCTTTTCCTGCTCTGACAGCACAGTACAGTGTGCCTGAGCCTCAGATATCTGAGTCTCGTCAGGATCACCTCCCTCAATGGGTTAACATCAGGTGACGAGGGTCAGCGTGCTGCTCGGACCCTATTTTGTCCTGCCCCGGATCCAAACTAAAACATTTTGGGCATGAGACTCTAGTATCAATATAGCAATGCTATTAGAAACCAATTTTTTGTGTGTTTTTTGAGGCTCAACTTTTTCACAATAAATGTCGTAAAAAAAATGTCACTGCTGAAAAAAATTGCAGTATTACAATGCCAGACTTCAGATGTAAGTATAAGACTGCAGTATAAATATTGCAATGCAATTTTTTAACAACCTTTTTTTGGGGGGGTTTGAGGCCCAATTGTAGCACGTTAAATGTCATATAAAATTTCTCAGTTTCAAAAAAAGGCTGTATTACAATATCAGGATGTATCAGACTGCAGTATGAATATAGCAATGTGATTTTTAACCCCTTCATGACCTCAGCTTTTTTTGGTTTTGCATTTGCGTTTTTCACTCCCCTTTCTACCCATAACTTTTTTACTTTTCCATCAATATGGCCATGTGAAGGTTTATTTTTTGCATGATGAGTTGTACTTTTGAACAACACCATTAATTTTACCATTTCCTGTACTAGAAAACAGGGAAAAAATTCCAAGTGTGGTGAAATTGCAAAAAAGGTGCAATCCCACACTTGTTTTTTGTTTGGCTTTTTGCTAGGTTCATTAAATGCTAAAACTGTCCAGCCATTATGATTCTCAAGGTCATTGCAAGTTCATAGACACCAAACATGTCTAGGCTGTTTTTTATCTACGTGGTGAAAATAAATTCCAAACTTTACAAAAAAAAAACTGCGCCATTTTACGATTCACCCGTAGCGTGTCCATTTTTCTCAATCTCAGTTTGGGTGAGGGCTTATTTTTTGCGTGCTGAGCTGACATTTTTAATGATGCCATTTTGGTGCAGATACAATCTTTTTATTGCCTGTTATTGCATTTTAATGCAATGTCACAGTGACCAAAAAAAATTAATTCTGGCGTTTAGACTTTTTTTCTCACTACGCCGTTTAGCGATCAGGATAATTCTATTTTTTATTGATAGATTGGGCGATTGTGAATACCAAATATGTGTATGTTTGATTTTATTTTTATTGTTTTATTATGAATGGGGCGAAAGGGGGGTGATTTGAAATGTTAAATTTTTTTTGGGGGGTTGCATTTTTAAACACTTTTTTTAACTTTTGCCATGCTTTAATAGTCTCAATAGTGGCAACTAGGGTTGAGCAAAACGGGTCGAAAATTTTCAAAAGTCGCCAACTTTTGGCAAGGTCGGGTTTCATGAAACCCGACCCCTGTGTGGGGTCGGCCATGAAGTCGGCGATCTTTTGAATCTGGAATCGGAATTCCGATACCGATTCCCGATATGTTTAAGATATCGGGAATTGGTATCGGAATTCAGATTTAAGTGTAAAATAAAGAATTAAAATAAAAAATATCGCAATACTTACCCTCTGACGCGCCCTGGTACTAACCGGGAACCTTCCTCCTTCGAATCAGCGCCTCCAGGTCCTTGCGGTGACGTCGCGGTGACGTAGCGGCTTGTGATTGGTCACGCGGCCGCCCATGTGACCGCTCGCGCGACCAATCAGAAGCCGTGACGTCACCGCGACGTCACCGAAGGTCCTGCAAGCGCTGATTCTTAGGAAGGAAGGCTGTCGGAAAGAAGCAGGGCGCGTCCGAGGGTGAGTATATACCTATTAGGGTGAGTATATACCTATTAGGTATATACTCACCCTCGGACGCGCCCTGCTTCTTTCCGACAGCCTTCCTTCCTAAGAATCAGCGCTTGCAGGACCTTCGGTGACGTCGCGGTGACGTCACGGCTTCTGATTGGTCGCGCGAGTGGTCACATGGGCAGCCGCGTGACCAATCACAAGCCGCGACGTCACCGCGACGTCACCGCAAGGTCCTGGAAGCGCTGATTCGAAGGAGGAAGGTTCCCGGTTAGTACCAGGGCGCGTCAGAGGGTAAGTATTGCGATATTTTTTATTTTAATTCTTTATTTTACACTAAAATATGGATCGCAGGGCCTGAAGGAGAGTTTCCTCTCCTTCAGACCCTGGGAACCATGTTAACCCAATGCACTGCATTGGGTTTCGAGTTTCGGTCGACCCCGACCCCGAATTTTTTATAGGATCGGCCGATTTCACTTGACCCGACTTTTGAAAAAGTCGGGTTTCGTGAAACCCGACCCGATCCTATAAAAGTAAAGGTCGCTCAACCCTAGTGGCAACCATAGAGCTCTTCAGGAGACCTCCAGTTTTTATGCCGACACATCGGTGACCCGCGATCACGTGACACGGGTCACCGGTGTGCGTATTTCCGGAGCGATTGCTGTAAGTGCCATTTAAATGCTGCTGTCAGCACTTGACAGCAGCATTTAACTAGTTAATAGATCGCGATTCCTATTGCTATTGCGGGCACATGTCAACTGTTCAAAACTACTATGCCTGATGTCGGAGGTCAGCCCGCATCAAAGCCAGGACATGTCAGCTGTTTTGTACAGCTGTCATGTGCCCGCAATAGTGGCAGGTGGAATCGCGATCCACCCACCGCTATTAACTAGTTAAATGCTGCTGCCATACCCTGACAGCAGAATTTAACTATCGCTTCCGACCATCGGGCTGGAAATGCGCTCATCGCTGACCCCGTCACGTGATCAGTGGTCAGCGATGCGTTAGCATGACAACCAGAGATCTATTGAAGACCTCTATGGTTGTTGATGCCGGATTGCTGTGAGCGCCACCCTGTGGTCGGCGCTCATAGCAATGCAGCAAATCTACTACATAGGAGCAATCTGAGCATGTAACAGAGCCGATCAGGCCATTGAAGCATGGCAAAAGTAAAAAAAAAATGTTTTAAAAAATATGAAAAAAAAATAAAAAAATATAAAAGTGTAGATCACCCCCCTTTCAAAATAAAACAATAAAAGAAAAATCAAATCTACACATATTTGGTATCGCCGTGTTCAGAATCGCCCAATCTATCAATAAAAAAAGGATTAACCTGATCGCTAAACAGCGTAGCGATAAAAAAATTCAAAATGCCAGAATTACATTTTTTGGGTGGCCGCAACATTGCATTAAAATGCAATAACGGGCGCTCAAAAGAACGTATCTGCACCAAAATGGTATCATTAAAAACATCAGATCGGCATACAAAAAAAAGTCCTCGCCCAACCCCAGATCACAAAAAATGGATACGCTATGGGTATCGAAAAATTGCGCAATTTTTTTTTATTTTTTAGCAAAGTTTGGAATTTTTTTTTTACCACTCAGATAAAAATAACCTAGACATGTTTGGTGTCTATGAACTCATATTGACCTGGAAAATCATAATGGCAGGTCAGTTTTAGCATTTAGTGAACCTTGCAAAAAAGCCAAACAAAAAACAAGTGTGGGAATGCACTTTTTTGCTATTTCACCGCACTTGGATTTTTTTTCCCGTTTTCTAGTACATGACATGCTGAAACCAATGATGTTGTTCAAAAGCCGAATGATGTTGCTTTGTCCTGCAAAACAGAAGTCCTAACATGGCCATATTGACGGAAAAATAAAAAAGTTATGGCTCTGGGAAGGAGGGGAGCGAAAAACGAAAACGCAAAACCGAAAAAATCTGGGGTCATGACTGGTTAAAACAATTTCTTTTTGTTTTGGTGTTTCGAGGCCCAACTGTAGCATGCTAAATGCTGTATAGAATTTCACAGTTCAAAAAAGAGGCTGCATTACAATGTGAGGCAAATTTGCACAGCTCAAATGGATGTATCAGAATGCAGTATAAATTTAGCAATGCGATTTTTTAACAACTTATTTTTTGAGGGATTTTGAGGCACAACTCTAGCACGTTAATGCCATATAATATTTCACTGCTCAAAAAAATTACAGTATTACTATGCCAGGCAAATATGCCCAATTAAGATGAACTTATGAGACAACAGTATCAATATTTCAATGCTACTGAGATACAAACAAGTGTGGCTCTATGTTTTTGATGCAAAACTGCTACAGTAAAAAATATCTATAATATTTCCATGTTTTGAACGGAAAAGAATATTATTAGCCCTGAAAAGAGGTTTTGGTATCAGTTGCAGGATGCAGCATAAAGGATGTACAATTCACCCTATACTGTTCTACACGATCCCTTCAGCACAATCTTTCCTTAAGTGCTGCTAACAGCAGTATCATTATTATCATTAGCAGTCAGAAGGAGTCTGTTGTTGTTCTTCACAGAAATATAACTGTGGTTGAATCCATAATAATAATAATAATAATCTTTATTTTTATATAGCGCTAACATATTCCGCAATGCTTTACAGTTTTGCACACATTGTCATCACTGTCCCCGATGGGGCTCACAATCTAGAATCCCTATCAGGATGTCTTTGGAATGTGGGAGGAAACCGGACAACCCCAGGGAAACCCACGCAAACACAGGGAGAACATACAAACCCCATACAGATGTTGTCCTTAGTGCTATCCACTGAGCCACTGTGCTGCCCATCCATGGCTAATACACAGCTACAATTCTGTCCCTCTCTCACCAGCACCTCTCCCTGCTCTCCCTGTGTCTGGGGTACAGTGTGCAGAGCATGCGGCCAGCGAATCACAGTAATGCCACAACCAAGATGGTTACGGCATTACAGTCACTGGCAGGTAATCACCGCATGTTTATTGGCTGTCTAAAAGTGCCAAACATACTAGGTGGGGACTGGAGCTCCCGCTCGAGCATTAAAACAATACTCATCGAGTAACGATCATCCCAAATACACTGCTGCTCAAGCAAGTAACACGTATTGACGAGCGCACTTGCTCATCACTAACCACCATATCTATGTATGGCCTCATTGCATGTGCAGTGATATAGAGCCTTATAGTAAATGACATTCCATTGTTTCCCTTTAGTGCTTTATAACCTGTAATATCTCCATCTGAAAATATTTTCAGCTATAAACTATTATTAATGTTTTCCACCAGAAATACTTGTTGTGTATGGGAGAAATACACATGAAACACTCGATCGATTTTACATCTTTGATGATTCCTGCAAATAATTCATTTTGTATAATTTCATCTGTCAGATTGTATTCCAGTAAAATAACTCAGGATATATTTAGGTGACATAAAAATAATCTTTATAATACAAAATATCTGTAATCTATAAAAATAAGAACAAGAAAAGTAAAAGACAAACATTTCTGTAGCCATATAGTGTTGCAGCAAGGGCTGCATTCAAAAGTAAGGGTTATTTCACAAGGAAAAATAAATTGCTCATAACAAGCGCCAATCATCAATATATGGAGTCGATCAGTGCTGGTTCACCTAACATTTTCTTTAACTAACACAAAGTAATAATGAGGCAGACCAACAATGAATTTCTGTTCTCTTAAAAGATGTGTTCAACCATAAATTCCTGTCTTTGGATGTTCTCTGAGTGCAGATCTGGTGTAAGGATGATCGACTGCTTAGTTGGGTAAATAGACTTTCATGGGTAGGCCTATGCAGATGACTAGAACAATGTATCTTCGGAAAATGCTCTTATGACACTCTCTTCTAGTCACCTCACTGCAGTAGCCAATCAGAGGCTTCAGTGATCTGGTTACATCCGGATGACAGACCATCACTTTACAGAGCCAGTGAAGACCTCTGGAGCAGTCTGTCCTGGATCCACCAAACTGATGAAAGATATGCATTTGCTTGTTATTTTGAAAAGATCGCTGACTTGAATAAAAAAATTCTGAACATGAAATAGTGCTTTTAACATAATGGACATAACTAACATAAGTATATTAACTCTTTTTGCGTTTTTTGGGAGTACTTTCCAACTAACCCAGAGCAACAAGGAGGCTCAAACAAAAAAGAGGACCTCCTGGATTCCCAGAGAAGTTGGCAAATCTTCCATGTGGGGTTATTTCACAAGCCTTAGGTGGCACCCAAACACATATTCAGGAAGATTGAAGGGAATGTGGATGAGGTGTGACCTAAGAAAGGGGCATGCCTGTGTGGAAACATTCTTCCCAAACAGCCATTGTAAACATGTTTTAAAGAATGACATTTTCCTAGCCCCAAGTGTATGAACATACCCATTTTTAAGTCAAAACAAACATTTAGTATTTTGGTATTTTTTATGAAAAAGAGAAAAGATATAACTAGTAGTGGACAGTGCAACTATGTTACTCATTTATGTTTCATTTAACCCTATTAAGTTTCAGTCTGGGGATTTTTTTTATTTGTGTGTGAGGCCCAGCTGAAATATATGAAAACCACCAATGTACATGTTATTACAGTTATTCCCTGATCACAAAACTATTCTAGAGGTCATTGTGTCATCATCAGTCATAATCAACCTCCCAAAGTCATCATCATAGCTTTAAATTCTACGTCTTATTATCTAGGAATGTTTTAAGAATGATTTGCTGATTGCTGTATGACTATGCGCACATTTACATATGCCAACCAACACCCCGGAGTTAAAATGGTTTTGAGTTACACCAATCGATGTGGGATAAGGGGGCCACTAAATACTTGTGGATGATTATCACTTAGAAGGGACAAGAAAATGACTGTAAAGCATTCTTACGTTTAGATCTAAGGGCAAAGAATTTTCAATGTCAAATGGAAAGATGACCAAACTGAACTCTTTAAAAGGGATATCCATCCAAAATGGAAAGAAGATCTCAGCTGTGACATCTTTGATCATGGGTTTTTGTTTCGGGAAGCCTTTAATTCAGCATCCTAATCACTACTGATCTGAATGCCCCTTTATTTTTTTAGAATATTGTGCCTAAGAATTTTGAATCCTTTCTAAAGAATATTTTGGGATACTTTTAGCAGGTGGGGGGAAATATATGGAATCATATAGAATGTTTATATACTCAAATTATGTTAGGAGCTTCTTAAACTGTTCAGTGTTATAACAGGTTAATCTCATGCAAGTCATATAGGGTGACATTTAAGTCTTGGGTCATTAGAAGTCCTTAAAATAAATCGGTAGCATTTTCTAGCTTTTAGAGCAAGTCTAGGGGCTCATCATCCAAAGCTTCTGGCTCGTCAATTTGCCACTTCAAAAGTTTCCTTCTAGTGTAAGCCTAACTCAAGAAGGAGCCCCTGTGCCCTGAAAACTTGCAAATATAATTTTTCTGGTTAGCCAATACAGGTATCACTCCGAGAACACTTTTGACATTTTTGGGCATGAAAGTATTTGCATCTTCTAGTGTAGACAATTTTCTCTTCAAAAGTGGTCATAGCTGGTCACAGGGGGCTTTACACTAACTTGTGACTGGAGGAAATGATTCTGTAACTTACTCTATATTATTCTACTACAGTGTGACCATTAATTTTAGATAGGCAACTAGGTTATACATTACCTAATCACATCAAGTCTGAGCTTTGTCGAAAGGGTCTTATTTGGTGAAAAGAGGAGGCACCAAGTGATGCATTCCTCACCATGAGGTCAGGGCTGGGCATAAGAACAAGGGTTGTCCAGAGATTACAATTCCTTTTACATAAGCACTATGCACGAAAAACTTTCTATGGTAAATGAACAGCAGTTACATCAACACTTTTTACTATGTACTAATGCTATTAGAAAACATGATCCAAGAAAGCTTTAGGACAGATGTCATGGCATGAATGCTTACTTTGCAGTATTCCCTTCCCCCATACAAAATAAAACCTGTGGTCATTAAATACAGCTGAGGAATAACCCATGTAGAGATGCGGACACCTTTTAAACAATGGTATCTGCATGACATTATGACGGAAGAGCAGAAACACGTGCAAGCAGCAATGTGCTGGAATTCGTAACTTCAAACAGATGGTTGCATACTTAAACACAAAATAAAGCGGGTTATTTCAGCACCAGATATACATATGTACTGGCTCGCTGGACACAGTTCAAGGTTAGGTTTTAAATGCCCAATCAACATCCAATCCCTCAAGGAAAATTAGAATTCCTGCTGCTTTGTGAAAGGAGTGGTTGGTACTATTAAGGTTATAAAGAAAAAAGGGTTTGGATCTACAAACATTTTTAATATACCTTTGGCCTTAATACAACACACAGATGCCAGGAGAAATGGCAAATATAATAAGAAAATGAAATACAGTTTTTGATTGCAGTGACTTAATAAACTGGAGAGGCCGAGCGGGTTCAATAGGTTCCAAAGGAATTATGTTTTTTGTGTAATGAAAGAGCTGAATATAGACTACAGATTCAGAACAATAGAATGTTAGGGAAATACCGAAGGATAAAGATTTTTTTTTTTAGTTGAGTTGAAAATAACCATTGAAATGTCATACATTTGTAATGTGCTTGCCTCACCATTTGGTATTCTATCACTTCACACATGCTGCCGACACAAGTTCATGACGGCTGGCGCTACATGTCTCATGCAAAATCAGAAGAACTTCCAGTCTTTCTGTGTTCTTCTCCATTCGACCAATCACAGCCCTTTAAATTTTTTAGGTGAACATTGCAGCACCAGTTATTAATTTAACCTGTTTCTGAGATTTATACTGAGTGTCGTACTTTACTTCTATCTCGGCTTATTTTAGGACCCTGTCTTCTGGATATCCTCTTAGCCGTTCCTGGACTTGCATTAATACTGAACATTGATCTTTGGTTTGCTTTTAAGCTGTGTTGGGTAATAAATTGGGTAATAAATTGGGAGAAAAGCATAGTTGTAATGAAATGGGGTAAGAGAGACACAGTGGGTAAAATATTGGGGGGAGGAAACAGTGGGTAATAAATTAGAGGGGAAGAGGCATAATGCTAAATTAATTTGGGGATTCACATCAGATAATAGACTTATATATCCAACTAGCTGAAGAGCCCGGCGTTGCCTGGGCATAGTAAATATCTGTGGTTAGTTATAGCACCTCACTTCTCCTATTTTCCCATCACGCCTCTCATTTTCCCAATCACATCTTTCATTTTCCCCCTCACATCTCTCATTATCTCCCTCACACCTCTCATTTTCTCCCTCACTCCTCTCATTCCCCCCTAACACTTGTCATTTCAACCTCACATCTGTCATTTTCTGATCACTCCACTATTTTTCCTCACTCCTCTCATTTTGCACTCACACCTTTTCATTTTCACCTCACACCTCTCATTTTCACCTCATCACCTCAGTATATACATGTTTGTCATCTCCCTTATATATAGTATACATATGTATGTCATCTCCTGTATATAGTATATACCTGTATGTCATCTCCCCTGTATATAGTATATACCTGCTGTGTGTCATCTCCCCTATATATAGTATATACCTGAATGTCATCTCCTTCTATATATAGTATATACCTGTATGTCATCTCCTCCTGTATATAATATATACCTGCATGTCATCTTCTATATATAGCATATACCTGTATGTCATCTCCTCCTGTATATAGTATATACCTGTAGGTCATCTGCTCCTGTATATAGTATATACCTGTGTGTCATCTCCTCCTGTATATAGTATATACCTGTATGTCATCTCCTCCTCTATATAGTATATACCTGTGTGTCATCTCTCCTGTATATAGTATATATCTGTGTGTCATCTCCCCTGTATATAGTATATACCTGTGTGTCATCTCCTCCTGTATTAGACCTCATTCACACATTATTTGCTCAGTATTTTTGCCTCAGTTTTTGTAAGGTAAATTGGCAGCCTGATAAATCCCCAGCCAACAGGAAGCCCTCCCCCTGGCAGTATATATTAGCTCACACATACACATAATAGACAGGTCATGTGACTGACAGCTGCCGTATTTCCTATATGGTACATTTGTTGTAGTTTGTCTGCTTATTAATCAGATTTTTATTTTTGAAGGATAATACCAGACTTGTGTGTGTTTTAGGGCGAGTTTCGTTTGTCAAGTTGTGTGTGTTGAGTTGCGTGTGGCGACATGCATGTAGCGACTTTTGTGAGATGAGTTTTGTGTGGCAACATGCGTGTAGCAACTTTTTGTGTGTCGAGTTGCATGTGACAGGTTAGTGTAGCAAGTTGTGTGCAGCAAGATTTGCGCATGGTGAGTTTTGCGCGTGGCGAGTTTTATGTGTGGTGCCTTTTGAGTATGTGCAAGTTTTGTGTGAGGCAACTTTTGCATGTGTTGCAACTTTTGTGCATGTGGCAATTTTTCCGCGTGTGCAAGTTTTGCGTGTGGCGAGTTTTCCATGAGGTGAGTTTTGCACTTGTGGCGAGTTTTTGTATGTGGCGAGTTCTGCGCGTGCCGAGTTTTGAGTGGCGACTTTTGTGTTTCGACTTTTATGTGGCGAGGTTGGTGTATTTGTGGTGAAATGTGTGCTGAGGGTAATATGTGTTCAAGCACGTGGTAGTGTGTGGCGCATTTTGTGTGTGTGTTCATATCCCCGTGTGTGGTGAGTATCCCATGTCGGGGCCCCACCTTAGCAACTGTACGGTATATACTCTTTGGCGCCATCGCTCTCACTCTTTAAGTCCCCCTTGTTCACATCTGGCAGCTGTCAATTTGCCTCCAACACTTTTCCTTTCATTTTTTCCCATTATGTAGATAGGGGCAAAATTGTTTGGTGAATTGGAAAGCACGGGGATTAAAATTTCACCTCACAACATAGCCTATGACGCTCTCAGGGTCCAGACGTGTGACTGTGCAAGATTTGGTGGCTGTAGCTGCGACGCCTCCAACACTTTTCCTTTCACTTTTTCCCCATTATGTAGATAGGGGCAAAATTGTTTGGTGAATTGGAACGCGCGGGGTTAAAATTTCACCTCACAACATAGCCTATGACGCTCTCGGGGTCCAGACGTGTGACTGTGCAAAATTTTGTGGCTGTAGCTGCGACGGTGCAGATGCCAATCCCGGACATACATACACACATACACACACACACACATACACACATTCAGCTTTATATATTAGATATAGGGTGAGGACAAAATGGCTACTTTCTTTTTTTGAGGGGTGGAGGAAAAGGGCCTAATGTATCTGTAGATAGTAAGTGAGCACCATTATATTCTCAATGTGAGGAGCACAGTGGCTAATTACAGTATGCAATATTGGTGAGGTGCTTTTTGTAGTAAGAAGCACAACATGGAAAATATTATTTAAGGTGTCATATATGTAACCTTGATATAAGCTGAAATGGGGACAAATACGCACATAGGGTAGTAAAGCTAAAACAGAGAGAATAAGAGTGGCAGTGTCGGACTGGGCTACCAAGGGCTCACCAGGGACCGACTCCAGGACCCCACTTTTCAGCTACATGCAAATGTGACATTATCCTCAATCACAAACTTACAGGTGCTTCTCACAAAATTAGAATATCATCAGAAAGGTAATTTATTTCAGCTCTTCAATACAAAAAGTGAAACTCATATATTAGATAGAGTCATTACAAACAGAGTGATCTATTTCAAGTGTTTACTTCTTTTAATGTTGACGATTATGGCTTACAGCCAATGAAAACCCAAAAGTCATTATCTCAGTAAATTAGAATACTTTATAAAATCAGCTTGAAAAATGATTTTAAAATCCAAAATGTTGGCCTACTGAAATGTATGTTCAGGAAATGCACTCAATACTTGTTTGGGAACTTGTCATCAAATACTGCATCAATGCATTGTGGCATTGAGAAGATCAGTCTGTGGCACTGCTGAGGTATTATGGAAGCCCAGGTTGCTTTGATAGCAGCCTTCAGCTTGTCTGCATTGTTGGGTCTGGAGTCTCTCATCTTCCTCTTGACAATACCCCACAGATTCTCTATGGGGTTAAGGACAGGTGAGTTTGCTGGCCAATCAAGCACAGTGATACTGTTATTATTAAACCAGGTATTGGTACTTTTGGCAGTGTGGACAGGTGCCAACTCCTGCTGGAGAATTATATTTCCATTTCCAAAAAGCTTCTAGGCAGAAGGAAGCATGAAGTGATCTAAATTTCCTGGTAGATGACTGCGCTGACTTTGGCCTTGATAAAACACAGTGGACCTATACCAGCAGATGACATCGCTCCCTAAATCATCTCTGATTGTGGAAAATTCACACTAGACCTCAAGCAGCTTGGATTGTCTGTCTCTCCATTCTTCCTCTGGACTCTGGGACCTTGATTTCCAAATGAAATGCAAAATTTATTTTCATCTGAAAACAGCACATTGGATCACCGTCACTGAGTAAGAGTCCAGTTCTTTTTCTCTTTGACCCAGGTAAAATGCTTCTGACGTTGTCTATTGGTCGTGAGTGGCTTGACACATGGAATGCGACACTTGTAGCCCACATCCTAAATATGTCTGTGTGTGGTGGCTCTTGAAACAAAGACTCCAGCAGCAGTCTACTCCTTGTGAATCTCGCCATTTTTGAATGGCCTTTTGTTAACATTCCTTTCAAGGTTTCTGTTATCCCGATTGCTTGTGCATCTTTTTCTACCACACTTTTACCTTCCACTCAACTTTCCATTAATATGCTTGGATATAGCACTCTATGAACAGCCAGCTTCTTTAGCAATGACCTTTTGTGGCTTACCCTCCTTGTGGAGTGTGTCAATGACTGCCTTCTGGACATCTGTCAAGTCGGCAGTCTTCCCCATGATTGTGAAGCCTACTAAAACAGACTAAGGGCCCTTTTTAATCGCTTAGGAAGCCTTTGCGGTTTTTTTTGTTAATTATTCTAATTTACTGAGATTATGACTTTTTGTTTTTTATTGGCTGTAAGCCATAATCATCAGCATTAATAGAAATAAACACTTGAAATAGATCACTCTGTTTGTAATGAAATAAATTAACTTTTTGATGATATTCTAAATATGTGAGAAGCACCTGTATATAACAATGAATTGGCTAGATTGTTAAATAAATAAGATGCTGCCTTTATCTGCACATAGTGATTCATGTATATTGTACCTAGTACTTCTCCCATAAGAGGATGGAGGCAGACCACAGTTATTCTTCTGTTCTCTTATGGGCCAGTCCAAGCCTGAGAGTGGTAGTGTGCTCAGTGCTCACCTATATAGGTTGTGACAAACACAACTCCCTTGAAATTCTGTAAATACCAGATACTGAGAACAGAAGAATAAGGAAAGCAGCACTCACCAAGTCGATGAAAATAGAGTCTTTTTTCCCATAATACCAGGTACTGCTGCTCCGTGTGCAAAAGATAGAGGGATATTCATGGATGGGTTGCTCTGCTGTTGCTATTAGCAGCAATCCATCCATGAATATCACTCTATAGTCTCCACATACTATATGTAACTTTGTTATTTTGAGGGGTGCAATGATCTGCTGACAAAGCAAGATGCCTCTTCAGTGAAGAATCGTGGTTAAAAAAGCTGGTATGAAGGTCCTAACAGATGAATTGGAGGCCACTGCACTTGACTAATGGGCTAAGATTCCTTAGGAACGCTGCTAGAAGTTGGTTTCAGGGTACTGTCCCTCATCAGTGCAAAGTGTGAAATCTAGTTTGGCTTTAAATTGAGATTCTGGTTTTGGGTTTTATTCTTAGTCATGTGACAGGGCTCGCTAAAGGTTCAACATTGACTTTTAGGATTGCAATTTCCAATAGGCGGCACTAGAGTTCTAGTCCTCTTCCTCTCTGAAGAGACAATTTGCATATTTCTCAGAGGAGCATTGCAGCTTTGTCTCCTCATCTCGGCATGCTTAACATGTCACTCTCCGCAAGGAGAAACGATACTTCTTTGATCCCTGTCAGACGCCTCTCACACAGCCAAACCAGATCTCACACTTTACACTGGCGAGAGGCAGTACCCCGAAATACAGTGCGTACAAATTGAGATTCTGGTTTTGGCTGTTATCCTGAGTCACGTGACAAGGCTCGTTAAAGGGTTGACATTGACTTTTAGGATTGCTACTTCAAATTGGTGGCACTAGAGTTCTAGTCCTCTTCCTCTCTGAAGAGACAATTTGCATACGGTTTAGTAATAAATTCCAAATACACAGGGCAGATAGTGTTGGCCATAATGAGAACAACTATATTAAAGTTTCTCTACATGCTCAAGATTATAGGTTGAATTGATTGGGAATTTAATAATTGTTCATAGACTTGATAGTATGATCTTAGTTTTTGACATTTGTTTTTAATATGTATGGTTCTCCTGAAATTAGCTATTATTCCTGGGTGTAGTCCTCAGTGAATCATCCAGTGTCATGGAAAGCAGCAGGTTATGGGGGGCTAAATTCACTCACGTTTCCCATCCATAAAAAGTCGGTGCAGTGTAACCATATTAGGTAAAATGCAAAGTGCATAAAAAGTTTTAAAGGGTTACTGGTATAGAAAAAAAAGTTCTGATATGTCCTAGGTAAAAATAGTCCTGACTTCCTCTAACAAATTGAGCTGTTGCCAGCACCCACAAAAAAGGCTCTGTAGTTGGAATTCCACCCAAGTGTGCAAGCCTCCATAAATTCCACAGCGTTCATAAAGAATCTAAGTATAATAAATTGTTCCATCTGTTATCAAAGATTTATCATGTACTTTTCAATCACACATGTATATCTATTGTTTAACTGAAAGCAATCCTTTGCAGGTGGAGATCTATAGAAGAGATCTGCCATACTTTGGTAATCTTATTAATGTATGTAGGTATAACCTGGTACAAGAAAAATGGTTTGGAATTAAGACTAGATATTCAATTGTACAATGATCAACGATACATAAGATATTCATGGGCATGGGTGGGGACAGACAGAAGATAAACCTTGTGAAAGAACAGTATATGGGCCATTTTCAGTTCAATATCTCATCATAATGCTCAAGTCCACCAACTCTGAGGGTAGAAGTGGGCCTCCTTACCTCTTGGGCCCTTGTACAGCTGCACTGGCTACACCAACGGTATTTCCACCGCTGCCCATAGAGAATAGTGCTATCATAAATACTAGTAGGTTCACATGAGCATATTTCTTGGTCCATATCTATGGGCCGTATTACTCGATCTGATGGTGGGCTTCTGACATAAGCTTACATGCTACACTCTTTTCCAATCCCCTCCTTGAAATCACAGTAAAGGTACCATCACACTCAGCGACGCTGCAGCGATATAGACAACGAGCCGACCTAAACTAGATCGCTGGAGTGTCGCTGTTTAAGTCGCTGTAGAGACGTCAAACACAGCAACTCCAGAACGATGCAGGAGCGATCCAGTGATGTAACGGCGACTCACTTATCGTTCTCGCTGGTTGTTAGCTCCATGTAAAACGTTGCTGACATCGTTGCTTTTGATATCAAACATGACGATACACGCCGACCTGATGACGAAATAACGTTCTGGACTTCTAGCTCCGACCAGCGATGTCACAGCGGGATCCAGATCGCTGCTGCGTGTCACACACAACGAGATCGCTATCCAGGACGCAGCAACGTTACGGATCGTTGTCGTTCCTGGCCTAGCGTGGGAAGTCCACGGATTTCAGTGTAAGCAGCAATGATCAGTAGATGTGTTGAGGACCGGATAGATGACAATGAGGAGCATCACATCTGCATCACTTTTGAAGCATGATTTATTTTTGTTAGGATGTTAGTGAACTTAACACTTTAGCAGCAATTTCTCATTTTTTAGCAAATTTACAAAACCTGTTTAGGGACCTATTCAAATGTAAATGGACATCGAGTTGCCTATATAGTGGAAACTCCCCAAAAGTGATATCATTTGAAAAACCACATCCATCAAATACTTCAAAACTGTTGTTGGGAAATGTTTTAACCCTTCAGTTGTTACACAGGAATTAATGAAAAGTGGAATGAAAACAAAACTAAGTTTTAGCTCTAAAATTTTACTTTAGCCCCAAATTTCTCACTTTTGCAACAGGTAACAACAAAAAATGGACCACACAATTTGTTATCTAACTTTCTCACAAGTGCAGCGATACACCACATGTAGTCAAAAAGTCCTGTTTGGAAAAACGGCATGGCTAGGAGACGAAGAAGCAATATTTGAATTTTGGAACACAAATTTGGCTCAAAGAGGCGGCAGGATCCATGTCGCATTTGCAGGGCCTCTAAAGTGTCTAAACAACAGAAACCTTCCACAACTGACACCATTTTGGAAAATACACCCTCAAGGATTTTATCTAGGGGTGTAGTGAGCATTGTAACTCACACGTACACCTCACCAAATTTTATAACATTAAGTCGTTATATTGAAAAAGTTCGTTTTTTTCACAAAAATTTTGCTTTCGTCCCAAATTTCTCACTTTTTCAAGAAGTAACACCAAAACGTTGATCCCACAGTTTGTTATCCACTTTCTTACAAGTATAGTGATACCCCACATGTAGTCCAAAAGCTTTGTTAAGACAAACAGCCGGCCTCAGTGCAGAAGGTGAAATATTTGAATTTTGGAACACAAATTTGACTGAAAGAGACGGCGGGCACCATGTTGAATTTGAAGGGCCCCTAAGGTGCCTAAGCAACAGAAATCCCCCATAACTAATCCTATTTTGAAAACTACAACCCTCAAAGATTTTATCAAGGGGTACAGTGAGTATTTTGAACCCACATGTACGATATAGAATTTCATGACATTAGGTCTTCATGTTGAAAAAGTTAATTATATCACAAAAAACTTGCTTTAGCCCCAGATTTCTGACTTTTGCAAGATGTAGCAACAAAAAGTGGACCCCACAGTTTGTTACTTACTTTCTTACAAACACAGCAATATTCCACATGTACCGTATATACTCATGTATAACTTGAGTTTTTCAGCACATTTTTTTGTGCTGAAAACTTCCCCTCAGCTTATACATGAGTCAATTGTCCCAGAAAGACAGTGGGGGAGTGGGAGCGGCGGAGCAGCAGGTCACAGAGGCTAAAGCCTGTGCCGCTGCCAGAGAGAAATTAATATTCACTGCGCTGGCAGTGAATATTCATTTCCCTGTAATAGCACACAGTGACAGCCACCGGCTTCCAGCACACATCCTACCTACATCCTACCTTCCCTGCATGCCCTCGCTGCATTTCATTCGTTCCAGCGCCAGCAACTCTTCCGGTTGAGCGATCACATGGCCCGCTAATTAAGGTAATGAATATTCATGCCTCTCCACTCCCATAGGCGTGGAGTGAATATTCATTACCTTAATGAGTGGGGCCATGTGATTGCTTGGCAGGAAGAGCTGCTTGTGCCGGAACAGCGAGGACACACAGGCAAGGTAAGTAGGATGTTATTTTATAGCAGCAATGCATACAAGCATAAGGGACAAGGAGCCATGCATACAAGAATAGGGGATAAGGAGCCATGCATACAAGGATGGGATGGGGGAGCCATGCATACAAGGACAGCGACGGGGGAGCCATGCATACAAGGACAGGGATGGAGAGCTATGCATACAAGGACAGGGACCGGGGAGCCATGCATACAAGGTCAGGGACCAGGAAGCCATGCATACAAGGACAGGAACTGGGGAGCCATGCATACAAAGACCGGGATGGGGAGCCATGCATACAAGGACAGGGATGAGGGGACAATGCATACCCGGCTGATATTCGAGTCAATAACTTTACCCAGTTTTTCATGGCAAAATTAGGTGCCTCGGTTTATACTCGAGCATATATGGTAATAAAAAATTTGAGGAGAAAAGAAATTGTCGGGATACCACAATGAAGGGGGAACTGCAGGACTTGGTCCTGCCTCTGATGTTTCATTGAGCTGTCAGATCCCATGGAGAGAGAGGCCTCCTCACTGCCTGAAAACTGCTCTGCTTCAGAGGCAGATTGTTTCACTGCCAGAGCTGTTAGAGAAAATCAGGGTGAATGCCTGCTCCTTGGTGAATGTTCTGTTGGCCATTTTTATATTGTATATGCCTGCCTAACAAAAAATCTAAACCTAATCTAACACTACTAGACCTAAACCTAATCTAATGCTATTATTTTTTTATTATTTTTTTTATATATGTTTCTTTACTTTTCAAAAAACACTAAGCCTAGCCTTAACCCTAACAAGCCTTACCCTAACCCTGATTAGCCTATCCCTAACCCTAACTATAATTGCAAAGAATAAAATAAAAATGATTTTAAAAAATGTAATCTGACGAGGGGGATGACATGGGGGGGGGGGAGGGCTGACCAAGGGGGTGATTATGAGATTGCGGAAGGATTTACAGAACATACCGTAGCTATAACAATTTTTATTTTTTTTTCCTCAGACTGGATAGCACTTGAACGTACTGTATCTCTCTTCTCTCCCTGAACAACTGCAAGGAGAGAAGAGAGAGGCACAGCCAAGTGCTGCCATATTTACTAATATCAGGGATTTTGATCACTCTGGGGAGCACTAAACTCTTAATCACGATTGCCGTTTTAAAATAAGGCCCCTTAGCAACCGCCATTTTCATCGGCGGTCGTTAAGGGGTTAAACCTATTTTTTTTTCCTTATTAAGGAATGTTGAAGACTGTTGTTCAAATTCTATGATAGAAATATTCCATGCATTTTTCTTCTTGATAGCACAAATATGGCCTCTTCCTTTTGTACAATACTATATAAAAGAGGTGCCTGCCAAGTATTCTCTACATGCGGGATGAGTGAGGATGAGTGAGGAGGTTATATCACAAAGACACCCAATAATGCTAGCTTTTCTGCTTTAGAATGCACATTATGATCGAATACCTTTCTATATGTCACAGTTTTCCCTCGTCTTCCTCTCACGGCTCAAATCTAGAACAATTGTGAACATCAAACAAGAGCAATGTGGTAAGTGCCAAGACTCAATAGTATGTTTAGTCTATATATCAGCCGGTTTGTTATCGCTTTGTGATGTATCTTCCTATGCTGGACAGCCTGCACTGTAATTTTCCAGTATAAATCACTATATATTTATCCGTACCAAATAGGTCTAGCAGCATGGGTGGTGGGCACAATAACAGAGTAAGGAAGTACTGTAAAGTATCCAATGCTGACTTCACATTTTAAGTGACCTAAAACCCATAACATGCTCCAATATGTTATTCTAGTACAGATGGTACTCATAGATATCGAGATTTGGGTGTCTATATGCAGTAAATTGCCAGGAATAAAAAAGATTAGGTCACACTGTCCTCTTGGTTGGACCATACCATACAATATATCATCTGCGTTACAGAAAACACAACAAAGTCAAAACAAATCAAATGAAATTGTGTGAAATGTCTGATATCATCATAATCTGTAATTTATTTCCCGTTACCTCGCATTACTGGCGAAATGTATCAGTGAGGTGCCAGCTTCTCCTTCAGCGCGTGCAGCATTCATTACATTAGTGATACTGTAGATCCCATTTCTGTTTATTCTGTAAGAATTCCACGTAAGTGTCGCTCTTTCTCACAAAAATGGTGTCCAGTAGGGTTAAGAGATGAATGTTGCTCAGCTGTCAGTCGTCTCAGTGATTATGTGCCCTGCATGGCAGCATCCCCGCTGAGGCAAGTGTCTGGCTACAGGGTCATATATATAATATACAGAATGTGACTAGCTGTACGACAGGCAAGAGGGCTTCAAAGATGAGATATCATTATTTTATTATGTTAATTTACTGCCTGCTGATGAGCAAATTTGGTAATCCTGGGTAGGCCCATCATAAAGGTTTTGTAGTAGTATATTCCCTTGTTATTATGACAGTGATCTAGTTTTCTATCTAATTTTCCATATGACAATAGTGTAACCTATTAAAGGGATTGGCCAGGCTAATGATATTAATGATTAGTCACAAAATCCAAAAAAGTAAGTCAAATGGCACTTCTCCAAGATAAATGCAACACAAGTTTTGACGAAAGATACATGGTCAAAATAAGGAAGAGATCCATCAAATAAAATAAATAATCTTTTTTATTATTATTATTATTTATATAGCACCATTGATTCTATGGTGCTGTACATGAGAAGGGGTTACATACAAATTACAGATATCACTTACAGTAAGCAAACTAAAAGTACCGTCACATTTAGCAACGCTGCAGCGATCTAGACAACGATCCCAATCGCTGTAGCGTCCCTGTGTGGTCGCTGGAGAGCTGTCACACAGACAGCTCTCCAGCGACCAACTATGCGAAGTCCCCTGGTAACCAAGGTAAACATCGGGTAACTAAGCGCAGGGCCGCGCTTAGTAACCCGATGTTTACCCTGGTTACCAGCGTAAACGTAAAAAAAAACAAACACTACATACTTACATTCCGGTGTCTGTCCTCTGGCGCTCTGCTTCTCTGCACTGTGTAAGCGCCGGCCGAAAGCACAGCGGTGACGTCACCGCTGTGCTCTGCTTTACGGCCGGCGCTAGTGCAGAGAAGCAGAGCGCCGGAGGACAGACACCGGAATGTAAGTATGTAGTGTTTTTTTTTTTTTACGTTTACGCTGGTAACCAGGGTAAACATCGGGTTACTAAGCGCGGCCCTGCCAGTGAAGACATCGCTGAATCGGCGTCACACACGCCGATTCAGCGATGTCTGCGGGAGATCCAGCGACCAAAATAAAGTTCTGGACTTTCTGCTCCGACCAACGATGTCACAGCAGGATCCAGATCGCTGCTGCGTGTCAAACACAACGATATAGCTAGCCAGGACGCTGCAACGTCACGGATCGCTAGCGATATCGTTGTTAAGTTGGCCAGTGTGAAGGTACCTTAACAATGACAGACTGATGAAGAGAGGGGAGAAGACCCTGCCCTTTCTGGCTTACATTCTACAGGATGGTGGGGAAGGAGACAATAGGTTGAGAGTTCAAAATAAAGATTCCAACAGCATAAATAAATACTCCTAGCTAGAAGCATTGCTATGCTTACTTCTCCATTATTTATATTGAAAAAATCACAATAGTGGACAAATTAATATATCACCTAAAGATGAGTACCAAGTACCCATAGACCACTATGACACTAACAATGTAAAATCAATAAAGTTTATTGAAAAATAATATTAAAAACATATCCTAACATGTGAGGATCTCAAAAGGCTCAGTAAATTCACACATGGCAGAGGTAATACATCAGCACATATCGCTTAGCATTGTCTAATATATATATAGTTCATAATCCCGTATGAAGTTCACAACACATCCTCTAAGGCCAAAATCTCATGTACAATGCCCGGATGATGGGAATCCATCATGGATACACAGCAGTGAGTACAATGCAAGAAATGGATTTTACACATATTCAGCAGGCACTGTTATATACCATTAAAGGGAATGTTGCAGTATGATAAGCAGTAGATGAGAGCAAGCAGATATTTTACCGTTAAAGGGAATGTTGCAGGATGATAAGCAGTAGATTACGGCAAGCAGATATTGTACCATTAAAGGGAATGTTGCAGGATGATAAGCAGTAGATTACGGCAAGCAGATATTGTACCATTAAAGGGATTGTTGCAGGATGATAAGCAGTAGATTACGGCAAGCAGATATTGTACCATTAACCCCTTCATGACCCAGCCTATTTTGACCTTAAAGACCTTGCCGTTTTTTGCAATTCTGACCAGTGTCCCTTTATGAGGTAATAACTCAGGAACGCTTCAACGGATCCTAGCGGTTCTGAGATTGTTTTTTCGTGACATATTGGGCTTCATGTTAGTGGTAAATTTTGGCCAATAAATTCTGCGTTTATTTGTGATAAAAACGGAAATTTGGCGAAAATTTTGAAAATTTCGCAATTTTTACATTTTGATTTTTTATTCTGTTAAACCAGAGAGTTATGTGACACAAAATAGTTAATAAATAACATTTCCCACATGTATACTTTACATCAGCACAATTTTGGAAACAAAATTTTTTTTTGCTAGGAAGTTATAAGGGTTAAAATTTGACCAGCGATTTCTCATTTTTACAACGAAATTTACAAAACCATTTTTTTTACGGACCACCTCACATTTGAAGTCAGTTTGAGGGGTCTATATGGCTGAAAATACCCAAAAGTGACACCATTCTAAAAAATGCACCCCTCAAGGTACTCAAAACCACATTCAAGAAGTTTATTAACCCTTCAGGTACTTCACAGCAGCAGAAGCAACATGGAAGGAAAAAATGAACATTTAACTTTTTAGTCACAAAAATTATCTTTTAGCAGCAATTTTTTTATTTTCCCAATGGTAAAAGGAGAAACTGAACCACGAAAGTTGTTGTCCAATTTGTCCTGAGTACACTGATACCTCATACGTTGGGGTAAACCACTGTTTGGACGCACGGCAGAGCTTGGAAGGGAAGGAGCGCCATTTGACTTTTTGAATGAAAAATTGGCTCCACTCTTTAGCGGACACCATGTCACGTTTGGAGAACCCCCGTGTGCCTAAAAATTGGAGCTCCCCCACAAGTGACCCCATTTTGGAAACTAGACGCCCCAAGGAATTTATCTAGATGCATAGTGAGCACTTTGAGCCCCCAGGTGCTTCACAAATTGATCCGTAAAAATGAAAAAGTACTTTTTTTCACAAAAAAATTCTTTTAGCCTCAATTTTTTCATTTTCACATGGGCAACAGGATAAAATGGATCCTAAAATTTGTTGGGCAATTTCTCCTGAGTACACCAATACCTCACATGTGGGGGTAAACCACTGTTTGGGCACATGGTAAGGCTCGGAAGGGAAGGAGCGCCATTTGACTTTTTGAATGAAAAATTATCTCCATCGTTAGCGGACACCATGTCGCGTTTGGAGAGCCCCTGTGTGCCTAAACATTGGAGCTCCCCCACAAGTGACCCCATTTTGGAAACTAGACCCCCCAAGGAACTTATCTAGATGCCTAGTAAGCACTTTAAACCCCCAGGTGCTTCACAAATTGATCTGTAAAAATGAAAAAGTACTTTTTTTTCACAAAAAAAATTATTTTTGCCTCAATTTTTTCATTTTCACATGGGCAATAGGATAAAATGGATTATAAAATTTGTTGGGCAATTTCTCCCGAGTACGCCGATACCTCATATGTGGGGGTAAACCACTGTTTGGGCACACGGCAGGGCTCGGAAGGGAAGGCGCGCCATTTGACTTTTTGAATGGAAAATTAGCTCCAATTGTTAGCGGACACCATGTCGCGTTTGGAGAGCCCCTGTGTGCCTAAACATTGGAGCTCCCCCACAAGTGACCCCATTTTGGAAACTAGACCCCCCAAGGAACTTATCTAGATGCATATTGAGCACTTTAAACCCCCAGGTGCTTCACAGAAGTTTATAACGCAGAGCCATGAAAATAAAAAATAATTTTTCTTTCCTCAAAAATGATTTTTTAGCCTGGAATTTCCTATTTTGCCAAGGGTAATAGGAGAAATTGGACCCCAAATGTTCTTTTCCAGTTTGTCCTGAGTATGCTGATACCCCATATGTGGGGGTAAACCACTGTTTTGGCGCACGGCAGGGCTCGGAAGGGAAGGCACGCCATTTGGCTTTTTAAATGGAAAATTAGCTCCAATCATTAGCGGACACCATGTCACGTTTGGAGAGCCCCTGTATGCCTAAACATTGGAGATCCCCCACAAATGACCCCATTTTGGAAACTAGACCCCCAAAGGAACTTATCTAGATGCATATTGAGCACGTTAAACCCCCAGGTGCTTCACAGAAGTTTATAACGCAGAGCCATGAAAAAAAAAAATATATATTTTCTCAAAAATGATATTTTAGCCTGCAATTTTTTATTTTCCCAAGGGTAACAGGAGAAATTTCACCCCAAAAGTTGTTGACCAGTTTCTCCTGAGTACACCGATACCCCATGTGTGGGGGTAAACCACTGTTTGGGCACACGCCGGGGCTCGGAAGTGAAGTAGTGACGTTTTGAAATGCAGACTTTGATGGAATGCTCTGTGGGCGTCACGTTGCGTTTGCAGAGCCCCTGATGTGGCTAAACAGTAGAAACCCCCCACAAGTGACCCCATTTTGGAAACTAGACCCCGAAAGGAACTTATCTAGATGTGTGGTGAGGACTTTGAACCCCCAAGTGCTTCACAGAAGTTTATAACGCAGAGCCATGAAAATAAAAAATAAAAATTATTTTCTCAAAAATGATATTTTAGCCTGCAATTTTTTATTTTCCCAAGGGTAACAGGAGAAATTGCACCCCAAAAGTTGTTGTCCAGTTTCTCCTGAGTACACCGATACCCCATGTGTGGGGGTAAACCACTGTTTGGGCACACGCTGGGGCTCGGAAGTGAAGTAGTGACGTTTTGAAATGCAGACTTTGATGGAATGCTCTGTGGGCGTCACGTTGCGTTTGCAGAGCCCCTGATGTGGCTAAACAGTAGAAACCCCCCACAAGTGACCCCATTTTAGAAACTAGACCCCGAAAGGAACTTATCTAGATGTGTGGTGAGCACTTTGAACCCCCAAGTGCTTCACAGAAGTTTACAACGCAGAGCCGTGAAAATAATAAATACGTTTTCTTTCCTCAAAAATAATTATTTAGCCCAGAATTTTTTATTTTCCCAAGGGTTACAGGAGAAATTGGACCACAAAAGTTGTTGTACAGTTTCTCCTGAGTACGCTGATACCCCATGTGTGGGGGTAAACCACTGTTTGGGCACACGTTGGGGCTCAGAAGGGAAGTAGTGACTTTTGAAATGCAGACTTTGATGGAATGGTCTGCGGGCGTCACGTTGCATTTGCAGAGCCCCTGGTGTGCCTAAACAGTAGAAACCCCCCACAAGTGACCCCATTTTAGAAACTAGACCCCCCAAGGAACTTATCTAGATATGTGGTGAGCACTTTGAACCCCCAAGTGCTTCACAGACGTTTACAACGCAGAGCCGTGAAAATAAAAAATCATTTTTCTTTGCTCAAAAATGATGTTTTAGCAAGCATTTTTTTATTTTCACAAGGGTAACAGGAGAAATTGGACCCCAATAATTGTTGCGCAGTTTATCCTGAGTATGCTGGTACCCCATATGTGGGGGTAAACCACTGTTTGGGCACACGTCGGGGCTGGGAATTGAGGGAGCACCATTTGACTTTTTGAATACAAGATTGGCTGGAATCAATGGTGGCGCCATGTTGCGTTTGGAGACCCCTGATGTGCCTAAACAGTGGAAACCCCTCAATTCTAACTCCAACACTAACCCCCCCACACCCGTAACCCTAATCCCAACTGTAGCCATAACCCTAATCACAACCCTAACCCCAACCCTAACCCTAAGGCTATGTGCCCACGTTGCGGATTCGTGTGAGATTTTTCAGCATCATTTTTGAAAAATCCGCGGGTAAAAGGCACTGCGTTTTACCTGCGGATTTTCCGCGGATTTCCAGTGTTTTTTGTGCGGATTTCATCTGCGGATTCCGCACGGTATTTTCCGCACCATGGGCACAGCGGATTTGGTTTTCCATAGGTTTACTTGGTACTGTAAACCTGATGGAACACTGCTGCGAATCCGCAGCGGCCAATCCGCTGCGGATCCGCAGCCAAATCCGCACCGTGTGCACATGGCCTAATTCTAAAGGTATGTGCACACGCTGCGGAAAATGCTACGGATCCGCAGCAGTTTCCCATGAGTTTACAGTTCAATGTAAACCTATGGGAAACAAAAATCGCTGTACACATGCTGCAGAAAAACTGCACGGAAACGCAGCGGTTTACATTCCGCAGCATGTCACTTCTTTCTGCGGATTCCGCAGCGGTTTTACAACTGCTCCAATAGAAAACCGCAGTTGTAAAACCGCAGTGAAATGCGCAGAAAAAACATGGTAAATCCGCCATAAATCCGCAGCGGTTTAGCACTGCGGATTTATCAAATCCGCAGTGGAAAAATCCGCAGAGGACCAGAATACGTGTGCACATACCAAAACCCTAACCCTAACCCTAACCCTAGCCCTAACCCTAACCCTAGCTCTAACCCTAACCCTAGCCCTAACCCTAGCCCTAACCCTAGCCCTAACCCTACCCCTAACCCTACCCCTAACCCTAACCCTAGCCCTAACCCTACCCCTACCCATACCCCTAGCCCTAGCCCTAACCCTAACCCTAGCCCTAACCCTACCCCTAACCCTACCCCTAACCCTAACCCTATTCTAACATTAGTGGGAAAAAAAAAATTCTATATTTTTTTATTGTCCCTACCTATGGGGGTGACAAAGGTGGGGGGGGGTCATTTATCATTTTTTTTTATTTTGATCACTGGGATAGATTATATCTCAGTGATCAAAATGCACTTTGAACGAATCTGCCAGCCGGCAGATTCGGCGGGCGCATTTTGGAAGATGGCGGCGCCCAGGGAGAAGACGGACGGACCCCGGCAGGATCGGTAAGTATGATGGGGTGGGGGGGAGCACGGGGGGGGGGATCGGAGCATGGGGGGGTGGATCGGAACGTGGGAGGGGTGGAATGGAGCACGGGGGATGGGTGGAACGGAGCACGGGGGGGGTGTAACGGAGCACGGGGGGTGGATCGGAGTGCGGGGGGGTGATTGGAGCACGGGGGGGGTGATTGGAGCACGGGGGTGAGCGGACAAGAGCACGGGGGGGAGCGGAGCACAGGATGGAGGGGAGCGGGGCAGTGTACCGGGCAGATCGGAGGGCTGGGGGGGCGATCGGTGGGGTGGGGGCACATTAGAATTTCCAGCCATGGCCGATGATATTGCAGCATCGGCCATGGCTGGATTGTAATATTTCACCCGTTATAATAGGTGAAATATTACAAATCGCTCTGATTGGCAGTTTCACTTTCAACAGCCAATCAGAGCAATCGTAGCCACGGGGGGGTGAAGCCACCCCCCCTGGGCTAAACTACCACTCCCCCTGTCCCTGCAGATCGGGTGAAATGGGAGTTAACCCTTTCACCCGACCTGCAGGGACGCGATCTTTCCATGATGCCACATAGGCGTCATGGGTCGGATTGGCACCGACTTTCATGACGCCTACGTAGCATCATGGGTCGGGAAGGGGTTAAAGGAAATGTTGCAGGATGATAAGTAGCAGATGACCACAAGCAGATATTGTAGCATTAATGGGAATTATTATTATTATTTTTTATTATTATAACGCCATTTATTCCAGAGCGCTTTACATGTGAGGAGGGGTATACATAATAAAAACAGGTACAATAATCTTGAACAATACAAGTCACAACTGGTACAGGAGGAGAGAGGACCCTGCCCGCGAGGGCTCACAATCTACAAGGGATGGGTGAGGATACAGTAGGTGAGGGTAGAGCTGGTCATGCAGCAGTTTGGTCGATCGGTGGCTCCTGAAGGTTGTAGACTTGCCAGAAGAGGTTGGTCTTCAGGTTCTTTTTGAAGATTTCGATGGTAGGTGAGAGTCTGATATGTTGTGGTAGAGAGTTCCAGAGTAGGGGTGATGTGCGAGAGAAATCTTGTATGCGATTATGGGAAGAGGAGATAAGAGAGGAGTAGAGAAGGAGATCTTGTGAGGATCGGAAGTTGCGTGCAGGAAAGTACCGGGAGACGAGGTCACAGATGTATGGAGGAGACAGGTTGTGGATGGCTTTGTATGTCATGGTTAGGCTTTTGCACTGGAGTCTCTGGCTAATAGGGAGCCAGTAAAGGGATTGACAGAGGGGAGAGGCCGGAGAATAGCGGGGGGACAGGTGGATTAGTTGGGCAGCAGAGTTTAGAATAGATTGGAGGGGTGCGAGAGTGTTAGAGGGGAGGCCACAGAGCAGGAGGTTACAGTAGTCGAGGTGGGAGATGATGAGGGCATGGACTAGGGTTTTTGCAGATTCTTGGTTTAGGAATGTACGGATCCGTGAAATATTTTTGAGTTGAAGGCGGCAGGAAGTGGAAAGGGCTTGGATATGCGGTTTGAAGGAGAGATCAGTGTCAAGGATTACCCTGAGACAGCGAGCTTGTGGGACTGGGGAGAGTGGGCAGCCGTTTACTGTAACAGATAGATTCGTTGGGGGGGGTCGCGTGAGATGGGGGAAAGATAATGAATTCTATTTTGTCCATATTAAGTTTTAGAAATCTAGTGGAGAAGAAGGATGGAATAGTGGATAGACATTGAGGGATTCTGGTTAGTAGGGTAGTGATATCTGGTCCAGAGATGTAGATCTGTGTGTCATCGGCATGGAGATGATACTGAAAACCGTGAGATTCTATGAGCTGTCCCAGGCCAAAAGTGTAAATGGAGAAGAGCAGGGGCCCTAGAACTGAACCTTGCGGTTAATAGGTCATTGGTGACCTTAGTTAGGGCAGTTTCAGTGGAGTGGTGTGACCGGAAGCCTGATTGTAAGCGGTCGAAAAGGGAGCAGGAAGATAGATGGGAGGACAGTTGAAGATGGAGGTGTTGTTCCAGTAGTTTTGAGGCATAGGGGAGAAGTGATATAGGGCGATAGCTAGATACAGAGGATGGGTCAAGAGAGGGCTTTTTGAGGATAGGTGTGATTGAGGCATGTTTAAAGCTTGAGGGAAAAAACACAAGTTGTTTATGATAGGTTGAAGAGATGGGTTAGCGTTGGGATGAAGACTGTGGCGAGGTTTGGGATGAAGTGGGAAGGGATCGGGTCAAGTGCACAGGTGATGAGATGCGATCTTGAGAGTAGAGTGGAGAGTAGGGCTGAGCGACCTTGACCTTTTTAGAGTCGAGCCGTGTTTCGCGAAACCCGACTATCTTAGAAGTCGAGTCGAGTGGAATCGGCCGATTATCGCGAAAAGTCGGGTATCGCCCGAAACACGAAACCCAATGCAAGTCAATGGGGGAGCATAGTCGGCAGTGAGTGGAGGCCAGGAAAACACCTACACTGCCCATTTTAATGGCAAAAACATCCATTCTTGTTAAAGAAGCTTGTCAATCGTAATTTACCTTATAATAATTGGAAGGCATTTGAAATTGGGGGTCATTTGGCTAAAGTTGTGGGGGGTAGGGCTGGTTCAAGTAATTAGTGGGCCCAGTAAATCTGGACCACGTCACGGCAGTGGAGCAGGGAGAGGTAAGTATTTCAACTTTGCAAGTGCTGTGATCCTGAGCAAGCAGGGGGGGCCCACTCGTTGGCATTGGCACTGGCACAGGGCCCCTCAAAGTACAGCGGTGTGTTTGCACGGCGGGGGCGCCTCCCACCGGCAGCAACACTTTTGCGTACTATGAGAGGCCCTGTGCCAGTGACGTCGCCAACTAGTATTCCTCCCCCCACCTGATGAAGGAACCTGCACTTTCATCTGCACCTTCCTCTTTGTCCCCGTGTAAGGTGGTATGGTATGCGGGAAGAGGAACCTGACTTTCAGCAGGGTCACAATCTTGCTGTGTAGCGTGCACGGGGAATTTTGCGTTATGGGTCAATGTACCAGCAGACTCATCTATCACTGGCTGGGCAATGGGCAGGATGAGGAGGAAACACAGATATAGGCCCAAAGAATAAAGTGGGCTAAATGCAGTTCAAAATTGGTAACACAGGACTAACCAGGGGGCATTGCAGTGGAGGACAACTGGAATGAGAGGCTGACACAGAGAGTAGGCCCAAATCAGTAAGTAGTCGACATGCAGTTCAAAATTGGCAACCGTAGTAAACAGGCGGCCCAGCTTTGTTCAGTTGAGGAGAACAGCAAGGAGTGGCAGACACCGATAGTAGGCCCCAACCCAACTAGTAGGCCAAATGCAGTCTAACATTAACAACTACTTAACGAGAGCCTGAAAATGGAATTTCAGGACAGGAAACCAGGAGAACAGCAAGGAGTGGCAGACACCGATAGTAGGCCCCAAACCAACTAGTACGCCAAATGCAGTTGTTCCGTTTAACCACAATTTAATGAGAGCCTGAAGATAGAAGTTCAGGAAAGGCAACCTGGAGAACACCTTGGAGTGTAACACACCATCTCTCTACACCCCATACCCAATTTGTAGGCCTAATGCAGCGTAGTTTCCAACAACTACTAAACGAGAGCCGGAAGATCGAAGCTCAGGAAAGGCAACCTGGAGAACACCTTGGAGTGGAACACACCATCTCTCTACACCCCATACCCAATTTGTAGGCCTAATGCAGTGTAGTTTCCAAGAACTACTAAACGAGAGCATGAAGATCGAAGCATTGGCGAGGAAACCTGGGGAACACCTTGGAGTGGAACACACCATCTCTCTACACCCCATACCCAATTTGTAGGCCTAATGCAGAGTAGTTTCCAACAACTACTAAACGAGAGCATTAAGATCGAAGCAATGGCGAGGAAACCTGGGGCACACCTTGGGGAGCCAGACACCGTTAGTAGGCCCTACCAAAGTTGTACCCCCAATGCAGTTTTAAAATTCCTAGAGGCTGAAAACAAGACTATTGACGCTCAGCTTTTTTCAAAGGAACACAGCTGAATTGAGTGGCGCAGACAGACACAGGTAGTAGGACTTAACCCAAAAATGTGGCTCACTGCAGCTTAAAAAAGTTACAGGGGTACACAAGCAGCAGTGCTCTGGGCAGTGGAGGACAATTTCAATAGTGGACCGCAGACAGACTTTGTACGCCTACTATTAAAAAAAGGATGCTCTATGCAATTAAAAATAGGTTCCAGGGGTCCACGGGCAGCAGTGGTGTGGTCAGTGGACGAGTATTGGAAGGAGGGACCGCAGACAGGCGTAGTAGGCCTAACATAACAAAAGTTAGGCTGTAGACACTGTAAAATTGGTTCCAGGGGTACACGGGCAGCAGTGGTGTGGTCAGCGGAGGAAAATTGGAATTAGGGACTGCAGACAGACTTTGTAGGCTGTCCCCTGTGGACCATGCATCCAACACATTAACCCAGTGCGCCGTAATGGATACGTAACTTTTTGTGGACATGCCTACTGGTCCATGCGTCTCTTTTCAGGTGCACCTTTCTACTGTTTGATTGCCTGAGTGCTATGACAATGCAGACTTTTTCATGCCGGTGGAGGGCTGGGATGGCTTTTCTCGCAAAAGAAATGTCGCCTGGGTAGCTTGAACCGTTGCACAGCGTAGTTCATCTGGGCTTTCTAAATATAAAACAAAGAAAAAAAGGAGGCTACATGCACTTTCAGCTGGGTTCCAGGGGTACACGGCCAGCATTGGTCTGGTCAGTGGAGAACTATTGGAAGGAGTGACCGCAAACAGGCATCGAAGCCCTAACATAATAACACATTGCTGTTGGCAATTTTAAATTGGTTCCAGGGGAACACGGGCAGCAGTGGTGTGGTCAGTGGAGGCCTAGTGGAAGGAGTGACCGCAGACAGGCATCGAAGGCCTAAAATAAAAATATTGGGCTGGCTGTAGGCAATTTTAAATTGGTTCCAGGGGTACACGGGCAGCAGTGGTGTGGTCAGTGGAGGCATATTGTAAGGAGTGACCGCAGACAGGCATCGAAGGCCTAAAATAATAACACATGGTTGTAGGCAATTTTAAATTGGTTCCAGGGGTACACGGGCAGCAGTGGTGTGGTCAGTGGAGGCCTAGTGGAAGGAGTGACCGCAGACAGGCATCGAAGGCCTAAAATAATAACACATGGCTGTAGGCAATTTTAAATTGGTTCCAGGGGTACACGGGCAGCAGTGGTGTGGTCAGTGGAGGCCTAGTGGAAGGAGTGACCGCAGACAGGCATCGAAGGCCTAAAATAATAACACATGGCTGTAGGCAATTTTAAATTGGTTCCAGGGGTACACGGGAAGCAGTGGTGTGGTCAGTGGAGGCCTAGTGGAAGGAGTGACCGCAGACAGGCATCGAAGGCCTAAAATAATAACACATGGCTGTAGGCAATTTTAAATTGGTTCCAGGGGTACACGGGCAGCAGTGGTGTGGTCAGTGGAGGCCTAGTGGAAGGAGTGACCGCAGACAGGCATCGAAGGCCTAAAATAATAACACATGGCTGTAGGCAATTTTAAATTGGTTCCAGGGGTACACGGGCAGCAGTGGTGTGGTCAGTGGAGGCCTAGTGGAAGGAGTGACCGCAGACAGGCATCGAAGGCCTAAAATAATAACACATGGCTGTAGGCAATTTTAAATTGGTTCCAGGGGTACACGGGCAGCAGTGGTGTGGTCAGTGGAGGCATAGTGGAAGGAGTGACCGCAGACAGGCTTCGAAGGCCTAACATAACAAAAATGACAATACAATGGTATTGTCAGTGGCAGGCATTGAAGGATGTCAGCGCATAGACTAAACATTGGTGGAGCTGTGAGATAATTTTGCAAGTGGTAGAGCACTGTTTGAGCTGGGGGGGAGACTGTCTTGTGGCCGGCGGTACAGGCCCAGGGCCCCTCATATTACAACGGTGTGTCTGACGTTGGGTGCGCACCACCACCGCCAGAGACACTTTATTGTACTAGGAGGGACCCAGTGGCAGTGCCGTCAACCAAAAGCGGGCACACCCACCTCTTCAGACAAACAGCACTCTCACGGGTGCTGTCGCCAAGTGTCGATACCACGGCCCCGTGTGGGGAGTTTGGCCATTTAGTGAGGTGTAAACATGTCGTATGCTGGACAATCAGGTGCAGAAAATTACGAGATTGGAAAAGGCATTCAGAATAGTCCACAGGCAAGACCTTTTCATAGGAAAGCTAGGTGTCAGCCGGGCAAGGTGGGGCAAAAGATTTCGAAATCCAGTTGTGGTTCATTTTAATGAAGGTTAGATCATCTACATTTTGGGTAGCCAGACGAGTCCTTTTTTCTGTTAGTATTGAACCTGCAGCACTGAATACTCTTTCTGATAAGACACTAGCTGCCGGGCAAGCAAGCTCCTGCAATGCATATTCTGCCAATTCTGGCCAGGTGTCTAATTTTGATGCCCAGTAATCAAATGGGAATGACTGTTGAGGGAGAACATCGATAAGGGATGAAAAATAGTTTGTAACCATACTGGACAAATGTTGTCTCCTGTCACTTTGAATTGATGCTGCAGTACCTGTCCTGTCTGCGGTCATAGCAAAATCACTCCACAACCTGGTCAGAAAACCCCTCTGGCCAACGCCACTTCTGATTTCTGCCCCTCTAACTCCTCTGGTCTGCTGGCCCCTGCAGCTCGTGTGAGAACGATCACGGGCACTGTGTGCAGGGAATGCCAGAAGCAAACGGTCAACAAGAGTTGATTGTTTGGTTGCTAATATTAGTTCCAAGTTCTCATGTGGCATTATATTTTGCAATTTGCCTTTATAGCGAGGATCAAGGAGTCAGGCCAACCAGTAATCGTCATCGTTCATCATTTTAGTTATGCGTGTGTCCCTTTTGAGGATACGTAAGGCATAATCCGCCATGTGGGCCAAAGTTCCAGTTCTCAAATCTGCGGTTGTGCTTGGTTGAGGGGCAGTTTCAGGCAAATCCACGTCACTTGTGTCCCTCCAAAAACCAGAACCCGGCCTTGCCGCGCCACCAATTTCCAGTGGCCCCGGAAAAGCTTCCTCATTAAAAATATAATCATCCCCATCATCCTCCTCGTCCTCCTCCTCCTCTTCGCCCGCTAACTCGTCCTGTACACTGCCCTGGCCAGACAATGGCTGACTGTCATCAAGGCTTTCCTCTTCCTCAGCTGCAGACGCCTGATCCTTTATGTGCGTCAAACTTTGCATCAGCAGACGCATTAGGGGGATGCTCATGCTTATTATGGCGTTGTCTGCACTAACCAGCCGTGTGCATTCCTCAAAACACTGAAGGACTTGACACATGTCTTGAATCTTCGACCACTGCACACCTGACAACTCCATGTCTGCCATCCTACTGCCTGCCCGTGTATGTGTATCCTCCCACAAAAACATAACAGCCCGCCTCTGTTCGCACAGTCTCTGAAGCATGTGCAGTGTTGAGTTCCATGTGCGGATATGTGAGCAAAGTCCACGCACTTTGAGGAGCAGGTCGGATAACCCCGGATAACTTTTCAGGAAGCACTGCACCACCAGGTTTAAGGTGTGAGCCAGGCAAGGAATGTGTTTCAGTTGGGAAAGGGAGATGGCAGCCATGAAATTCCTTCCGTTATCACTCACTACCTTGCCTGCCTCAAGATCTACAGTGCCCAGCCACGACTGCGTTTCTTTCTGCAAGAACTCGGACAGAACTTCCGCGGTGTGTCTGTTGTCGCCCAAACACTTCATAGCCAATACAGCCTGCTGACGTTTGCCAGTAGCTGCCCCATAATGGGAGACCTGGTGTGCAACAGTGGCAGCTGCGGATGGAGTGGTTGTGCGACTGCGGTCTGTGGACGAGCTCTCGCTTCTGCAGGAGGACGAAGCGGAGGAGGAGGGGGTGTGAACGGCTACAGCCAACTGTTTCCTAGACCGTGGGCTAGGCAGAACTGTACCAAACTTGCTGTCCCCTGTGGACCCTGCATCCACAACATTCACCCAGTGTGCCGTGATGGACACGTAACGTCCCTGGCCATGCCTACTGGTCCATGCATCTGTTGTCAGGTGCACCTTTGTGCTCACAGATTGCCTGAGTGCATGGACGATGGGCTCTTTAACATGCTGGTGGAGGGCTGGGATGGCTTTTCTGGAAAAAAAGTGTCGACTGGGTAGCTCGTAGCGTGGTACAGCGTAGTCCATCAGGGCTTTGAAAGCTTCGCTTTCAACTAACCAGTAGGGCATCATCTCTAACGAGATTAGTCTAGCTATGTGGGCGTTCAAACCCTGTGTACGCGGATGCGAGGCTAAGTACTTCCTTTTTCTAACCATAGTCTCATGTAGGGTGAGCTGGACTGGAGAGCTGGAGATCGTGGAACTAGCGGGGGTGCCGGTGGACATGGCAGAGTGAGAGACGGTGGGAGATGGTATTGTTGCCGCCGGTGCCCTAGATGCAGTGTTTCCTACTACGAAACTGGTGATTCCCTGACCCTGACTGCTTTGGCCTGGCAAAGAAACCTGCACAGATACTGCAGGTGGTGCAAAAAATGGTGGCCCTACACTGCCAGAAGGGATGTTGCGTTGCTGACTAGCTTCATTGGCCGAGGGTGCTACAACCTTAAGGGACGTTTGGTAGTTAGTCCAGGCTTGCAAATGCATGGTGGTTAAATGTCTATGCATGCAACTTGTATTGAGACTTTTCAGATTCTGTCCTCTGCTTAAGGTAGTTGAACATTTTTGACAGATGACTTTGCGCTGATCAATTGGATGTTGTTTAAAAAAATGCCAGACTGCACTCTTTCTAGCATCGGATACCTTTTCAGGCATTGCAGACTGAGCTTTAACCGGATGGCCACGCTGTCCTCCAACAGGTTTTGGCTTTGCCACGCGTTTTGGGCAAGATACGGGCCCGGCAGATTGAACCTGTTGCGATGTTGATGCCTGCTGCGGCCCCTCCTCCTCCGCTTCAGAACTGCTGCCGCCTGCACCCTGTTCCCCCAATGGCTGCCAATCGGGGTCAAGAACTGGGTCATCTATTACCTCTTCTTGTAGCTCGTGTGCAACTTCGTCTGTGTCACCGTGTCGGTCGGTGGTATAGCGTTCGTGATGGGGCAACATAGTCTCATCAGGGTCTGATTCTTGATCATTACCCTGCGAGGGCAATGTTGTGGTCTGAGTCAAAGGACCAGCATAGTAGTCTGGCTGTGGCTGTGCATCAGTGCACTCCATGTCAGATTCAACTTGTAATGGGCATGGACTGTTAACTGCTTCACTTTCTAAGCCAGGGACGGTATGTGTAAAGAGCTCCATGGAGTAACCCGTTGTGTCGCCTGCTGCATTCTTCTCTGTTGTTGTTTTTGCTGAAGAGGACAAGGAAGCGACTTGTCCCTGACCGTGAACATCCACTAACGACGCGCTGCTTTGACATTTACCAGTTTCACAAGAGGAGGCAAAAGAGCTAGAGGCTGAGTCAGCAAGATAAGCCAAAACTTGCTCTTGCTGCTCCGGCTTTAAAAGCGGTTTTCCTACTTCCAGAAAAGGGAGCGTTCGAGGCCTTGTGTAGCCAGACGACGAACCTGGCTCCACAGCTCCAGATTTAGGTGCAATATTTTTTTTCCCACGACCACCTGATGCTCCACCACTACCACTACCCTCATTACCAGCTGACAATGAACGCCCCCGGCCACGACCTCTTCCACCAGACTTCCTCATTGTTTTAAAAACGTAAGCAAACTAACGGTATTTGTTGCTGTCACACAACTTACACGGTGAGCTATAACTTCAGTATGATTTAGCTACCCCTTTACAGGTGAGTGAGACCACAACGAAAATCAGGCACAATGTTACACACTCTGTTGTTGGTGGCAACAAATGAGAGAGATGCCACACACGCAGAACTGTCACTGAAGCACAAATGTAAATATTAATCTCCCACTGATTTGTTTTTTTTTTTTTTTCAGGGAGACTTTAGGAAAAAAAAATAATAGAATAAAATGATTTTTTCCGGAAGAATTTAGAAACCAAATAAAATAAAATGATTTTTTCAGGGAGAATTTAGAAAACAAATAAAACAAAAAAAGGCTTTCTATGGCCCACTGAGTGAGAGATGACGCACACAGGAGTCAGGAGTGGCACACAAGCCCAGAGGCCAATATTTATCTCCCACTGATTGATGTAGTGATTTTTTCAGGTAGATTTTGGAACCCAAATCAAGCTAAAAAAATAATAGGCTTTCTATGGCCCACAATTGGAGAGAGAGAGAGAGATGGCACACCCAGGAGTCAAGACTGGCACACAAGCAGAAAGGGCAATATTAATCTCCCACTGATTTGTTTTTTTTTTTTTTTCAGGGAGACTTTAGGAAAAAAAAATAATAGAATAAAATGATTTTTTCCGGAAGAATTTAGAAACCAAATAAAATAAAATGATTTTTTCAGGGAGAATTTAGAAAACAAATAAAACAAAAAAAGGCTTTATATGGCCCACTGAGTGAGAGAAGACGCACACAGGAGTCAGGAGTGGCACACAAGACCAGAGGCCAATATTTATCTCCGACTGATTGATGTAGTGATTTTTTCAGGTAGATTTTGGAACCCAAATCAAGCTAAAAAAATAATAGGCTTTCTATGGCCCACAATTGGAGAGAGAGAGAGAGAGATGGCACACCCAGGAGTCAAGACTGGCACACAAGCAGAAAGGGCAATATTAATCTCCCACTGATTTGTTTTTTTTGTTTTTTTCAGGGAGACTTTAGGAAAAAAAAATAATAGAACAAAATGATTTTTTCCGGAAGAATTTAGAAACCAAATAAAATAAAATGATTTTTTCAGGGAGAATTTAGAAAACAAATAAAACAAAAAAAGGCTTTCTATGGCCCACTGAGTGAGAGATGACGCACACAGGAGTCAGGAGTGACACACAAGCCCAGAGGCCAATATTTATCTCCCACTGATTGATGTAGTGATTTTTTCAGGTAGATTTTGGAACCCAAATCAAGCTAAAAAAATAATAGGCTTTCTATGGCCCACAATTGGAGAGAGAGAGAGAGAGATGGCACACCCAGGAGTCAAGACTGGCACACAAGCAGAAAGGGCAATATTAATCTCCCACTGATTTGTTTTTGTTTGTTTTTTCATTGAGACTTTAGGAAAAAAAAAATAGAATAAAATGATTTTTTCAGGAAGAATTTAGAAACCAAATAAAATAAAATGATTTTTTTCAGGGAGAATTTAGAAAACAAATAAAACAAAAAAATGCTTTCTATGGCCCACTGAGTGAGAGATGACGCACACAGGAGTCAGGAGTGGCACACAAGCCCAGAGGCCAATATTTATCTCCCACTGATTGATTTATTGATTTTTTCAGGTAGAATTTAGAACCCAAATCAACCAAAAACATAAATAGGCTTTCTATGGCCCACTATTTGTGAGAGAGATGGCACGCTCAGGACTGGCACACAAGCCCAGAGGCCAATATTAATCTCCCACTTTTTATTTTTTTTCAGGGAAATTTATAAACCCAATAAAAAAAAAAAAATAGGCTTTCTATGGCCCACTATCTGAGAGAGAGAGAGATGGCACGCTTAGGACTGGCACACAAGCCCAAAGGCCAATATTAATCTCCCTTTTTTTTTTTCAGGGAGAATTTATAAAACCAAAAAAAAATAAATAAATAGGCTTTCTATGGCCCACTATTTGTGAGAGAGATGGCACGCTTAGGACTGGCACACAAGCCCAAAGGCCAATATTAATCTCCCTTTTTTTTTTCAGGGAGAATTTATAAAACCAAAAAAAAAATAAATAAATAGGCTTTCTATGGCCCACTATTTGTGAGAGAGATGGCACGCTCAGGACTGGCACACAAGCCCAGAGGCCAATATTAATCTCCCACTTTTTTTTTTTTTGTTCCAGGGAAAATTTATAAACCCAATAAAAAAAATAATAAATAGGCTTTCTATGGCCCACTATCTGAGAGAGAGAGATGGCACGCTTAGGACTGGCACACAAGCCCAAAGGCCAATATTAATCTCCCACTGATTGATTTATTGATTTTTTCAGGTTGAATTTAGAACCCAAATAAAGCAAAAAAAAAAGAAATGGGCTTTCTATGGCCCACTGAGTGAGTGATGATGCACACAGGAGTCAGGAGTGGCACACAAGCCCTGAGGCCAATATTTTTCTCCCACTGATTGATGTAGTGATTTTTTCAGGTAGATTTTATAACCCAAATCAAGCAAAAAAATAAATAGGCTTTCTATGGCCCACTGAGTGAGAGATGGCACACACAGGGATGGCACTCTAGCAGAAATGTCAATCTTAATCTCCCACAAAAAAAAAAAAAAAAAAACAGGGAGTGTCCAACAATTACTATCTCCCTGCAGTAATCTCAGCCAGGTATGGCAGGCAGCAATAAGGAGTGGACTGATGCACAAATTAAATAAAAAGTGTGGACAAACAAAAAAGATAGCTGTGCAGAAAGGAAGGAACAAGAGGATTTGTGCTTTGAAAAAAGCAGTTGGTTTGCACAGCGGCGTACACACAGCAATGCAGCTATCAGGGAGCCTTCTAGGGCAGCCCAATGAGCTACAGCGCTGAGGGGAAAAAAAAAAAATGTAGCTTCCACTGTCCCTGCACACCGAAGGTGGTGTTGGGCAGTGGAAATCGCTACAGCACAAGCGGTTTGGTGGTTAATGGACCCTGCCTAACGCTATCCCTGCTTCTGACGAAGCGGCAGCAACCTCTCCCTAAGCTCAGATCAGCAGCAGTAACATGGCGGTCAGCGGGAACGCCCCTTTATAGCCCCTGTGACGCCGCAGACAGCAAGCCAATCACTGCAATGCCCTTCTCTAAGATGGTGGGGACCAGGACCTATGTCATCACGCTGCCCACACTCTGCGTTTACCTTCATTGGCTGAGAAATGGCGCTTTTCGCGTCATTGAAACGCGACTTTGGCGCGAAAGTCGCGTACCGCATGGCCGACCCCGCACAGGGGTCGGATCGGGTTTCATGAAACCCGACTTTGCCAAAAGTCGGCGACTTTTGAAAATGAACGACCCGTTTCGCTCAACCCTAGAGGAGAGTCGATCTTCTGTAATGGTGGAAAAGTTGGTTTTCGAGGTGGAGGGCTGGGTAGTTGGGAGGAAGGGCTCTGGGGGTTGTCGACTTAAACTGTTGCAGGATGTTAAGCAGTAGATGACAGCAAGCAGGTATTGTACCAGGGATTTATTGCAATTAATCTAAAAACATACTAAAAAAATGAAATGCCAGACAGGGGACATTGCTGAGTCATTCATATGAATAATACAAGATATATCCAATCAACTTTTATAACATAACCAAAGAATGCAGTATCAATCAAATAATAGTAGGTCCAGTGACTGTTATTGCATTGTTATACCATGAAGGTATAGATAGATCTCCTTGAAACTGAAACCCAATGTCAAATCTAATAGAATAAAATGACAGTAAGATCTACTGACATTAAATGAAAAAATAAGAAGTCAGAGAATGATCAGATTTGTCAGATTCAGTAATCATTAATCAGTATGCAGCCAAAGGGTTTCAGTGGAGGAGGGACAAGGAAGGTGTAACGTGCAACATAGTGGAAGAAATAGACCATGAAATGCTTCAAACGATTGGAACTCCCCTTAGTAGTAGGTCATACCCTGTAGCACCGGGGAGTGGATACCCTAGAACAGAGAGAATGAGAACCGATGCAGCGTGAGGCCCGAGGGGATGCTGCCCTCGTCCTCATTCTCTCCATACCTTCACTCATTTCCTTATGTTGACCATGTACCTTTGGCCAAAACTTGTGTTGCATTGAATGATATTAATGACCTATCCTCTATTTAGGTCTTAAATACCAGAAAGTTAGAGGTCCGACACCAACTACCCGGCTGATCGGTGGGAGTGTTTCTTGTTTTTGGACTCCTACCGATCTAATTATTTTATAATTTTGGACTCACATTGATATGTTATTAATCACTTAAGTAAAGGCTAGTTCAGCAATATCTTAAAGCCAATCAATCCCTTTGGCCTGAGCTTTTATCAGTAAGTGTGGACTTTATCATATATAAGTGTCTAATGTAATATTTTTTTACACATGTAACAATTAAAGCAAATCTGTCATTAGATTTCACAATATAAACAGCATACATTATTGAATAGATCTCTTAAACCTGATGAGGTTGGTGCACATACTGTAAAAATCCATCTCAGAATGTCAATTTGATTCTGATATTGCACTGAGCATCTTCTAAGTCCGGCTAGAGTCATAAAATGCTAATTTTAATATAAGACATAAATAATTTCAAAAAATGGTTACATAGTCATTCTGACATAGATTTTCTAAGTAAATATAAATATTCCAGCCTCATCGGGTCCAATAGATCCATTTAATAACATATACAATTTTTATTGTAAAATCTGGTGACAGATCTCCTTTTACTATAATCTAAGGATTGCCTATCAAACAGGGATTCTGGTTGATTTTTGCCACTCAGGCACAAAATAAAGGCCGCTTTCAGTAGCCAGTGGCTGATTTGAAAAATACTAACTCCTCTTACAAGTGGAATCATTGGCCATTAGCGATTAGACACCACTTGCATGTAAAAACCCAGTCTATTAGCAATCCATTAAAGTTACCGTCACATTAAGCGACGCTGCAGCGATATAGACAATGATGCCGATCGCTGCAGCATCGCTGTTTGGTCGCTGGAGAGCTGTCACACAGACAGCTCTCCAGCGACCAACGATGCCGAAGTCCCCGGGTAACCAGGGTAAACATCGGGTTTACAGTGCAGGGAAGCTGAAGGCAAGGGACGTGACCAGACATCGGAATGTAAGTATGTAGTGTTTTTATTTTATATTTACAATGGTAACCAGGGTAAACATCGGGTTACTAAGCGCGGCCCTGCGCTTAGTAACCCGATATTTACCCTGGTTACCAGTGAAGACATCGCTGAATCGGCGTCACACACGCCTATTCAGCGATGTCAGCGGGAGATCGGCGACCAAAATAAAGTTCTGATCATTCCCCAGCGACCAACAATCTCCCAGCAGGAGCCTGATCGTTGGTCGCTGTCACGCATAACGATTTCGGTAACGATATAGTTGCTACGTCACAAAAAGCAACGATATCATTAACGATATCATTATGTGTGACGGTACCTTAAGTGTGTGACAGAGATTGTTGTACAGCTGCCCCTGAAGACAACAATCTAAGTATGAATATTGACTTGGGTTTTAGTGCATTTTAAAGGTAAATATAGGCTAGAAATTGACAACACCGTGCAGCCTATCAGATTACCTCCAAGAAGAGTGCCTGTAGCTTTATTGCCACCACTGAAAGTAGAATTGCAAGATTTACAGAGAAGAGGCATGATAGCACCAGTCCATAAGAGCACAGATTGGATCAGCAGCTTGGTCATAGTGCAGAAACCATCAGGCAAGTTAAGCATATGAATTGATCCGAAGCCACTCAATAAGGTGCTGAAAAGACATCATTACCCAATGCCGACATTCGATGATGTTCTACCAGATCTAACAAAGGCTAAAATATTTTCTGTATGTGATGTAAAAAATGGATTCTGGCATGTGGAACTGGCTGAAGAATCAAGTTTACTGACAACATTTTCTTCACCATTTGGACGCTTTAAATGGCTGAGAATGCCCATGGGACTAAAACCTGCTCCAGAGGTATTCCAGCAGAAATTGGTACAGGCTTTGGAAGGACTTCCTGGAGTGAAAACAATAGCAGATGATATCCTAATAGTGGAAGAAGGTGAAGATATGGAATCTGCAATCAAGGATCACGATCAGAAGATGATACAATTTTTGGACAGATGTAGAGCAAATCAAATAAAGCTAAACATGGACAAATTCAAACTAAAAATGACAGGAGTTGCATACATTGGACATCGTCTGACTTCAAACGGTGTAAAAGTGGATCCTGAAAAGGTGAGAGCAATACAAGAGTTGCCTATCGCTATTGATGTTTGTGGAGTACAGTGATTTTTGGGCATGGTAAATTATCTCTCCACATCTGTCAGACATGTGTGAGCCACTGAGACAGCTAACCCACAAAGATGTGCTCTGGGAATGGACAGAAAGCCAGGAAACTGCTTTCCGATCAGTAAAGATGGCTATTGCAGATACAACAATCCTAAAGTATTTCGATCCAAATTGAGAAGAGGTGGTACAATGTAATGCTTCAAAAAAGGCCTTGGAGCTACAATAATGCAGAAAAAACAGCCACTCACAATTGCAAGCAGAGCCCTTACACCAACAGAGCAGGGATATGCTCAGATTGAGAAGGAACTACTGGCTGTGGTATTTGGGATGGAGAAATTTCACCAGTACACCTATGGTCGACGGGTAACAGTGCAGTCAGATCACAACCTTTTGGAAAGCATTACAAAGAAACCATTACTAAATGTCCCAAAGAGACTACAGGGCGTGCTGTTACGACTTCAAAAATATGATTTTGACATCGGGTACTGTCCCGGAGATTTACTGATTGCAGATACGCTAAGCAGAGCTTACTGTCCTATAACAAATGATGAGGAGAAAGACATTGAAACCATCAATATATGCAACTACCTTGCAGTGTCAAAAGAAAAGTTGAAGCAAATACAGACTTGCACAGAGAAGGATAAAAGTCTCCAGAGTTTACAGACCGTCATCTTGCAGGGCTGGCGAAAATATAAGCAACATGCTCCAAGGGAAGTTTCTCCATTCTTCCACATAAGAGATGAATTGTCAGTGCAGCAAGGGATCATTTTTAAAGGAGACAGGGGTGTTATACCAGAAGTTCTTAGAAGAGACATACTGAAAACATTTCACTCTTCTCACTTAGGCATGGAAGGATGTCTACGTCAAGCCCGACAATCTGTTTATTGACCAGGAATGAATGACCATATAAAAAATTGTATAGTGCAGTGTGAAATATGTGCATTGTGCAGTGATAACCATCCAAAGGAGACATTGTAGCCTCATGAAATAACACATAGGTCATGGTCAAAACTAGGAACGGACTTGTTCACAAGGAATGACACAGAATACCTGATTACAGTGGACTATTTTTCGAACTTCTGGGAGGTTGATTTGTTGCAGGACACAGGGGCGAGAACAGTGATTAAAAAACTCAAGGCCCATTTTGCCATGTATGGCATTCCAGATATCATTTTCTCAGACAATGCGACACAGTTTACTTCGGAACAGTTCAAAGCCTTCAGCAAGAAAAGGGAATATGAACACCAAACGTATCTCTGAGATACTGTATCCTCACAGTAATTGGAAAGCAGAGTCAGCAGTAAAAACTGCAAAAAAAACTCATGCAGAAAGCAAAACAAGCAGGTCTGGATGTATATCTGCCTACACTGGATAATAGAAACACACCTACCCAAGGCCTAGACAGCAGTCCAGCACAGAGGCTCATGAGTAGGCTTACAAAGACACTCTTAGGGTACGTTCACACTAGCGTTGCGCCGCCCTGCGTCGGCGACGCAACGCGCGACGCATCGAAAAACGCGTGCGTCGTTTTTGACCAAAATCGGACGCACAGAAAATGCAACTTGTAGCGTTTTCGTGCGTCCGACGCCAGCGTCGGAAACGACGCACGTGGCGAAAAACGCAACCAAAAAGACGAACGCGTCCCCTATGTTAAACATAGGGGCGCGTCGCCGCTGCGTCGCCGCTGCGTCGCCGACGCAACAGCGGCGCAACGCTAATGTGAACTTAGACTTACCAATTGCTAGTCATCTGTTCAATCCAAAGTTGTTGGGAAACATTAAAGCTAAATTACAGAAGAATCAAGATAGGCAAGCTTTTTATTACAATAAATCTGCAAAGGATCTGCCTGAGCTCCAGAAAAATGACAACATTCGGCTGCAGCCAAGCAGCACATTTGACAAACACTGGCAAAGCCGCAAAAGGCAAAGGTTGTCAAGAAACTAGGACCTCGGTCCTACGAAATCTTAACAGAGGAATGAAGAAGACTAAGGAGGAATCAGAGATATCTGAGGAACGCAAGAAAGAGATGATTCATGGCCTTTTGAACAGTATCCGGACACCCAAGAAAACGAGCTAGCAAGTACAAGTACCAACAGTGACAGGTGACCATCAGGGTGAGGATTTGGGCCAGAGACAGGCAATATCAGAAGGCATATTACCAGAATCAGAAGAACTACAATGTAGATGTAGACAATGACATATCTTATGTTACTAGAGCTGGCAGAATTATCAGAAAGCCGGCGCACCTCAAGGATTATATCTAACTGGACTTATTATTTTAGATCTCTAACTTGGTCATGTTATCCATTGTTTTATTAGTTTGTATTGTTCTTCCAGTTAAAAGAGAAAGGATGTAGCAATATGTTATATGATGATTTGGCCTCTAGGGGTCTCACTACTTTTATGTCTGTTCTATTGTGTTGTTGGAACTTGTTGGTCAGTTGTTGTAGAGACTCATGTAATGGAGGATTACACTGTATGTAATAAACAGCCTGTAATTACCAACACAGTATGATCCATGACCGGAAGCAACTAACAGAACATACTTCTCATTTTTAAATCATTCTTACTATGTGGCATTTTCTTCACCTGCCTAAAACTTTTTCTCAGTGCTGTAGATGTCAACTTCATTCACAATGCCACAATATGTTATTACATCCACATCCCGAGTGACGAACAAAACAAATGCGAAAACAAGAAATTAAAGATCGAGGATCTGCAAAAAGTCAAATCATGACACCAACAAGAATAAGAAAACACAAAGCCGCTCCATAAAACCAGGCAATCCAGAATTTTCTTCTCTTCCATCTCTTTTCTATAATTGTTTTATGTGCTAGAAAAAAAATTCCATGAATGAAATGTGCCGCTGCCCAGAAACCCTGAGCTTCCTGCATTTCACTCTTACACTGCAATGCTCATGGGGCACTTATTCTCAGGATGCCAGGGTCTAGAATTCATAAAGTTCATCCTTCTTTATATGAAGTTCTTGGATTCTTTGCAGTTTCACAAAGAAATATTTCAATGTTGTTATATTTAGAAGAAAGATAATAAACACAACCAGAAAACGTTCAACTGGAGAATGTCAAATGCCAGGGTCGCTTTTTTCTAATGTGATAGCGAATGTGGCATCCTATAGTATAGTACACGGCTATACTTTCCCTTGGGAAATAATATAACAGCTGACCCTACTTATCTCTCCTTCTGAAAGGGGCAATTAGAGGCAACACTGTACAGTTCATGTTCCCGATATTTATGGCATCCTTAATTAACTTCAAACAAGTGTATAACCATTGTGCTAGATAACCCCAATCAGCCGGTTATATTACTGATACATGAAAATAACTGAGCTACAAACACGCAGATAAGTATTTTCTTAAGGCCATAAGAAAAGTTCATGATTCCGGATACTCTGCTTGTCCCATGACTCAAAACAATTTTGTACGATGATTTGAAGCTACTGCAATTGGAAAACCACAAGCAAAGAATTGCAATAAAATATCTGTTCTTTTTACGAAGGAAGTTAATTGCTCAAGTGTCGACACTTATTTGTATACTTAGCATATGGTAGCACAGCATACGATTATATATAAGGAAAATAATGCCTAATAATCGTTTTCCCATTATGTGTACCCAATCCTTGCCTCTGAATCATAGCTACTAAGCTGAGCCCAAAGACACTTTTAATTTTATTAAGTCGATTAATGAGGACTTGTCAACAGGTTATTCGACACCTAGCCAAAGGCATGAATGTAAAGCCTTTGTTACATTCACACCATGCTAGTAATATTTCATTGGGGTGTTTTTGAAAACTCCATTCTTGAAGTTTTAAGTGGGAGTCAGTCCATTAAGCTTGCAATGTCATTTGGAGCTCACTGCACATGTTCTGCCCTTTCTGATGAATGGAACCTGGGCAATGGCAGCTCACATGGGATGACAGGTTACTGAATCAGAGTGACCTGTCAATCAAAGACCGAAGGCCAGTGGTGAGCTCTGAAAAGAGTGAGGGAACGGACCTGGGGCAACTTTTTCGCGCCGGAATTGTCGGGACTGTCACCTTTGTTGTCTGGGGGAAAGCTTAGAGACCCGGACCGACCTTTGCACTCAACAGCACGGGGTCTAGCTAAGACAAAAAGGGTAGAATGCACGAAATGGCAGACTTAGCGGGAACACGCAGGAGGGGAAGTTTGGGGCTCCATCCTCTGATCACCGTGACAGCGCAGATCCATGCTACATTGTCCCTGCTGCCATTTACAAAGACAATGACCAGAAAACCATATTCCGCCCATTGGCCCTCACTTCTCAAGGTTCTCAACGCCACGGGCCAGTGAATAACATGCGCGTGCCACCTAAGAGATACCGGGTGACTTAGCGAGAACTTTACTCTTTCTCACCTGCATGCTTCTGCTGAGCTCTATCAAATCCCGACAGTGTTAGAGACTGCTCTTTGCTCTGCAACCCAGGACCCCATGCAAGATGTCGACTCATTGTCACCGGCGCCAGAAACTGAACCATCAACGCCTGCAGGATGACACCGGAATCATCATGTGCTGACCGTGTCGGCACCACCATGAGAATCTAAGACTCGGGAAGCCGTTGGACTGATAAGTTTATTCTTAGTGAACAGTTGTTATACCTTTTGCCTTCATTACCTCCCTCATTACAATGATTGTGCTAATATCACCTGCCTATACTTTCCCCCCTCCCTGTGTGGAGTATACCCCTGTTTCAGTGAAGTTAACTTTAACCCTTGCTCTGCCTCCAGTCCATTACTGCATCACGCCACCTGCTCATACTAGGCGTAGCCGGCAGGATTCAGTACAACCACATGGAGGCGGCAGATCAAGCAGAAGGGGCGGGCAAGGTCCAGCATTTTCCTGGGGGCAATGTTAAGTAACCTTCCAAAGTTTACTGGAAACAACACCATGTTATGGAGCTGGACTGAGCGAATCCGGGGAATGATGAGGATGCACCTCTTGACTCCTGTATTAGAGGCGGAGGTTGCCATGATGGCTTTATATGGAGAGGAAAGGTATTCTGTCATGTTACACCATCCCTGAGAATGGGACACTTTTAATAAGGTGTTACAGATACTGGAAGAGACGCACGGAGATCCCACAGACATAGGGGAGCTACGCCTGCGTTTATTTTTCCAGGTGCAAAGGGAGGGGGAGATGATTACCCAGTACATGAACGCACTACAGGAGATCCATACTGCCATTACTACAAAAGACCCCTTGAGAAAGGCTACAATCGCCGAAACGCGCGTCGGCGCATTGCTTCCCAACTGCATAGGTAATATTTACAGCTATTGTGGCTGCTCCAATTTACATGGTTATAATACCTTTTTGGGGAATGCTATGCAATGGATTTATTGGGTCAGTGTGCAATAGAGTGATGCTGCCACTATTGACAATGTCTATTTATTTACTTACTATTGCTTTGCTGTGGGCGTCTTGTTCTGGACACGTGCGAGTGGGTGTTTTGTTCCCCCCTCCTCCGTGTGTTACCTGTACTGGGTTTTACGAATAAAATTGGCATTTTCTTTATACATCTTACTTTTGGAAGTTTTTTGTCGTGTTTTTTCTTTATGTATCAAAAGACGGCATGGGCATAGGGTCTACAGACATAGTGCTGCAAGATCAGTTGGTGACAGGCTTGCGAGACGTACTGCTGAAACAGGCCTTGTGCGAGTGCTTGCGGGTGAATCCACGCATGACCTTTTCTGAAGTGGAGAGTGAAGCACACACGCATGAGCAGGAGCAGGGGGTGACAGTCCCAGTGGGGAAGGTCTGGAGCAGGGAGGTGTCTGTGATAATGTCCACCGAACTGAGATGGGTGGAAGAGTTGCGGAAAGAAATCCAGAGAATACAAGAACAATTGGCTGATTCCAAGAAGAAACCCGCTGCATCCAACCTGCCCGGGGAGAGCTGATTTTGAACTTTATCGTGAAGTTAGAAAGTCTCACAGAGAAGAACTCCCTACATGCTACAAGTGTGGTGAACTTGGACATTTGGCTTGGGTTGTAAACAACAGAGTCAACCCCTGCAGCACCGTCCGTTAAACTAGGAGGCTCCGAGGCTGGGGGATGCCGCCCGGAGCCTGAACAGTCAAGAAAGAGAATCAGAAGTCCCACAAGTCTAGTTTCCATGTTCCCTCTTGTCTGGGCCAAAATAGATGGTCGGGCCACCCGACGTCTGGTTGACACCGGCTTACAGGTGACCATGATGCCTGAACCGTACTTCCGTCACCTTTTCCCTGAAGCGATGCGGCTTGAATGGGGTACGGTGGTAAAGTTGATGGCTACCAATCACCTACCTATACCAGTCGCAGGGGTGGTCTGGATGCAACTCACCATCTGCGGTAAAGATCTGGGCTGAAAAGGAGTGGTGCGAACTGTTGAAGACACCGGTAACGGACATACTGTCACTTTATGGATGAACATATTGAAGGAATTTGAAAGCTCTCATCAATGAGTCCCCAGATGGACTCCTAAAACATTGGAGTCCTCACACTCCCCAAAGGAGAGTGTTCCAACAGCTAATCCATACTGCCCAAGCTCAAGAAACCTCTAGTGATGGGAAGATGTTGGGAAAAGCGATAGTCCCAGCCGCAACCAACCTGGTCCTGCCTCCAGGACAGACCGTTCTTACCCTGCCCGTCCAAGCTTGTACCCCTCTGGAAGGAGTTGAGATTCAGATAGAGCCAGCTTGTATGGAGCAATTACCTCAAGGGCTCATCGTTGCGTGGACGTTAGCTACTGTGCACGATGGGATGGTCCCAGTGCGATATGTAAATCTGAGAGAAGATAATCTCATGCTCTCACCCCGGAGTCTCACCCCGGAGTAAAGTTGCGCAAATTCTGGACATGCCCGCCGAATTTGTGAAGAACTTTACTCGCATTATGAACCCCCTACTAGAACTACTGAAAGAGGTGCCATCTGGTGCAAAGAACAAGACTATCCAGTGGGGAGAATGGCAGGAGAAAGCGTTTCGAGCTCTGAAGATGGCTTTGACTGAGGCATCAGTGTTAGCCTATGCAGACTTCCCCCAGCTGTTTATTCTCCACACAGATGGAAGGCTGCATGGACTCGGAGCTGTGTTGTCTCAGATCCAAAATGAAAAAAGCGGGTGATCGCCTACACGAGCAAATCCTTACACGACTCCGGACGAAATCTAGACAATTACATTCTAACTGGAGCTGTTGGCATTAGTGTGGGCCATGACTGAGAAGTTTGTGGAATACTTATCCGGCTCTGAAGACCTAGTATGCACTGATAATAACCCTTTGGCCCACCTAGAAAATGCGAAACTTGGAGCCCTGGAGCTGGGTGGCTCGGATGGCAAAATTTCGATATGAGATCACCTACAAGAGGGGAGCTGAGAATACTCACGCCGACACCTTATCCAGAGTGACACATGAAAGATCTGGGCCCAACCGTGACAATGAGGTGGAGGTGCTAGAAGTCTGAGTTCAGAGATTCTGCCAGGACTTTGGCAGCTACCCAGGACTAGAAACAGGTAGTGACTCAGGAAAGCATACAGTAGGTTCCAGGAATGAGTGGGTCTGGATACAGCTAGAAGATGGGAAGCTTGCTCAAATGAGACAGTGGGTAACTCTGAAAGAACTACCCAGTCAAAGAGAGAGAGACGCCCTGTCCCCAGGGGCTCTGCAGATCCTAAGGCAATGGGAAGACTCCAATAGAAGAATGGGTTACTGTACCAGAACATTCAGTTACAACAGGAACTGGGGGTCACCTGGCAGGTGGTCATCCCTGAGATGCTGTAGCCCAAGATAGCTAAGGAAGCACACAAAAGATGAGCTCTCTTCGGTCAAGAGAAAATCTTTCAGTGGCTGCAAAAGCTAGTTTACCATCCTCACCTAAATGCCATAGTGGAAGAGGCCTGTTGGCAGTGTAGAAGCTGCGAATTAGCCGAGCCTCCTTCGCAAAGGACCCCCACAATGACCATCGGGACTTAGGCACCTCTGCAACTATTGATGATAGATTATCTGACGATAGGCCCAGCCTTCCAGGGATACGAGCATTGTCTAGTAATGACGGATCACTTCACTAAGTTCACTGTTGTGACTCTGACACGTGACCAAGCTGCCAAGTCTGCAGCACATTCCATTTGCAAGAATTTCATTCAAGTGTACGGCTGCCAGAAGAGAATCCACTCCAATCAAGGTGCCTGTTTCCTAGGGTGAGTAATGGAAGAACTGCACCACCTGTACCAGATCGAAAAATCTCAGATGACGCCTGACCACCCTCAGGGAAATGGAGCCTATGAATGGTACAATCAAACTCTAAGCCAGATGTAAAGGACACTAGAGGAAGACCAAAAGGCCTGATGGTCTGAATTGTAGCTGAGTTAGTGTGGGTATATAACAACCGAGTACACCGCACCACTGGTTACACACCTTATTTCCTGCTGTTCAGCCAGCTGGAAAGAGAGATTACCAAGCTGAAGTTGAATCCAGAGGAGGACTACCCATGAACGGGGGGTGTCCACCTGGGTCCGAGGACAACGTCATCATCTACAGACACAACATCGCTTGGTGCAGACCGCGTTCCAGGAACTTCAGCATCCAGAGACAGCTCCTCTGCGAGATACAGCTCTCCAATCCGGAGACCAAGTATTGGTCCGAGATAAGCGTCTGAAGGACAAACTAGAGTACCGGTGGGAAAAAATCCCGTATCGAGTGAAGCGGAGAATCGGCTCAGAAGGGCCCCTCTATGAAATCCAACCTGAACGGGAAGGACATGCCCCCACTCGAATAGTCCACTGGAATATGCTGTGTCCCAGTTTGTTGAGAGATCCCGACCAAATTGAAGAGGATAAAAGTGTTTCTGAAATGTCCCCTCTGCCCGTTGCTGATTGCGAAGAGTCACCTGAGCTGTCGCCTGTAAATCCAGAAGAGGGACAGGTTCCTGAAGCTCCTGAGGTTCCCAAAGTGATAGCTCCGTTGGAAATGGGCACTGTTGTGAATTCTGTTGTCGAGCTCCCTCCTGTGGTCGTGAATGGTACTTCGGCGAGTTCTGTCTATGGGCTCCCTCTGGTGGCTATGAGTGAAGCTGCGGCTTCTGAGGTTCCTTACACAGGTGACGTGGTTTATCCTTTGGTTGGCTGCTCTATTTAACTCCTCTCTGATCGTTACTCCATGCCAGCTGTCAATGTTTTTGCATTTGTTCAGTTCACTCATGGATCTCTCTGGTGACCTGCCTTCTCCTGAAGAAGCTAAGTTCCTGATAGTCATTATTTGTTCTTTGTTTTCTTGTCCAGCTGGTTATCATGATTTTGTCTTGCTAGCTGGAAGCTCTGGGATGCAGAGTGGTCCCTCCGCACCGTGAGTCGGTGCGGAGGTCTTTTTTGCACACTCTGCGTGGTCTTTAGAGGGTTTTGTGCTGATCGCAAAGTTACCTTTCCTATCCTCTGTCTATTTAGTAAGTCTGGCCTCCCTTTGCTGAAACCTGTTTCATTTCTGCGTTTGTGACTTTCATCTTTACTCACAGTCAATATATGTGGGGGGCTTCCTTTACCTTTGGGGAATTTCTCTGAGGCAAAGTAGGCTTTATTTTCCATCTCTAGGGCTAGATAGTTCTTAGGCTGTGAAGAGGCGCCTAGGTCTGGTCAGGAGCGCTCCACGGCTATTTCTAGTGTGTGTGATAGGATTAGGGCTTGCGGTCAGCAGAGTTCCCACATCCCAGAGCTCGTCCTGTATGAGGTTTAACTATCAGGTCATTCCGGGTGCTCCTAACCACCAGGTCATAACAGTACAGCTGGCCCAAAGTATTAATGCATCTCAATAGAGGGATAAGAGAACTTCTGAGACCATTTTTTTTCTTTGCACTGTGTTTTGTTTCTCTTTTCCCCTAGATCTTTGGGTGGTTCAGGACACAGGTGTAGGTATGGACATTCAAGGTCTGTCCTCTTGTGTGGATCATCTCACTACAAGGGTACAAAACATTCAAGATTTTGTGGTTCAGAATCCTATGTTAGAGCCTAGAATTCCTATTCCTGACTTATTTTCTGGGGATAGATCTAGGTTCTTGAATTTCAAAAATAATTGTAAACTGTTTCTAGCTTTGAAACCCCGCTCCTCTGGTGACCCCTCTCAACAAGTAAAAATCATTATTTCTTTGTTGCGTGGTGACCCTCAAGACTGGGCATTTTCCCTTGCGCCAGGAGATCCTGCATTGCGTGATGTTGATGCGTTTTTTCTGGCGCTTGGATTGCTTTATGATGAACCAAATTCAGTGGATCAGGCAGATAAAATCTTGCTGGCTTTGTGTCAGGGTCAGGATGAAGCGGAGGTGTACTGTCAGAAGTTTAGAAAGTGGTTTGTGCTTACTCAGTGGAATGAATGTGCCCTGGCAGCAATTTTCAGAAAGGGTCTTTCTGAAGCCCTTAAGGATGTCATGGTGGGATTTCCCACGCCTGCTGGTCTGAATGAGTCTATGTCTTAGGCCATTCAGATCGATCGGCGCATGCGTGAGCGCAAAGCTGTGCACCATCTGGCGGTCTTCTCTGAGCATAGGCCTGAGCCTATGCAGTGTGATAGGACTTTGACCAGAGCTGAAAGGCAAGAACACAGACATCGGAATGGGCTGTGTTTTTACTGTGGTGAATCCACTCATGCTATCTCCGATTGTCCTAAGCGCACTAAGCGGTTCGCTAGGTCTGTCACCATTGGTACGGTACAGTCTAAATTTCTTTTGTCCGTTACTCTGATTTGCTCTTTGTCGTCCTATTCTGTAATGGCATTTGTGGATTCAGGCGCTGCCCTGAATTTGATGGATCTGGAGTTTGCCAGGCGCTGTGTTTTTTTCTTGGAGCCCTTGCAGTATCCTATTCCATTGAGAGGAATTGATGCTACGCCTTTGGCCAAGAATAAGCCTCAGTACTGGACTCAATTGACCATGTGCATGGCTCCTGCACATCAGGAGGATAATCGCTTTTTGGTGTTGCATAATCTGCATGATGTGGTCGTTTTGGGGTTGCCATGGCTACAGGTCCATAATCCAGTGTTGGATTGGAAATCTATGTCTGTGTCCAGCTGGGGTTGTCAGTGGGTGCATGGTGATGTTCCATTGCTGTCTATTTTGCCTTCCACTCCTTCTGAAGTCCCTGAGTTTTTATCAGATTACTGGGATGTATTTGAAGAGCCCAAATCCGGTGCCCTACCCCCTCATAGGGATTGCGACTGTGCTATTAATTTATTCCTGGTAGTAAGTTTCCTAAGGGCCGTCTGTTTAATTTATCTGTGCCAGAGCACGCCGCTATGCGGAGTTATATAAAGGAATCCTTGGAGAAGGGTCATATTCGTCCGTCGTCGTCACTAGAGTTGAGCGACCTTGACCTTTTTAGAGTCGAGCCGGGTTTCGCGAAACCCGACTATCTGAAAAGTCGGGTCGAGTGAAATCGGCCGATTATGACGTAAAGTCGGGATCGACCGAAACACGAAACCCAATGCAAGTCAATGGGGCAGCATAGTCGGCAGTGAGTGGGGGCCAGGAAAACACCTAGAGTGCCCATTTTAATGTCAAAACCATCCATTCTTCTTAATGAAGCTTGTCAAGCGTAATTTACCTTATAATAATTGGAAGGCATTTGAAATTGGGGGTCATTTGGCTAAAGTTGTGTGGGGTAGGGCTGGTTCAAGTAATTAGTGGGCCCAGGAAATCTGGACCACGTCACGGCAGTGGAGCAGGGAGAGGTAAGTATTTCAACTTTGCAAGTGCTGTGATCCTGAGCAAGCAGGGGGGGCCCACTTGTTGGCATTGGCACTGGCACAGGGCCCCTCAAAGTACAGCGGTGTGTTTGCACGGCGGGGGCGCCTCCCACCGGCAGCAACACTTTTGCGTACTATGAGAGGCCCTGTGCCAGTGACGTCGCCAACTAGTATTCCTCCCCCCACCTGATGAAGGAACCTGCACTTTCATCTGCACCTTCCTCTTTGTCCCCGTGTAAGGTGGTATGGTATGCGGGAAGAGCAACCTGACTTTCAGCAGGGTCACAATGTTGTTGTGTAGCATGCACGGGGAATGTTGCGTTATGGGTCAATGTACCAGCAGACTCATCTATCACTGGCTGGGCAATGGGCACGATGAAGTGGAAACACAGATATAGGCCCAAAGAATAAAGTGGGCTAAATGCAGTTCAAAATTGGTAACACAGGAATAACCAGGGGGCATTGCAGTGGAGGACAACTGGAATGAGAGGCTGACACAGAGAGTAGGGCCAAATCAGTAAGTAGTCGAAATGCATTTCAAAATTGGCAACCGTAGTAAACAGGCGGCACAGCTTTGTTCAGTGGAGGAGAACAGCAAGGAGTGGCAGACACCGATAGTAGGCCCCAACCCAACTAGTAGGCCAAATGCAGTCTAACATTAACAACTACTTAACGAGAGCCTGAAAATGGAATTTTAGGACAGGAAACCAGGAGAACAGCAAGGAGTGGCAGACACCGATAGTAGGCCCCAAACCAACTAGTACGCCAAATGCAGTTATTCCATTTAACCACAATTTAATGAGAGCCTGAAGATAGAAGCTCAGGAAAGGCAACCTGGGGAATACCTTGGAGTGTAACACACCATCTCTCTCCACCCCATACCCATTTTGTAGGCCTAATGCAGTGTACTTTTCTACAACTACTAAACGAGAGTCGGAAGACCGAAGCAATGGCAAGGAAACCTGGGGAACACCTTGGAGTGTAACACACCATCTCTCTCCACCCCATACCCAATTTGTAGGCCTAATGCAGTGTAGTTTCCAAGAACTACTAAACGAGAGCCGGAAGATCGAAGCTCAGGAAAGGCAACCTGGGGAACACCTTGGAGTGTAACACACCCTCTCGCTACACCCCATACCCAATTTGAAGGCCTAATGCAGCGTAGTTTCCAACAACTACTAAACGAGAGCCGGAAGATCGAAGCTCAGGAAAGGCAACCTGGGGAACACCTTGGAGTGTAACAAACCCTCTCTCTACACCCCATACCCAATTTGTAGGCCTAATGCAGCGTAGTTTCCGACAACTACTAAACGAGAGCATGAAGATCGAAGCTCAGGAAAGGCAACCTGGGGAACACCTTGGAGTGTAACACACCCTCTCTCTACACCCCATACCCAATTTGAAGGCCTAATGCAGTGTAGTTTCCAAGAACTACTAAACGAGAGCAGGAAGATCGAAGCTCAGGAAAGGCAACCTGGGGAACACCTTGGAGTGGAACACACCATCTCTCTACACCCCATACCCAATTTGAAGGCCTAATGCAGCGTAGTTTCCAACAACTACTAAACGAGAGCCGGAAGATCGAAGCTCAGGAAAGGCAACCTGGGGAACACCTTGGAGTGTAACACACCCTCTCTCTACACCCCATACCCAATTTGAAGGCCTAATGCAGCGTAGTTTCCAACAACTACTAAACGAGAGCCGGAAGATCGAAGCTCAGGAAAGGCAACCTGGGGAACACCTTGGAGTGTAACACACCCTCTCTCTCCACCCCATACCCATTTTGTAGGCCTAATGCAGTGTACTTTTCTACAACTACTAAATGAGAGTCGGAAGACCGAAGCAATGGCAAGGAAACCTGGGGAACACCTTGGAGTGTAACACACCATCTCTCTCCACCCCATACCCAATTTGTAGGCCTAATGCAGTGTAGTTTCCAAGAACTACTAAATGAGAGCCGGAAGATCGAAGCTCAGGAAAGGCAACCTGGGGAACACCTTGGAGTGTAACACACCCTCTCTCTACACCCCATACCCAATTTGAAGGCCTAATGCAGTGTAGTTTCCAAGAACTACTAAACGAGAGCCGGAAGATCGAAGCTCAGGAAAGGCAACCTGGGGAACACCTTGGAGTGTAACACACCCTCTCGCTACACCCCATACCCAATTTGAAGGCCTAATGCAGCGTAGTTTCCAACAACTACTAAACGAGAGCCGGAAGATCGAAGCTCAGGAAAGGCAACCTGGGGAACACCTTGGAGTGTAACAAACCCTCTCTCTACACCCCATACCCAATTTGTAGGCCTAATGCAGCGTAGTTTCCGACAACTACTAAACGAGAGCATGAAGATCGAAGCTCAGGAAAGGCAACCTGGGGAACACCTTGGAGTGTAACACACCCTCTCTCTACACCCCATACCCAATTTGAAGGCCTAATGCAGTGTAGTTTCCAAGAACTACTAAACGAGAGCCGGAAGATCGAAGCTCAGGAAAGGCAACCTGGGGAACACCTTGGAGTGTAACACAACGTCTCTCTACACCACGGAAGGGCTGATTCTTAGGAAGGAAGGCTGTTGGAAATAAGCATTGCGCGTCCGAGGGTGATTATATTCTTATTAGGTATATACTCACCCTCGGACGCGCCCTGCTTCTTTATTTGGAATGAATGTTTATTTGCAATGTGGTGTTGACTTTCTCTATTATTTTGGTAATTAATGATTTTATTATTTTCATTGTTTTGCATCTTCTCGGCAATAATATAAAGAAGACGCGACAGGACAACACTCGGTGGATGCCATATGTGTGTTTTCAATTTAAAAAACCTTTCAGTTAACTACTTGCAGGAGAAAGTAATTGTAGCTGGTGGCCATTTTTAGTACTGTACCAGATTTTAGTTGTGTGTTTGTTTTTAATGTTAAAATGTCTGCATTTGATATCTCACCAATATTTTCTTTTTTATAAGCAAAATACTTTTTTTTTAATTTTATGATGTTGGTTCAAGGGGTACACGGGCAGCAGTAGACAGGTCAGTGGAGGCCTAGTGGAAGGAGGGACCGCAGACAGGCTTCGAAGCCCTAACATAATAAATTGGGCTGCCTGTAGGCAATTTAAAATTGGTTCCAGGGGAACACGGGCAGCAGTAGACAGGTCAGTGGAGGCCTAGAGGAAGGAGGGACCGCAGATGCGCCAATGTTTCCCCCATACCAAATTTGTAGGCCTAATGCAGTGTAGTTTCCAACAACTACTAAACGAGAGCCGGAAGATCGAAGCTCAGGAAAGGCAACCTGGGGAACATCTTGGAGTGTAACACACCCTCTCTCTACACCCCATACCCAATTTGAAGGCCTAATGCAGTGTAGTTTCCAAGAACTACTAAACGAGAGCCGGAAGATCGAAGCTCAGGAAAGGCAACCTGGGGAACACCTTGGAGTGTAACACACCCTCTCTCTACACCCCATACCCAATTTGAAGGCCTAATGCAGCGTAGTTTCCAACAACTACTAAACGAGAGCCGGAAGATCGAAGCTCAGGAAAGGCAACCTGGGGAACACCTTGGAGTGTAACAAACCCTCTCTCTACACCCCATACCCAATTTGTAGGCCTAATGCAGCGTAGTTTCCGACAACTACTAAACGAGAGCATGAAGATCGAAGCTCAGGAAAGGCAACCTGGGGAACACCTTGGAGTGTAACACACCCTCTCTCTACACCCCATACCCAATTTGAAGGCCTAATGCAGTGTAGTTTCCAAGAACTACTAAACGAGAGCCGGAAGATCGAAGCTCAGGAAAGGCAACCTGGGGAACACCTTGGAGTGGAACACACCATCTCTCTACACCCCATACCCAATTTGAAGGCCTAATGCAGCGTAGTTTCCAACAACTACTAAACGAGAGCCGGAAGATCGAAGCTCAGGAAAGGCAACCTGGGGAACACCTTGGAGTGTAACACAACGTCTCTCTACACCACGGAAGGGCTGATTCTTAGGAAGGAAGGCTGTTGGAAATAAGCATTGCCCGTCCGAGGGTGATTATATTCTTATTAGGTATATACTCACCCTCGGACGCGCCCTGCTTCTTTATTTGGAATGAATGTTTATTTGCAATGTGGTGTTGACTTTCTCTATTATTTTGGTAATTAATGATTTTATTATTTTCATTGTTTTGCATCTTCTCGGCAATAATATAAAGAAGACGCGACAGGACAACACTCGGTGGATGCCATATGTGTGTTTTCAATTTAAAAAACCTTTCAGTTAACTACTTGCAGGAGAAAGTAATTGTAGCTGGTGGCCATTTTTAGTACTGTACCAGATTTTAGTTGTGTGTTTGTTTTTAATGTTAAAATGTCTGCATTTGATATCTCTCCAGTATTTTCTTTTTTGTAAGCAAAATACTTATTTTTATAATTTCTGATGTTGGTTCCAGGGGTACACGGGCAGCAGTGCCCTGGTCAGTGTAGTAGTAGTTGAAAGAATGGACCGCAGACAGGCATCGAAGGCCTAAAATAAAAAAATTGGGCTGGCTGTAGGCAATTTTAAATTGGTTCCAGGGGTACACGGGCAGCAGTGGTGTGGTCAGTGGAGGCCTAGTGGAAGGAGTGACCGCAGACAGGCATCGAAGGCCTAAAATAATAACACATGGCTGTAGGCAATTTTAAATTGGTTCCAGGGGTACACGGGCAGCAGTGGTGTGGTCAGTGGAGGCCTAGTGGAAGGAGTGACCGCAGACAGGCATCGAAGGCCTAAAATAATAACACATGGCTGTAGGCAATTTTAAATTGGTTCCAGGGGTACACGGGCAGCAGTGACCTGGTCAGTGTAGTAGTAGTTGAAAGAATGGACCGCAGACAGGCATCGAAGGCCTAAAATAAAAAAATTGGGCTGGCTGTGGGCAATTTTAAATTGGTTCCAGGGGTACACGGGCAGCAGTGGTGTGGTCAGTGGAGGCCTAGTGGAAGGAGTGACCGCAGACAGGCATCGAAGGCCTAAAATAATAACACATGGCTGTAGGCAATTTTAAATTGGTTCCAGGGGTACACGGGCAGCAGTGGTGTGGTCAGTGGAGGCCTAGTGGAAGGAGTGACCGCAGACAGGCATCGAAGGCCTAAAATAATAACACATGGCTGTAGGCAATTTTAAATTGGTTCCAGGGGTACACGGGCAGCAGTGACCTGGTCAGTGTAGTAGTAGTTGAAAGAATGGACCGCAGACAGGCATCGAAGGCCTAAAATAAAAAAATTGGGCTGGCTGTAGGCAATTTTAAATTGGTTCCAGGGGTACACGGGCAGCAGTGGTGTGGTCAGTGGAGGCCTAGTGGAAGGAGTGACCGCAGACAGGCATCGAAGGCCTAAAATAATAACACATGGCTGTAGGCAATTTTAAATTGGTTCCAGGGGTACACGGGCAGCAGTGGTGTGGTCAGTGGAGGCCTAGTGGAAGGAGTGACCGCAGACAGGCATCGAAGGCCTAAAATAATAACACATGGCTGTAGGCAATTTTAAATTGGTTCCAGGGGTACACGGGCAGCAGTGACCTGGTCAGTGTAGTAGTAGTTGAAAGAATGGACCGCAGACAGGCATCGAAGGCCTAAAATAAAAAAATTGGGCTGGCTGTAGGCAATTTTAAATTGGTTCCAGGGGTACATGGGCAGCAGTGGTGTGGTCAGTGGAGGCCTAGTGGAAGGAGTGACCGCAGACAGGCATCGAAGGCCTAAAATAATAACACATGGCTGTAGGCAATTTTAAATTGGTTCCAGGGGTACACGGGCAGCAGTGACCTGGTCAGTGTAGTAGTAGTTGAAAGAATGGACCGCAGACAGGCATCGAAGGCCTAAAATAAAAAAATTGGGCTGGCTGTAGGCAATTTTAAATTGGTTCCAGGGGTACACGGGCAGCAGTGGTGTGGTCAGTGGAGGCCTAGTGGAAGGAGTGACCGCAGACAGGCATCGAAGGCCTAAAATAATAACACATGGCTGTAGGCAATTTTAAATTGGTTCCAGGGGTACACGGACAGCAGTGGTGTGGTCAGTGGAGGCCTAGTGGAAGGAGTGACCGCAGACAGGCATCGAAGGCCTAAAATAATAACACATGGCTGTAGGCAATTTTAAATTGGTTCCAGGGGTACACGGGCAGCAGTGACCTGGTCAGTGTAGTAGTAGTTGAAAGAATGGACCGCAGACAGGCATCGAAGGCCTAAAATAAAAAAATTGGGCTGGCTGTAGGCAATTTTAAATTGGTTCCAGGGGTACACGGGCAGCAGTGGTGTGGTCAGTGGAGGCCTAGTGGAAGGAGTGACCGCAGACAGGCATCGAAGGCCTAAAATAATAACACATGGCTGTAGGCAATTTTAAATTGGTTCCAGGGGTACACGGGCAGCAGTGCCCTGGTCAGTGTAGTAGTAGTTGAAAGAATGGACCGCAGACAGGCATCGAAGGCCTAAAATAATAACACATGGCTGTAGGCAATTTTAAATTGGTTCCAGGGGTACACGGACAGCAGTGGTGTGGTCAGTGGAGGCCTAGTGGAAGGAGTGACCGCAGACAGGCATCGAAGGCCTAAAATAATAACACATGGCTGTAGGCAATTTTAAATTGGTTCCAGGGGTACACGGGCAGCAGTGACCTGGTCAGTGTAGTAGTAGTTGAAAGAATGGACCGCAGACAGGCATCGAAGGCCTAAAATAAAAAAATTGGGCTGGCTGTAGGCAATTTTAAATTGGTTCCAGGGGTACACGGGCAGCAGTGGTGTGGTCAGTGGAGGCCTAGTGGAAGGAGTGACCGCAGACAGGCATCGAAGGCCTAAAATAATAACACATGGCTGTAGGCAATTTTAAATTGGTTCCAGGGGTACACGGGCAGCAGTGCCCTGGTCAGTGTAGTAGTAGTTGAAAGAATGGACCGCAGACAGGCATCGAAGGCCTAAAATAATAACACATGGCTGTAGGCAATTTTAAATTGGTTCCAGGGGTACACGGACAGCAGTGGTGTGGTCAGTGGAGGCCTAGTGGAAGGAGTGACCGCAGACAGACATCGAAGGCCTAAAATAATAACACATGGCTGTAGGCAATTTTAAATTGGTTCCAGGGGTACACGGGCAGCAGTGACCTGGTCAGTGTAGTAGTAGTTGAAAGAATCGACCGCAGACAGGCATCGAAGGCCTAAAATAAAAAAATTGGGCTGGCTGTAGGCAATTTTAAATTGGTTCCAGGGGTACACGGGCAGCAGTGGTGTGGTCAGTGGAGGCCTAGTGGAAGGAGTGACCGCAGACAGGCATCGAAGGCCTAAAATAATAACACATGGCTGTAGGCAATTTTAAATTGGTTCCAGGGGTACACGGGCAGCAGTGCCCTGGTCAGTGTAGTAGTAGTTGAAAGAATGGACCGCAGACAGGCATCGAAGGCCTAAAATAATAACACATGGCTGTAGGCAATTTTAAATTGGTTCCAGGGGTACACGGACAGCAGTGGTGTGGTCAGTGGAGGCCTAGTGGAAGGAGTGACCGCAGACAGGCATCGAAGGCCTAAAATAATAACACATGGCTGTAGGCAATTTTAAATTGGTTCCAGGGGTACACGGGCAGCAGTGACCTGGTCAGTGTAGTAGTAGTTGAAAGAATGGACCGCAGACAGGCATCGAAGGCCTAAAATAAAAAAATTGGGCTGGCTGTAGGCAATTTTAAATTGGTTCCAGGGGTACACGGGCAGCAGTGGTGTGGTCAGTGGAGGCCTAGTGGAAGGAGTGACCGCAGACAGGCATCGAAGGCCTAAAATAATAACACATGGCTGTAGGCAATTTTAAATTGGTTCCAGGGGTACACGGGCAGCAGTGCCCTGGTCAGTGTAGTAGTAGTTGAAAGAATGGACCGCAGACAGGCATCGAAGGCCTAAAATAATAACACATGGCTGTAGGCAATTTTAAATTGGTTCCAGGGGTACACGGACAGCAGTGGTGTGGTCAGTGGAGGCCTAGTGGAAGGAGTGACCGCAGACAGGCATCGAAGGCCTAAAATAATAACACATGGCTGTAGGCAATTTTAAATTGGTTCCAGGGGTACACGGGCAGCAGTGACCTGGTCAGTGTAGTAGTAGTTGAAAGAATGGACCGCAGACAGGCATCGAAGGCCTAAAATAAAAAAATTGGGCTGGCTGTAGGCAATTTTAAATTGGTTCCAGGGGTACACGGGCAGCAGTGGTGTGGTCAGTGGAGGCCTAGTGGAAGGAGTGACCGCAGACAGGCATCGAAGGCCTAAAATAATAACACATGGCTGTAGGCAATTTTAAATTGGTTCCAGGGGTACACGGACAGCAGTGGTGTGGTCAGTGGAGGCCTAGTGGAAGGACTGACCGCAGACAGGCATCGAAGGCCTAAAATAATAACACATTGCTGTAGGCAATTTTAAATTGGTTCCAGGGGTACACGAGCAGCAGTGACCTGGTCAGTGTAGTAGTAGTTGAAAGAATGGACCGCAGACAGGCATCGAAGGCCTAAAATAAAAAAATTGGGCTGGCTGTAGGCAATTTTAAATTGGTTCCAGGGGTACACGGGCAGCAGTGGTGTGGTCAGTGGAGGCCTAGTGGAAGGAGTGACCGCAGACAGGCATCGAAGGCCTAAAATAATAACACATGGCTGTAGGCAATTTTAAATTGGTTCCAGGGGTACACGGGCAGCAGTGCCCTGGTCAGTGTAGTAGTAGTTGAAAGAATGGACCGCAGACAGGCATCGAAGGCCTAAAATAATAACACATGGCTGTAGGCAATTTTAAATTGGTTCCAGGGGTACACGGACAGCAGTGGTGTGGTCAGTGGAGGCCTAGTGGAAGGAGTGACCGCAGACAGGCATCGAAGGCCTAAAATAATAACACATGGCTGTAGGCAATTTTAAATTGGTTCCAGGGGTACACGGGCAGCAGTGACCTGGTCAGTGTAGTAGTAGTTGAAAGAATGGACCGCAGACAGGCATCGAAGGCCTAAAATAAAAAAATTGGGCTGGCTGTAGGCAATTTTAAATTGGTTCCAGGGGTACACGGGCAGCAGTGGTGTGGTCAGTGGAGGCCTAGTGGAAGGAGTGACCGCAGACAGGCATCGAAGGCCTAAAATAATAACACATGGCTGTAGGCAATTTTAAATTGGTTCCAGGGGTACACAGGCAGCAGTGCCCTGGTCAGTGTAGTAGTAGTTGAAAGAATGGACCGCAGACAGGCATCGAAGGCCTAAAATAATAACACATGGCTGTAGGCAATTTTAAATTGGTTCCAGGGGTACACGGACAGCAGTGGTGTGGTCAGTGGAGGCCTAGTGGAAGGAGTGACCGCAGACAGGCATCGAAGGCCTAAAGTAATAACACATGGCTGTAGGCAATTTTAAATTGGTTCCAGGGGTACACGGGCAGCAGTGACCTGGTCAGTGTAGTAGTAGTTGAAAGAATGGACCGCAGACAGGCATCGAAGGCCTAAAATAAAAAAATTGGGCTGGCTGTAGGCAATTTTAAATTGGTTCCAGGGGTACACGGGCAGCAGTGGTGTGGTCAGTGGAGGCCTAGTGGAAGGAGTGACCGCAGACAGGCATCGAAGGCCTAAAATAATAACACATGGCTGTAGGCAATTTTAAATTGGTTCCAGGAGTACACGGGCAGCAGTGCCCTGGTCAGTGTAGTAGTAGTTGAAAGAATGGACCGCAGACAGGCATCGAAGGCCTAAAATAATAACACATTGCTGTAGGCAATTTTAAATTGGTTCCAGGGGTACACGGACAGCAGTGGTGTGGTCAGTGGAGGCCTAGTGGAAGGAGTGACCGCAGACAGGCATCGAAGGCCTAAAATAATAACACATGGCTGTAGGCAATTTTAAATTGGTTCCAGGGGTACACGGGCAGCAGTGACCTGGTCAGTGTAGTAGTAGTTGAAAGAATGGACCGCAGACAGGCATCGAAGGCCTAAAATAAAAAAATTGGGCTGGCTGTAGGCAATTTTAAATTGGTTCCAGGGGTACACGGGCAGCAGTGGTGTGGTCAGTGGAGGCCTAGTGGAAGGAGTGACCGCAGACAGGCATCGAAGGCCTAAAATAATAACACATGGCTGTAGGCAATTTTAAATTGGTTCCAGGGGTACACGGGCAGCAGTGCCCTGGTCAGTGTAGTAGTAGTTGAAAGAATGGACCGCAGACAGGCATCGAAGGCCTAAAATAATAACACATGGCTGTAGGCAATTTTAAATTGGTTCCAGGGGTACACGGACAGCAGTGGTGTGGTCAGTGGAGGCCTAGTGGAAGGAGTGACCGCAGACAGGCATCGAAGGCCTAAAGTAATAACACATGGCTGTAGGCAATTTTAAATTGGTTCCAGGGGTACACGGGCAGCAGTGACCTGGTCAGTGTAGTAGTAGTTGAAAGAATGGACCGCAGACAGGCATCGAAGGCCTAAAATAAAAAAATTGGGCTGGCTGTAGGCAATTTTAAATTGGTTCCAGGGGTACACGGGCAGCAGTGGTGTGGTCAGTGGAGGCCTAGTGGAAGGAGTGACCGCAGACAGGCATCGAAGGCCTAAAATAATAACACATGGCTGTAGGCAATTTTAAATTGGTTCCAGGAGTACACGGGCAGCAGTGCCCTGGTCAGTGTAGTAGTAGTTGAAAGAATGGACCGCAGACAGGCATCGAAGGCCTAAAATAATAACACATTGCTGTAGGCAATTTTAAATTGGTTCCAGGGGTACACGGACAGCAGTGGTGTGGTCAGTGGAGGCCTAGTGGAAGGAGTGACCGCAGACAGGCATCGAAGGCCTAAAATAATAACACATGGCTGTAGGCAATTTTAAATTGGTTCCAGGGGTACACGGGCAGCAGTGACCTGGTCAGTGTAGTAGTAGTTGAAAGAATGGACCGCAGACAGGCATCGAAGGCCTAAAATAAAAAAATTGGGCTGGCTGTAGGCAATTTTAAATTGGTTCCAGGGGTACACGGGCAGCAGTGGTGTGGTCAGTGGAGGCCTAGTGGAAGGAGTGACCGCAGACAGGCATCGAAGGCCTAAAATAATAACACATGGCTGTAGGCAATTTTAAATTGGTTCCAGGGGTACACGGGCAGCAGTGCCCTGGTCAGTGTAGTAGTAGTTGAAAGAATGGACCGCAGACAGGCATCGAAGGCCTAAAATAATAACACATGGCTGTAGGCAATTTTAAATTGGTTCCAGGGGTACACGGACAGCAGTGGTGTGGTCAGTGGAGGCCTAGTGGAAGGAGTGACCGCAGACAGGCATCGAAGGCCTAAAATAATAACACATGGCTGTAGGAAATTTTAAATTGGTTCCAGGGGTACACGGGCAGCAGTGGTGTGGTCAGTGGAGGCCTAGTGGAAGGAGTGACCGCAGACAGGCATCGAAGGCCTAAAATAATAACACATGGCTGTAGGCAATTTTAAATTGGTTCCAGGGGTACACGGGCAGCAGTGGTGTGGTCAGTGGAGGCCTAGTGGAAGGAGTGACCACAGACAGGCATCGAAGGCCTAACATAACAAAAATGTCAATACAATGGTATTGTCAGTGGCAGGCATTGAAGGATGTCAGCGCATAGACTAAACATTGGTGGAGCTGTGAGATAATTTTGCAAGTGGTAGAGCACTGTTTGAGCTGGGGTGGGGGGAAACTGTCTTGTGGCCGGCGGTACAGGCCCAGGGCCCCTCATATTACAACGGTGTGTCTGACGTTGGGTGCGCACCACCACCGCCAGAGACACTTTATTGTACTAGGAGGGACCCAGTGGCAGTGCCGTCGACCAAAAGCGGGCTCACCCACCTCTTCAGACAAACTGCACTCTCACGGGTGCTGTCGCCAAGTGTCGATACCACGGCCCCGTGTGGGGAGTTTGGCCATTTAGTGAGGTGTAAACATGTCGTATGCTGGACAATCAGGTGCAGAAAATTACGAGATTGGAAAAGGCATTCAGAATAGTCCACAGGCAAGACGTTTTCATAGGAAAGCTAGGTGTCAGCCGGGCAAGGTGGGGCAAAAGATTTCGAAATCCAGTTGTGGTTCATTTTAATGAAGGTTAGATCATCTACATTTTGGGTAGCCAGACGAGTCCTTTTTTCTGTTAGTATTGAACCTGCAGCACTGAATACTCTTTCTGATAGGACACTAGCTGCCGGGCAAGCAAGCTCCTGCAATGCATATTCTGCCAATTCTGGCCAGGTGTCTAATTTTGATGCCCAGTAATCAAATGGGAATGACGGTTGAGGGAGAACATCGATAAGGGATGAAAAATAGTTTGTAACCATACTGGACAAATGTTGTCTCCTGTCACTTTGAATTGATGCTGCAGTACCTGTCCTGTCTGCGGTCATAGCAAAATCACTCCACAACCTGGTCAGAAAACCCCTCTGGCCAACGCCACTTCTGATTTCTGCCCCTCTAACTCCTCTGGTCTGCTGGCCCCTGCAGCTCGTGTGAGAACGATCACGGGCGCTGTGTGCAGGGAATGCCAGAAGCAAACGGTCAACAAGAGTTGATTGTTTGGTTGCTAATATTAGTTCCAAGTTCTCATGTGGCATTATATTTTGCAATTTGCCTTTATAGCGAGGATCAAGGAGGCAGGCCAACCAGTAATCGTCATCATTCATCATTTTAGTTATGCGTGTGTCCCTTTTGAGGATACGTAAGGCATAATCCGCCATGTGGGCCAAAGTTCCAGTTCTCAAATCTGCGGTTGTGCTTGGTTGAGGGGTAGTGTCAGGCAAATCCACGTCACTTGTGTCCCTCAAAAAACCAGAACCCGGCCTTGCCGCGCCACCAATTTCCAGTGGCCCCGGAAAAGCTTCCTCATTAAAAATATAATCATCCCCATCATCCTCCTCGTCCTCCTCCTCCTCTTCGCCCGCTACCTCGTCCTGTACACTGCCCTGGCCAGACAATGGCTGACTGTCATCAAGGCTTTCCTCTTCCTCAGCTGCAGACGCCTGATCCTTTATGTGCGTCAAACTTTGCATCAGCAGACGCATTAGGGGGATGCTCATGCTTATTATGGTGTTGTCTGCACTAACCAGCCGTGTGCATTCCTCAAAACACTGAAGGACTTGACACATGTCTTGAATCTTCGACCACTGCACACCTGACAACACCATGTCTGCCATCCTACTGCCTGCCCGTGTATGTGTATCCTCCCACAAAAACATAACAGCCCGCCTCTGTTCACACAGTCTCTGAAGCATGTGCAGTGTTGAGTTCCACCTTGTTGCAACGTCTATGATTAGGCGATGCTGGGGAAGGTTCAAAGAACGCTGATAGGTCTGCATACGGCTGGAGTGTACGGGCGAACGGCGGATATGTGAGCAAAGTCCACGCACTTTGAGGAGCAGGTCGGATAACCCCGGATAACTTTTCAGGAAGCACTGCACCACCAGGTTTAAGGTGTGAGCCAGGCAAGGAATGTGTTTCAGTTGGGAAAGGGAGATGGCAGCCATGAAATTCCTTCCGTTATCACTCACTACCTTGCCTGCCTCAAGATCTACAGTGCCCAGCCACGACTGCGTTTCTTTCTGCAAGAACTCGGACAGAACTTCCGCGGTGTGTCTGTTGTTGCCCAAACACTTCATAGCCAATACAGCCTGCTGACGTTTGCCAGTAGCTGCCCCATAATGGGAGACCTGGTGTGCAACAGTGGCAGCTGCGGATGGAGTGGTTGTACGACTGCGGTCTGAGGACGAGCTCTCGCTTCTGCAGGAGGACGAAGAGGAGGAGGAGGGGGTGCGAACGGCTACAGCCAATTGTTTCCTAGACCGTGGGCTAGGCAGAACTGTCCCAAACTTGCTGTCCCCTGTGGACCCTGCATCCACCACATTTAACCAGTGTGCCGTGATGGACACGTAACGTCCCTGGCCATGCCTACTGGTCCATGCATCTGTTGTCAGGTGCACCTTTGTGCTCACAGATTGCCTGAGTGCATGGACGATGCGCTCTTTAACATGCTGGTGGAGGGCTGGGATGGCTTTTCTGGAAAAAAAAGTGTCGACTGGGTAGCTCGTAGCGTGGTACAGCATAGTCCATCAGGGCTTTGAAAGCTTCGCTTTCAACTAACCGGTAGGGCATCATCTCTAACGAGATTAGTCTAGCTATGTGTGCGTTCAAACCCTGTGTACGCGGATGCGAGGCTAAGTACTTCCTTTTTCTAACCATAGTCTCATGTAGGGTGAGCTGGACTGGAGAGCTGGAGATCGTGGAACTAGCGGGGGTGCCGGTGGACATGGCAGACTGAGAGACGGTGGGAGATGGTATTGTTGCCACCGGTGCCCTAGATGCAGTGTTTCCTACTACGAAACTGGTGATTCCCTGACCCTGACGGCTTTGGCCTGGCAAAGAAACCTGCACAGATACTGCAGGTGGTGCGGAAAATGGTGGCCCTACACTGCCGGAAGGGATGTTGCGTTGCTGACTAGCTTCATTGGCCGAGGGTGCTACAACCTTAAGGGACGTTTGGTAGTTAGTCCAGGCTTGCAAATGCATGGTGGTTAAATGTCTATGCATGCAACTTGTATTGAGACTTTTCAGATTCTGTCCTCTGTTTAAGGTAGTTGAACATTTTTGACAGATGACTTTGCGCTGATCAATTGGATGTTGTTTAAAAAAATGCCAGACTGCACTCTTTCTAGCATCGGATACCTTTTCAGGCATTGCAGACTGAGCTTTAACCGGATGGCCACGCTGTCCTCCAACAGGTTTTAGCTTTGCCACGCGTTTTGGGCAAGATACGGGCCCGGCAGATGGAACCTGTTGCGATGTTGATGCCTGCTGCGGCCCCTCCTCCTCCGCTTCAGAACTGCTGCCGCCTGCACCCTGTTCCCCCAATGGCTGCCAATCGGGGTCAAGAACTGGGTCATCTATTACCTCTTCTTGTAGCTCGTGTGCAACTTCGTCTGTGTCACCGTGGCGGTCGGTGGTATAGCGTTCGTGATGGGGCAACATAGTCTCATCAGGGTCTGATTCTTGATCAGCACCCTGCGATGGCAATGTTGTGATCTGAGTCAAAGGACCAGGATAGTAGTCTGGCTATGGCTGTGCATCAGTGCACTCCATGTCAGATTCAACTTGTAATGGGCATGCACTGTTAACTGCTTCACTTTCTAAGCCAGGGACGGTATGTGTAAAGAGCTCCATGGAGTAACCCGTTGTGTCGCCTGCTGCATTCTTCTCTGTTGTTGTTTTTGCTGAAGAGGACAAGGAAGCGACTTGTCCCTGACCGTGAACATCCACTAACGACGCGCTGCTTTGACATTTACCAGTTTCACGAGAGGAGGCAAAAGAGCTAGAGGCTGAGTCAGCAAGATAAGCCAAAACTTGCTCTTGCTGCTCCGGCTTTAAAAGCGGTTTTCCTACTCCCAGAAAAGGGAGCGTTCGAGGCCTTGTGTAGCCAGACGACGAACCTGGCTCCACAGCTCCAGACTTAGGTGCAATATTTTTTTTCCCACGACCAGCTGATGCTCCACCACTACCACTACCCTCATTACCAGCTGACAATGAACGCCCCCGGCCACGACCTCTTCCACCAGACTTCCTCATTGTTTTAAAAACGTTAACAAACGAACGGTATTTGTTGCTGTCACACAACTTACACGGTGAGCTATAACTTCAGTATGATTTAGCTACCCCTTTACAGGTGGGTGAGACCACAACGAAAATCAGCCACAATGTTACACACTCTGTTGTTGTTGGCAACAAATGAGATGGCACACACGCAGGACTGTCACTGAAGCGCAAATGTAAATATTTATCTCCCACTGATTTGTGTTTGTTTTTTTTAAAAGGGAGACTTCAGAAAAAAAAAAAATTAAAAAAAAATTATTTTTTACAGAAGAATTTATAAAACAAATAAAATGAAATGATTGTTTCAAGGAGAATTTAGGAAAAAAAAAAAAAAAAAGGCTTTGTAGGGCCCACTGAGTGAGAGAGGACGCACACAGGAGTCAGGAGTGGCACACAAGCCCAGAGGCCAATATTAATCTCCCACCGATTGATTTAGTTATTTTTTTTGGTAGATTTTGGAGCCCAAATCAAGCAAAAAAATTAATAGGCTTTCTATGGCCCACAATTGGGGAGAGAGAGAGAGATGGCACACCCAGGAGTCAAGACTGGCACACAAGCAGAAGGGGCAATATGAATCTCCCACAGATTTTTTTTTTTTTTTTTTTTTCAGGGAGACTTGAGAGAAAAAAAATACCAAAATAATGATTTTTTTCAGGAATAATTTAGAAACCAAAGAAAATAAAATGATTGTTTCAGGGAGAATTTAGAAAACAAATAAAACAAAAAATAGGCTTTCTAGGGCCCACTGAGTGACAGATGACGCACACAGGAGTCAGGAGTGGCACACAAGCCCAGAGGCCAATATTAATCTCCCACCGATTGATTTAGTTATTTTTTTTGGTAGATTTTGGAACCCAAATCAAGCAAAAAAATTAATAGGCTTTCTATGGCCCACAATTGGGGAGAGAGAGAGAGATGGCACACCCAGGAGTCAAGACTGGCACACAAGCAGAAGGGGCAATATGAATCTCCCACAGATTTTTTTTTTTTTTTTTTTTTTTCAGGGAGACTTGAGAGAAAAAAAAATACCAAAAAAATGATTTTTTTCAGGAATAATTTAGAAACCAAAGAAAATAAAATGATTATTTCAGGGAGAATTTAGAAAACAAATAAAACAAAAAATAGGCTTTCTAGGGCCCACTCAGTGACAGATGACGCACACAGGAGTCAGGAGTGGCACACAAGCCCAGAGGCCAATATTAATCTCCCACTGATTGATTTAGTGATTTTTTTTGGTAGATTTTGGAACCCAAATCAAGCAAAAAAATTAATAGGCTTTCTATGGCCCACAATTGGGGAGAGAGAGAGAGATGGCACACCCAGGAGTCAAGACTGGCACACAAGCAGAAGGGGCAATATGAATCTCCCACAGATTTTTTTTTTTTTTTCAGGGAGACTTGTGAGAAAAAAAAATACAAAAAAAATGATTTTTTTCAGGAATAATTTAGAAACCAAAGAAAATAAAATGATTGTTTCAGGGAGAATTTAGAAAACAAATAAAACAAAAAATAGGCTTTCTAGGGCCCACTGAGTGACAGATGACGCACACAGGAGTCAGGAGTGGCACACATGCCCAGAGGCCAATATTAATCTCCCACTGATTGATTTAGTGATTTTTTTCAGGTAGATTTTGGAACCCAAATCAAGCAAAAAAATTAATAGGCTTTCTATGGCCCACAATTGGGGAGAGAGAGAGAGATGGCACACCCAGGAGTCAAGACTGGCACACAAGCAGAAGGGGCAATATGAATCTCCCACAGATTTTTTTTTTTTTTTTTTTTTTCAGGGAGACTTGAGAGAAAAAAAAATACAAAAAAAATGATTTTTTTCAGGAATAATTTAGAAACCAAAGAAAATAAAATGATTGTTTCAGGGAGAATTTAGAAAACAAATAAAACAAAAAATAGGCTTTCTAGGGCCCACTGAGTGACAGATGACGCACACAGGAGTCAGGAGTGGCACACAAGCCCAGAGGCCAATATTAATCTCCCACTGATTGATTTAGTGATTTTTTTCAGGTAGATTTTGGAACCCAAATCAAGCAAAAAAATTAATAGGCTTTCTATGGCCCACAATTGGGGAGAGAGAGAGAGATGGCACACCCAGGAGTCAAGACTGGCACACAAGCAGAAGGGGCAATATGAATCTCCCACAGATTTTTTTTTTTTTTTTTTTTCAGGGAGACTTGAGAGAAAAAAAAATACCAAAAAAATGATTTTTTTCAGGAATAATTTAGAAACCAAAGAAAATAAAATGATTGTTTCAGGGAGAATTTAGAAAACAAATAAAACAAAAAATAGGCTTTCTAGGGCCCACTGAGTGACAGATGACGCACACAGGAGTCAGGAGTGGCACACAAGCCCAGAGGCCAATATTAATCTCCCACTGATTGAGTTAGTGATTTTTTTCAGGTAGATTTTGGAACCCAAATCAAGCAAAAAAATTAATAGGCTTTCTATGGCCCACAATTGGGGAGAGAGAGAGAGATGGCACACCCAGGAGTCAAGACTGGCACACAAGCAGAAGGGGCAATATGAATCTCCCACAGATTTTTTTTTTTTTTTTTTTTTTCAGGGAGACTTGAGAGAAAAAAAAATACAAAAAAAATGATTTTTTTCAGGAATAATTTAGAAACCAAAGAAAATAAAATGATTGTTTCAGGGAGAATTTAGAAAACAAATAAAACAAAAAATAGGCTTTCTAGGGCCCACTGAGTGACAGATGACGCACACAGGAGTCAGGAGTGGCACACAAGCCCAGAGGCCAATATTAATCTCCCACTGATTGATTTAGTGATTTTTTTCAGGTAGATTTTGGAACCCAAATCAAGCAAAAAAATTAATAGGCTTTCTATGGCCCACTGAGTGAGAGATGGCACACACAGGAGTAAGGAGTGGCACACAAGCCCTGAGGCCAATATTTTTCTCCCACTGATTGATTGATTGATTTTTTCAGGTAGAATTAGGAACCCAAATCAACCCAAAAAATAAATAGGCTTTCTATGGCCCACTATTTGTGAGAGAGATGGCACGCTCAGGACTGGCACACAAGCCCAGAGGCCAATATTAATCTCCCACTTTTTTTTTTTTTCCAGGGAAAATTTATAAACCCAATAAAAAAAATAATAATAAATAGGCTTTCTATGGCCCACTATCTGAGAGAGAGAGATGGCACGCTTAGGACTGGCACACAAGCCCAAAGGCCAATATTAATCTCCCACTGATTGATTGATTGATTTTTTCAGGTAGAATTATGAACCCAAATCAACCAAAAAAATAAATAGGCTTTCTATGGCCCACTATTTGTGAGAGAGATGGCACGCTCAGGACTGGCACACAAGCCCAGAGGCCAATATTAATCTCCCACTTTTTTTTTTTTTCCAGGGAAAATTTATAAACCCAATAAAATAATAAAAAAATAGGCTTTCTATGGCCCACTATCTGAGAGAGAGAGAGATGGCACGCTTAGGACTGGCACACAAGCCCAAAGGCCAATATTAATCTCCCACTGATTGATTTATTGATTTTTTCAGGTAGAATTTAGAACCCAAATCAAGCAAAAAAATTAATAGGCTTTCTATGGCCCACTGAGTGAGAGATGGCACACACAGGAGTAAGGAGTGGCACACAAGCCCTGAGGCCAATATTTTTCTCCCACTGATTGATGTTGTGATTTTTTCTGGTAGATTTTGGAACCCAAATCAAGCAAAAAAATAAATAGGCTTTCTATGGCCCACTGAGTGAGAGATGACACAGACAGAGATGGCACTCTAGCAGAAATGTCAATCTTAATCTCCCACAAAAAAAAAAAAAAAAAAAAAAAGGAACTGTCCTTCAATTACTATCTCCCTGCAGTAATCTCAGCCAGGTATGGCAGGCAGCAATAAGGAGTGGACTGATGCACAAATTAAATAAAAAGTGTGGACAAACAAACAAGATAGCTGTGCAGAAAGGAAGGAACAAGAGGATTTGTGCTTTGAAAAAAGCAGTTGGTTTGCACAGCGGCGTACACACAGCAATGCAGCTATCAGGGAGCCTTCTAGGGCAGCCCAATGAGCTACAGCGCTGAGGAAAAAAAAAAAAAAAAAAGGAGCTTCCACTGTCCCTGCACACCGAAGGTGGTGTTGGGCAGTGGAAATCGCTACAGCACAAGCGGTTTTGTGGTTAATGGACCCTGCCTAACGCTATCCCTGCTTCTGACGAAGCGGCAGCAACCTCTCCCTAAGCTCAGATCAGCAGCAGTAACATGGCGGTCGGCGGGAACTCCCCTTTATAGCCCCTGTGACGCCGCAGACAGCAAGCCAATCACTGCAATGCCCTTCTCTAAGATGGTGGGGACCAGGACCTATGTCATCACGCTGCCCACACTCTGCGTTTACCTTCATTGGCTGAGAAATGGCGCTTTTCGCGTCATTGAAACGCGACTTTGGCGCGAAAGTCGCGTACCGCATGGCCGACCACGCACAGGGGTCGGATCGGGTTTCATGAAACTCGACTTCGCCAAAAGTCGGCGACTTTTGAAAATGTTCGACCCGTTTCGCTCAACCCTAGTCGTCACCATTGGGAGCAGGGTTCCTTTTTGTGGCCAAGAAGGATGGTTCTTTGAGTCCTTGTATTGATTACCGCCTTCTTAATAAGATCCCAGTCAAATTTCAGTATCCTTTGCCACTGCTGTCTGATTTATTTGCTCGGATTAAGGGGGCTAGTTGGTTCACCAAGATAGATCTGCGTGGTGCGTATAATCTTGTGCGAATTAAACAGGGTGATGAATGGAAAACGGCATTTAATACGCCCGAGGGCCATTTTGAGTACCTGGTTATGCCATTCGGGCTTTCTAATGCTCCATCTGTGTTTCAGTCCTTTATGCATGACATCTTCCGAGAGTACCTGGATAGATTCATGATTGTATATTTGGATGACATTTTGGTCTTTTCGGATGATTGGGAGTCTCATGTGAAGCAGGTCAGAGTGGTGTTCCAGGTCCTTCGTGCGAATTCCTTGTTTGTGAAGGGGTCAAAGTGTCTCTTTGGTGTTCAGAAGGTTTCATTTTTGGGTTTCATTTTTTCCCCTTCTACTATCGAGATAGACCCTGTTAAAGTTCAGGCCATTCACGATTGGACTCAGCGGACATCTGTGAAGAGCTTGCAGAAGTTCCTGGGCTTTGCTAATTTTTATCGTCGCTTCATCGCTAATTTTTCCAGTATTGCTAAACCGTTGACTGATTTGACCAAGAAAGGTGCTGATGTGGTCAATTGGTCCTCTGCGGCTGTAGAGGCTTTTCAGGAGTTGAAGCGACGTTTTGCTTCTGCCCCTGTGTTGTGCCAGCCAGATGTTTCGCTCCCTTTTCAGGTTGAGGTTGATGCTTCTGAAATTGGAGCAGGGGCTGTTTTGTCGCAAAGAAGTTCTGATGGCTCGGTGATGAAACCCTGTGCCTTCTTTTCTAGAAAATTCTCGCCTGCTGAGCGCAATTATGATGTGGGCAATCGGGAGTTGTTGGCCATGAAGTGGGCATTCGAGGAGTGGCGACATTGGCTTGAAGGAGCTAAACATCGCGTGGTGGTCTTGATGGATCACAAGAATTTAACTTATCTCGAGTCTGCCAAACGGTTGAATCCTAGACAGGCTCGATGGTCGCTCTTTTTCTCCCGTTTTGATTTTGTGGTTTCATACCTTCCGGGATCTAAGAATGTGAAGGCTGACGCCCTGTCAAGGAGTTTTGTGCCTGACTCTCCGGGTGTTCCGGAGCCGGCGGGTATTCTTAAAGAAGGGGTAATTTTGTCTGCCATTTCCCCTGATTTGCGGCGTGTGCTGCAAATGTTTCAGGCTGATAGACCTGACCGTTGTTCTACGGAGAAACTGTTTGTCCCTGATAGATGGACTAGTAGAGTTATCTCTGAGATTCATTGTTCAGTGTTGGCTGGTCATCCTGGAATCTTTGGTACCAGAGATTTGGTAGCTAGATCCTTTTGGTGGCCTTCTTTGTCACGGGATGTGCATTCTTTTGTGCAGTCCTGTGGGACTTGTGCTCGGGCTAAGCCCTGCTGTTCTCGTGCCAGTGGGTTGCTTTTGCCCTTGCCGATCCCGAAGAGGCCCTGGACGCATATTTCCATGGATTTTATTTCAGATCTCCCTGTTTCTCAAAGGATGTCGGTCATTTGGGTGGTTTGTGATCGCTTCTCTAACATGGTCCATTTGGTACCCTTATCTAAATTGCCTTCCTCCTCTGATTTGGTGCCATTGTTTTTCCAGCATGTGGTTCGTTTGCATGGCATTCCAGAGAACATCGTCTCGGACAGAGGTTCCCAGTTTGTTTCGAGGTTTTGGCGGTCCTTTTGCGCTAAGATGGGCATTGATTTGTCTTTTTCTTCAGCTTTCCATCCTCAGACTAATGGCCAAACCGAACGAACTAATCAGACTTTGGAGACATATCTGAGATGCTTTGTTTCTGCTGATCAGGATGATTGGGGGTCCTTCTTGCCTTTGGCTGAGTTCGCCTTCAATAATCGGGCCAGCTCGGCTACTTTGGTTTCTCCTTTTTTCTGTAATTCTGGTTTCCATCCTCGTTTCTCTTCAGGGCAGGTTGAGCCTTCGGACTGTCCTGGTGTGGATGCGGTGGTGGACAGGTTGCAGCGGATTTGGACTCATGTGGTGGACAATTTGACATTGTCCCAGGAGAAGGCTCAATGTTTCGCTAACCGCCGGCGTTGTGTTGGTCCCCGACTTCGTGTTGGGGATTTGGTTTGGTTGTCATCTCGTCACGTTCCTATGAAGGTTTCCTCTCCTAAGTATAAGCCTCGTTTCATTGGGCCTTATAAGATTTCTGAAGTTCTTAATCCTGTGTCATTTCGTTTGGACCTTCCGGCTTCTTTTGCCATCCATAATGTTACATATATAGTTACATAGTTATTAAGGTTGAAGGAAGACTATATGTCCATCTAGTTCAACCCATAGCCTAACCTAACATGTTGATCCAGAGGAAGGCAAAAAAAACCCATGTGCAAAGAGTAAGCTCCACATTGGGGAAAAAAATTCCTTCCCGACTCCACATACGGCAATCAGACTAGTTCCCTGGATCAACGCCCTATCAAGGAATCTAGTGTATATACCCTGTAACATTATACTTTTCCAGAAAGGTATCCAGTCCCCTCTTAAATTTAAGTAATGAATCACTCATTACAACATCATACGGCAGAGAGTTCCATAGTCTCACTGCTCTTACAGTAAAGAATCCGCGTCTGTTATTATGCTTAAACCTTTTTTCCTCCAACCGCAGAGGATGCCCCCTTGTCCCTGTTTCAGGTCTATGATTAAAAAGATCATCAGAAAGGTCTTTGTACTGTCCCCTCATATATTTATACATTAAAATAAGATCACCCCTTAGTCTTCGTTTTTCCAAACTAAATAGCCCCAAGTGTAATAACCTATCTTGGTATTGCAGACCCCCCAGTCCTCTAATAACCTTGGTCGCTCTTCTCTGCACCCGCTCCAGTTCAGCTATGTCTTTCATAAACACCGGAGACCAGAACTGTGCACAGTATTCTAAGTGTGGTCGAACTAGTGACTTGTATAGAGGTAAAATTATGTTCTCCTCATGAGCATCTATGCCTCTTTTAATGCATCCCATTATTTTATTTGCCTTTGTAGCAGCTGCCTGACACTGGCCACTGAATTTAAGTTTGTCATCCACCCATACACCCAGGTCTTTTTCATTGACGGTTTTGCCCAGAGTTTTAGAATTAAGCACATAATTATACATCTTATTACTTCTACCCAAGTGCATGACCTTACATTTATCCCCATTAAAGCTCATTTGCCATTTATCAGCCCAAGCTTCTAGTTTACATAAATCATCCTGTAATATAAAATTGTCCTCCTCTGTATTGATTACCCTGCAGAGTTTAGTGTCATCTGCAAATATTGAAATTCTACTCTGAATGCCCCCTACAAGGTCATTAATAAATATGTTAAAAAGAAGAGGGCCCAATACTGACCCCTGTGGTACCCCACTGCTAACCGCTACCCAGTCCGAGTGTGCTCCATTAATAACCACCCTTTGTTTCCTATCCCTGAGCCAGCTCTCAACCCACTTGCACATATTTTCCCCTATCCCCATTATTCTCATTTTATGTATCAACCTTTTGTGTGGCACCGTATCAAAAGCTTTTGAAAAGTCCATATACACTACATCCACTGGGTTCCCTTGGTCCAATCTGGAACTTACCTCTTCATAGAAACTGATCAAATTAGTCTGACATGAACGGTCCCTAGTAAACCCGTGCTGATACTGGGTCATGAGGTTATTCCTCTTCAGATACTCCAGTATAGCATCCCTTAGAATGCCCTCCAGTATTTTACCCACAGTAGAGGTTAAGCTTACTGGCCTATAATTTCCGAGTTCAGTTTTTGTCCCCTTTTTGAATATTGGCACCACATTTGCTATACGCCAGTCCTGTGGCACAGACCCTGTTATTATGGAGTCTTTAAAGATTAAAAATAATGGTCTATCAATGACTGTACTTAATTCCTGCAGTACTCGAGGGTGTATCCCATCCGGGCCCGGAGATTTGTCAATTTTAGTGATTTTTAGACGCCGCCGCACTTCCTGCTGGGTTAAGCAGGCGACATTTAATTGGGAATTTTTATCACTAGACATTTTGTCTGCCATGGGATTTTCTTGTGTAAATACTGATGAAAAAAAGTCATTTAGCATATTGGCTTTTTCCTCATCCTCATCCACCATCTCACCCAGACTATTTTTAAGGGGGGCAACACTATCATTTTTTAGTTTCTTACTATTTATGTAGTTAAAGAATATTTTAGGATTATTTTTACTCTCTCTGGCAATGAGTCTCTCTGTCTCAATCTTTGCTGCCTTGATTTGCTTTTTACAGAATTTATTTAATTTTCTGTATTTATTTAATGCCTCCTCACTACCTACTTCCTTTAATTCTCTAAATGCTTTCTTTTTGTCACTTATTGCGCCCCTTACAGCTCTATTTAGCCATATTGGTTTCCTCCTATTTCTAGTATGTTTATTCCCATACGGTATATACTGTGCACAGGTCCTATCCAGGATGCTAATAAACGTCTCCCATTTTCTTTGTGTATTTTTGTGTCTCAGGATATCGTCCCAGTTAATTGCACCAAGATCCTCTCTCATCCGTTGGAAATTTGCCCTCCTGAAGTTTAGTGTCCTTGTAACCCCTCTACTACACATCTTTTTAAAGGATACTTGAAAACTTATTATTTTGTGATCGCTATTTCCCAAGTGACCCCCAACCCTTATATTTGATATGCGGTCTGGCCTGTTGGTTAATATTAGGTCTAGCAGTGCCCCCCTTCTTGTTGGGTCCTGAACCAGTTGTGAAAGGTAATTGTCTCTCATAATTGTCAAAAACTGATTACCTTTGCTGGAACTGCAGGTTTCTATTCCCCAATCTATTTCAGGGTAGTTGAAGTCCCCCATAATAATGACTTCTCCTTGAGTCGCAGCTTCATCTATTTGCTTTACGAGGATATTCTCCATTGCTTCCATTATTTTTGGAGATTTATAACAAACCCCTATCAGTAATTTATTATTTTTTCCCCCTCCCCTTATCTCCACCCACAGGGATTCTACATTTTCATTAAATTCACCTATATTATCGCGCAGGATGGGTTTTAAGGATGATTTTACATATAGACACACCCCTCCCCCTCGCTTATCTGTACGGTCATTTCTGAACAGGCTGTAGCCCTGCAAGTTAACAGCCCAGTCATGGCTCTCATCCAGCCACGTTTCAGATATCCCCACCATGTCATAATTATGCTCCAACAACATTAGTTCTAATTCGTCCATTTTGTTGGCGAGGCTTCTGGCCTATGTGTTCCATAGGTCGTTGTTGCGGAGATACGTGGCGCCTATGGTTCCCTCCGTTGATCCCCCTGCCCCGGTGTTGGTTGAGGGGGAGTTGGAGTATGTGGTGGAGAAGATTTTGGATTCTCGTGTTTCGAGACGGAAACTTCAGTACCTGGTCAAGTGGAAGGGTTATGGTCAGGAAGATAATTCCTGGGTTTTTGCCTCTGATATTCATGCTGCCGATCTTGTTCGTGCCTTTCATCTGGCTCATCCTGATCGGCCTGGGGGCTCTGGTGAGGGTTCGGTGACCCCTCCTCAAGGGGGGGGGTACTGTTGTGAATTCTGTTGTCGAGCTCCCTCCTGTGGTCGTGAATGGTACTTCGGCGAGTTCTGTCTATGGGCTCCCTCTGGTGGCTATGAGTGAAGCTGCAGCTTCTGAGGTTCCTTACACAGGTGACGTGGTTTATCCTTTGGTTGGCTGCTCTATTTAACTCCTCTCTGATCGTTACTCCATGCCAGCTGTCAATGTTTTTGCATTTGTTCAGTTCGCTCCTGGATCTCTCTGGTGACCTGCCTTCTCCTGCAGAAGCTAAGTTCCTGATAGTCATTATTTGTTCTTTGTTTTCTTGTCCAGCTGGTTATCATGATTTTGTCTTGCTAGCTGGAAGCTCTGGGATGCAGAGTGGTCCCTCCGCACCGTGAGTCGGTGCTGAGGTCTTTTTTTGCACACTCTGCGTGGTCTTTAGTAGGTTTTTGTGCTGATCGCAAAGTTACCTTTCCTATCCTCTGTCTATTTAGTAAGTCTGGCCTCCCTTTGCTGAAACCTGTTTCATTTCTGCGTTTGTGACTTTCATCTTTACTCACAGTCAATATATGTGGGGGGCTTCCTTTACCTTTGGGGAATTTCTCTGAGGCAAGGTAGGCTTTATTTTCCATCTCTAGGGCTAGATAGTTCTTAGGCTGTGATGAGGCGCCTAGGTCTGGTCAGGAGCGCTCCACGGCTATTTCTAGCGTGTGTGATAGGATTAGGGCTTGCGGTCAGCAGAGTTCCCACATCCCAGAGCTCGTCCTGTATGAGGTTTAACTATCAGGTCATTCCGGGTGCTCCTAACCACCAGGTCATAACAGGGCACATCACCGCCCTTATCTGTTCAGCCCGACGCGACTACCTAATCTGATTCGACTACTCCTTCTGACTTTAGGCCCTCCGAGCGGGCCATAGCCCGAATACCCACCAACAGATAAAATCAGGACCAATTTATTTGGCAACAAAACGTTAAAGGACTAGAAGAATGCTAGCTGTTGTGAATTCAGCTTTTGGGCTCCCTCCGGTGGTTGTAAGTGGCACTATTGTGAGTTCTGCTCTTGGGCTCCCTCTTGTGGTTTCTAGTGGTATGGCTGCTCCTTGGAGTTAGCTGTCATCAGTGCCTCCACTTATCGTCTCTTCTGCTCGGCTATTTAAGTCTGGCTCTATCTTCAGCCAGTGCCACTTGTAAATGGTTCCTGGTTGGATTCACATCTTTTTGGAGTTCCCTGTTATCCTGACCAGTTCAGCTAAGCTAAGTTTTTGCTTGCCCTTTTCTGTCCATAGATTGTGGACTTATCCATTCTGTGCTTTCTATGTGTGTCCAGCTTATCAGTGTGAATTAATTCTGTCTTGCTGGAAGCTCTGGGAGGCAGATTTGCCCTCCACACCTTTAGTCAGGTGTGGAGATTTTTTGTAAACTCTGCGTGGATTTTTGTAGTGTTTTATACTGACCGCACAGTATTTTATCCTGTCCTATCTATTTAGTTAGACTGGCCTCCTGTGCTCATCCTGGTTTCATTCTGTGTATGTCTTTTCCCTCTCCACTCACAGTCATTATTTGTGGGGGGCTAATCTATCCTTTGGGGATTTTCTCTGAGGCAAGATAGCTTTCCTGCTTCTATCTTTAGGGGTAGTTAGCTCTTAGGCTGTGACGAGATGCCTAGGGAGAGTTAGGAGCATTCCACGGCTACTTCTAGTGTTGTGTTGAGCTTAGGAACTGCGGTCAGTACAGTTACCACTTGCTTCGGAGCTCGTTCCATATTGCTCCTAGACCACCGTATCATAACAGCTAGCACAAACTACAAGAACTCTCGCCCTTGGAATGGCGAGCAAAAGGAGAAAGGGAGGGTAAGAAGAGAGACCGGATTGGGGGTACCTTTTTCTCGCCGTGGCCGCAACTGTCAGGACTGTCACCTTTATTGTCCAGGGGAAAGATTAGAGACCTGGACCGACCTTTGCACTCGACAGCAGGGGGAGTAGCTAAGACAAAAAGGGCAGAGCACGCAAAACAGCAGACCGACTTGGCGGGAACATGCAGTGCAAAGCAGGGGAAGTTTGGTGCTCCGTCCTCTGAGCACCGTGACAGCGCAGGTCCATGCTACATTGCTAACTTTAACCCTTGATCTGCCTCTTGTTCATTACTACATCCTGCCACCTTCTCACAAGAGAGAGAGCACAAAAAAGCAGGGAATGCAGTGCAACGGTTGTTTCACATTTCGGTCATGGCGTCAATGTGCTCCTTATGAATGCAGTGCCTTGTGGACGTCATGGTTAACAATGTGATACTGATATTTCTCCTCCCTGGAGGTGTATTAGTACCATTTCTATGCCTACAAAGCTGAGATTTTTAGGATCACAATTTTCAGATCAGGGCTCTTTGAATGGATTGAGAGTTTTATTGAAGCTTTTGACTACATATTCCTAATTGTTTTCCTTATATAAAAAAATAACAAGGGCAAAATTTGAAATAGAATACATACTGCGTCTTGTACAATAACAATTGTTTGATTTCATGCTTTATTGATCCCATTTGTACATCAATAAGAACACTGCCTGTATCTGAAGCTTCTACTCTGTGGGAACATGGCCTAAAAAGTAAATCTAAATAAAAAGCCCCATATCTTTGAAACAGAATGGAGGATTAGGGAAAAAAGCTGCATCGTCAGGGGAGCATTGGGAATAATATAAAAAGGTCACCGCCCACCTGCTGACAGATCCTCTGTAAAAGAGAAATGGCACGACCCCTCCACTCATCTAAGAGCCAGAGTAGAGTTGAACTACATAGTATGCTTCTTGCTCTGTAGTACCCTTCATGTTCATATGGGCAACCAACTGGTTTCAATCAGAATTGTTTAATGCTTCATGTCTACTGTGCAGGTGTAGGTGACTCAGATAAATTGGGTACTTGCTGCTACGGAGCCCACAACTGATGGTTGGAGGATATGCTGGGTACTTGCTACCACGAACCCCACAACTGATGGTTGGAGGATATCCTGGGAACTGGCTATCATGAAGCCCACAACTGATGGTTGGAGGATATACTTGGTGCTTGCTACCATGAATCCCACAACTGATTTTTGGAGGATATACCGGGAATTGGCTACAACAAACTCCACAACTGATGGTTGGAGGATATACTAGGAACTGGCTATCACGAACCCCACAACTGATGGTTGGAGGATATGCTGAGTACTTGCTACCACGAACCCCACAACTGATGCTTGGAGGATATCCTGGGAACTGGCTACCATGAACCCCACAACTGATGGTTGGAGGATATACTAAGTGCTTGCTGCCATGAATCCCACAACTAATTTTTGGAGGATATACCGGGAATTGACTACAACAAACTCCACAACTGATGATTGGAGGATATACTGGGAACTGGCTATCACGAACCCCACAACTGATGGTTGGAGGATATACTGGGAACTGGCTAACATGAACCCCACAACAGATGGTTGGAGGATATACTGGGTACTTTCTACCAATAACTACACAAGTGATGGCTGCAGGTCCGACAAGCTATGATCACTTATTGTAAGGTATTACTTCTAACAAATAGGTGTTGTCCAAAGCAAACAATTTTTAGGCATACGTGACTAATCACAGCTGTGCTTACAAGAAGGAAAATAAGAAAAAAGCCATCATATATTTTCACAACCCAAGTAAAAACTTATTGCAAATGTGATTATGTCTGAAATTGTGGAATTGGCATTCCTTCAATAGGTTTCCTATAGATGTGAAGCTTAGCCTCAGTACTAAATCTGTAACCTCTACCTCTCCTACCCTCGACTGTATCTACGTCAATTGGTCTCTTGCCAGTGGACCTTTATGATGTCTAATTAAAAATTACATAACCTGACAATGACCCTTTCATCTGCATATTTCGATGTTAAAGGTTCTGAACTCTCCACACTTTTGGGAGTGACATTGTGTTAGGGGCTCGGATAAATTAAATAATATCCCAAAAGAGTTAACAGAAAATTGCTTAGCTGTGTCTTGGGCTCCCAAACCAGGACATGTTGCACAACGAATGTGTTTATCTGGTCATGACTTAATCCTACGAAAATGAACGCTGGAATACTTCTCGATGAATTGTCAGCACGTACGAAATATTTATTGGATGGAGCTAATATTTTTTTTCTTCCTAATCAGATAACCCTGGGCTTGAAATTAACTGTTTTATTAATATTTAGCCTAAGATAGCAAAACAATGGCTGTTTAGTTGAAGCTTTAGGGATGGGTGTTGAGAAAATAGCTTCCTTGTATTATTTCCATTCAGTTTCCTGCCTGCTTCATCACTGATGATTGTGTTGGGAGGGAGCCTGCAGCACAAAGATTACTTTATCAAAGATGCAACTGGATTGTTTCCTGTCCTGTTCAGATGGGCTCTACACATTACATAATTTGTTACATTTTCAGATGTAAGATGATTCCTACTGGAAGCTGTCATTACATTTTAATGCAAAACTGATGTTACTGCCCTCAGTTATCCATCTGCTGAACAGAATTGGGGGGCGGTGGTGTAATTTTAACCCTGAACTCTGATTAGGATAATGATTATTACGCCGCAATGTATGCCAGCCCGTAGAATAAATATTTTACAAATGATACTGTTGTTATATGATCTCATATTATAACATTGGATGAAGCTATTATGACATATGGTCAAAATAGAATCGCATTGAAGGACAATTAATCATTCTAGAATTTCCTTCATTTTTCCAAATTCGTGGATGAGCTGAATTCCTTTACTCCGAATGTATAATATGATGAGCACTATATGTGTTCTTTTATAAGGCCACCTATAAAGTTTATATTAGGGACATCCTGATTACAGCATGTACTTAGCATCGTGTCATCAAGTCAGGACGAATGAGAAGGAAGATGGAAGTTAGGCTATAGCAATTGTGTTGCCGGACAATAGGCACTGTGTGCTGCCATATGGTTCTACTGTATGAGTACATAATGCCGCATATGGCAGAACATGACACAACTCTTTTATTATGGATTCTGCATAAGGCTGGGTTCACATATAACAACACTACATAATTCTTTCCATCTGGAAGTTTAATAAAAATGCTGTAATGGAAACTGATGGTGAAACCGATCCCATTGTTTGCAATGGGACCATTCCCATCTGTCCGTTGCATCAGTTTTTACGATGGTCAGGTGCCAATCTGGTGGCCTGGTCACAATACTTCAGCATTGCAAGGGGACTCAGCACTTGACGTTGGCAGACAGTGAACTAGTGACAAGGCATCAGCATTTACAAGTAGTTTTTCCTGGCCTCTAAAAAAGCGACATTCCTGCAGTGCTAAGAACCACTTTGTTACCTTTGCATTAACATAGTAACATAGTAACATAGTTAGTAAGGCCGAAAAAAGACATTTGTCCATCCAGTTCAGCCTATATTCCATCATAATAAATACCCAGATCTACGTCTACATTATTCCTTTTATTTTGGCTAACCACCTTAGGACTCCCATCACACGTCTGCGTTTCCAGTATGTTTGGCATCTGTTTTCACATAAACCGGAGACACATGTACACACACACCCATTATAATGTATAGAGCTGCCACATGTCCGTGTTTTCACACCAACCATGTTTCCGTCTGACCCACACATAGACGTCTCCATTTTTTTCGGCAGCACAGATGACAATACTTACCGAATACGTATGACATAAGTAACTAGTAAAACTGCCTCCTACGACTGTCTGATAAGGAATTATGATTCATCTTAGGTTTTGGAGTTTTTAGCTGCCAGAGGCAAGGGGAAGGGGATTTTGGTTCAGCCCAGAGGGCAGGAAGAGAGTGACCAAAGGAGTTAAATTCTCGTGTAAAACGTGGCCTATTGCTTTTTCTCTGGGGAGGTCATTATGACATATTGTGTGGGGAGAATTCAAGGAACAGAGGGGACCACAAGCCTCCCATGTGGCAGCCCCTCCCTACAGAGGTGGCGTCATATCTACCGTGCTCACAACCTTTGCAGTCAGTCACTGGGCTCAGCGGCTCTGATGATGTAGATAGTGCAAGCCGCTGAGCCTAGTGATTAGCTGCAGCACTGTTGATGTGAAGTCACCACTGCAGTAAATCAATAAAGACCTAAGTACCTGCAGGGAAGTATTGCTAGACCAAAAGAGGGTGAGAAAAAAACTTAGTTATTTTGTAAGTCTATAAGCTTGTGAACTACTAGAATTTGATGCAGGACAACTACTTTAAAGAATTAACACTTTTACTCTCTAAGGCCGGGTTCACATTTGCGTTTCTGTGCGCAGCGTACGATCCGCATCGATCCGCATGCGTCACGCATACATATCTTTAATATGAGTAAACTAGAAGAGCACAGCTAACCGCACCACTGCTGCAGCTGACTGCATCCGCTCCAGGCCAATTAGCCACAGCTGGCCCGCCGATCTCGGGTGCTCCAGCTAGAAAAACAGGTATCATAGATGAATGAAAAAGAAAACGGCAGCACTCACCGATCTTCTTAGCAGGTTCTTTTATTTATTAAAAATCTTCACGGCACGGTGGTGTATGAACAAGAGGATGTGGGAGCAGAATTGTTGTTAAACCTCACGGAAGAAATACAATATGCCCCTACACACCATCCAGCTTCTATAACATCGTTTGTAGGGGGCGTTACATCTAAATACATGCCCCCAGTATCCCCTAGTAACATTATAGACTTATTCGAGACACAAGTGATCAGAGACGTAGAGGCGTTAGTCTATCCCAGAGCCCCAATGAACCTCACAGTAGAAGAAAATAACGCTCTAAAAGAAATAGCAGGATGGAAGGATACTATAGTCCGACCTGCTGATAAGGGAGGGAAGACAGTATTAATCCCAAGAGATATTTATGTAAAGGAAGCCTATAGACAATTGGGCGATGAGAACACCTATAAGAGATTACTGAGTGACCCCACAGAAAAGTACAAGAGAGAATTAAGAACGCTGTTGAGAGTAGCTGCTGAGACTAAGGCTCTTTCTTCGAATAGAGCCGAAAAATTGCTGCCGGAGTTCCCCATGAAGCCGCACTGGTACCATGTCCCAAAAATTCATAAAGCCATCACAGACCCACCCGGCCGACCCATTGTGTCGGGGGTGGGGTCTTTAACGGAACCGCTCTCTAAGTACTAAGTAAGTGATTGGCTACTACGTCCGTTATTGGCACACATCCCATCATACATTAAAGACACTGGTGCATTTTTAAGACATATTCGCCAATTCACTTGGCAACCCAACTTTAAGCTAGCGTCAGTAGATGTCACAAATTTATATACGCGTATTCCACAAGGACAAGGAGTAGAATCCATATGCCAAATTCTAAGGAGAGTTATGTTATAGATTTTATTTGTGATAGCCTTCAGTTTATTTTGATGCACAACGCATTCACGTTTTCTGGACCTCTGGTACCTACAGACAGTCGGTACGGCCATGGGGACTCCGGCAGCGTGTACTTTCGCAAATCTTTATCTAGGTCACTTTGAGGAGGTGTATATATATTCTTCCGATAATGTTTTTTTGAAACATATTAAATTGTACTTACGCTATGTCGATGACATGTTCCTTGTGTGGGACGGGTCGGAAGAGGAGTTCGAACATTTTATCTCCTATTTGAATAATAATGCCATGGGAATGTCTTTCACATCAACTTTTGGGGGAACTCACCTAGATTTTTTGGACGTATCAGTTAACATAGCAGATGGAGCGATCCATACTTCAATATACCGCAAACCGGTGTCCACCAACGCACTTTAACAGCTACCACCCAAGTCACACTAAGCGTTCACTACCGTATGGTCAACTAGTTAGAACTAGAAGGGCTAATAATGCACAAGAAGGATTTGACATACAGACACGTGAGCTGGAGGAACGTCTAAGGCAGGGGTCAGGAACCTTTTTGGCTAAGAGAGCCGTAAACGCCACATATTTTGAAATATAATTCCGCGAGAGCCGTACAATATGTTTAAAGGGCCATTGACAGATCAATCGCTCCAATGTTCACTTAGTACAGCAAGGAATGCTCCTCCCTGCTGTATAAAGCCACAACTGGACTGAAACAATGGTAATTAGCAGTAAAAAATTAAATAAATAACTTACATTGTGAGCTTGCGATGCATGACATCAGTCCAGCAGTCTGGCTTCTTCTTTTTCCTGCGCATGACTGGAAGCTGGCATTCTTCCCACCTGATGTTGAGAGAATGCCAGATTTGAGTATATAGTATACAGTGTATATATAGTGTCAGTGTATAGGCAACACTGACTCACCAGTGACGTCTCTAGGTGAAGTCCTTCATCTTTCATCCAGCACAGACCGCCATCATTCCTTCCAGCCAGGACTCGTTTCTGCAGGAAATAACACAGTTATCTCGAGCTCCGCTTGCAGAACACATTACTTAATTTTTCACAACTTCTACATTACATCACATGAAGAAAAAAAGGCGATATAGTGTCACTCTGCACAGTAACCGTATCTACATTCTGCCCATGCCTCAAGTCCTGCCCCCAGTGTGTCCAGCATATTACCCCCATGTTGTCCAGCAATCTGCCCCAGTGTGTCCAGCATATTACCCCCATGTTGTCCAGCAATCTGCCCCAGTGTGTCCAGCATATTACCCCCATGTTGTCCAGCAATCTGCCCCAGTGTGTCCAGCATATTACCCCCATGTTGTCCAGCAATCTGCCCCAGTGTGTCCAGCATATTACCCCCATGTTGTCCAGCAATCTGCCCCAGTGTGTCCAGCATATTACCCCCATGTTGTCCAGCAATCTGCCCCAGTGTGTCCAGCATATTACCCCCATGTTGTCCAGCAATCTGCCCCAGTGTGTCCAGCATATTACCCCCATGTTGTCCAGCATATTACCCCCAGTGTGTCCAGCAATCTGCCCCAGTATGTCCAGCACTGCCCCCAGTGTGTCCAGCAATCTGCCCCAGTGTCCAGCCTTTCCCCAGTGTGTCCAGCAGTCTGCCCCAGTGTGTCCAGCATATTACCCCCAGTGTCCAGCATTGCCCCAGTGTGTCCAGCAATCTGCCCCATGGTCTCCTGTATTGCCCCAGTGTGTCCAGTATTCTGCCCCATGGTCTCCTGTATTGCCCCAGTGTGTCCAGCAATCTGCCCCATAGTCTCCTGTATTGCCCCAGTGTGTCCAGCATTCTGCCCCATGGTCTCCAGTATTGCCCCAGTGTGTCCAGTATTCTGCCCCATGGTCTCCTGTATTGCCCCAGTGTGTCCAGCATTCTGCCCCACGGTCTCCTGTATTGCCCCAGTGTGTCCAGTATTCTGCTCCATGGTCTCCTGTATTGCCCCAGTGTGTCCAGCATTCTGCCCCATGGTCTCCAGTATTGCCCCAGTGTGTCCAGCAATCTGCCCCATAGTCTCCTGTATTGCCCCAGTGTGTCCAGTATTCTGCCCCATGGTCTCCTGTATTGCCCCAGTGTGTCCAGCATTCTGCCCCATGGTCTCCAGTATTGCCCCAGTGTGTCCAGCAATCTGCCCCATAGTCTCCTGTATTGCCCCAGTGTGTCCAGCATTGCCCACAGACAGTCAGACATAAAGAAAAAAAAAAAAAAGTAAAATCCTCACCTCTCCCGTTCCTAGCGTAGGTCCGGTGCAGTCAGCGTCTCTCCGGCTCTGCGACGCTCAGGACAGAGAGGCAGAGCGGCGCGCACAGGAGTCACGTCATCGCGCCCTCTGCTCTGAGACGTCGCAGAGTCAGAGGACGCTGCAGCTGCCGGCGCCGCAGGAACCAATAGAGGTGAGTATTAGAGCGGGGGCGGGGCCCGGGGGTGGGGGGAGCTGGTCATGGCGGCGGACGGCGCCGCCCGAAGATTTAAAGGGGCGTCTTTTTTTTTTTTTTCTCCCCGCTTCCTACTTGCCGGCCCCCTGTCTGCGAGCCAGATACGGCCATCAAAAGAGCCATATCTGGCTCGCGAGCCATAGGTTCCCGACCCCTGGTCTAAGGTATAGAGGATACCCTGACCAAGTGTGGCAGGATGCACGGAGAAAAATAGATAATAGAGCTACGGTAACAACGAGTACATGCAGCCCAGTAGGAAAAAGATTTACTTTTTGTTTCCAGTATGGCCCCATGGACCAACATATCAGGACTGCCATCAGGAACAATTGGCACCTGCTAAACAGTGACAGTGAACTAGCAGAAGTGGTAGCTGGAGGTCCCTTAATTTCTAACAGAAGAAGTACTAGGATAGGAGACATATTAGTGCATAATTGCATCACAGATAATAGGCCTTACAATTGGTTGGAACGAAGTGTCCCATTGGGGAACTATCGGTGCGGACATTGTAAGTATTGTAGGTACCATGTCACAGATAGAATTTTACATATCGGACCGGTTGAACATAAAGTCATGCAATTTATCACTTGTCAAACTAAATATGTGGTTTACGTAGTATGGTGTCCATGTGGACGTTTTTATATAGGCAAAACCATCAGATGTCTTTATATACAATTTAGGGAACACTGCAGATCCGTCATCACAGGGAAAGGTGCACCCAGACTCATTAAGCACATAAGGGAAACACATGGGGGGCACACAGGGGCAATGACATTTGCCGGTATAGAGCAGGTTAAACTGCCTAAAAGAGGAGGTGACCATAATAATATACTATTAAGGCGAGAAACGACATGGATCATGCGGACAGGAGCCATGGGCCCCGCAGGTCTTAACGACAAGATTGACATGTCAATATTTTTATGATTGGCCATCTGCACCCCCTAGTACCCCCTATGACATATGGTTCACCAAAGACATTATTCGTGTGAGTCATGTTATTTGGTGTTGTGGCGGCATATTTCAGTATGGGGACAACATGCTGTATAATATAATGTCTCCAATATTTTAGGTGATAGAGTAATAGCCGTCAGTTTCTGAAGAATATCGACTGATTTGGAACGGTAATATATGTTTGGTATCTTTGCTCGATAGTTTTGCTACTGCGTATTCAAGTTTTTTTGACTACTATGCAGATTGTTATTTATATTTACACTTGTCTTTGTTTTTAATCATTTTATCAAAGTTTGTACCGTGGGTGGGCGGAGTGAGTCTGTAGGGAGGAGCACTGACGGTGCACACTACTTCAGGCGTCACGTCCGATCCCCCACTGAATCCGTTGAAGCACCAGATTGGCGCGAAACGGCCGTCGTTCTGCTCCCACATCCTCTTGTTCATACACCCCCGTGCCGTGAAGATTTTTAATCAATAAAAGAACCTGCTAAGAAGATCGGTGAGTGCTACCGTTTTCTTTTTCATTCATACATATCTTTAACATTGTGTACGCAGGGACATGTTTTTGCATGCATTCGCTTGCGGTTGCATACTCATGCGTCGTTTTGAGGTGTGTGACGGGGTCTGGCAAACGCAGCATGTTGCATTTTTTGAGGTGTCAAATATTGTGCAATCGTCCGCATGCAGACAAATGCGGATGATTGTGTAAAAAAAACGCATTAGTGTCTATGGGAACGCATTGGTATGCAATGACATGTGTACGAATGCGTTCGATACGCATGCATACTTTAGACTGCGCATGTCCAGAAAATGATGTGACCGCTTCCACCTTGCACCTAAAAAAATGCAAACGCATGGCAAAACACATTTTAACGCATGCACACGCAGCGTTTTTGTTTGCGTTATGAGCAAGATGATACGCAGGCGTAAGTATGCTTTTGCATGCGTTTGCGCATGCAGATGATACACTGCACACAGAAACGCTAATGTGAACTTAGCCTAAGGCTATGTGCCCACGATCCGGAAGAGCAGCAACTTTTTGGACGCAGGCCACCTGTGCTGTGACCAAAACACTGCGTTCTAGATTACAAGCTCAGTGGAGGGGGTTTATAGAAATCCCATGCCCACTGTGCTTCTTTTTGATGCTGCGTAAACATGCCTGGGGTGCCGGCCTACGAGGCGCAACATGTCAATTATCTGCATTGGAGTCACTAGTCTCCCCTGCGTGGTCTCACCCGTAGCCATTCATTAGATGCAGTAAATCCGCATGGTTTAATGAACACATGCAGATTTACCTGCATGATTAGAATGCAGCATTTTAGATGCAGTGAAAATACGTTGCGTCCAAAATGGGAACGTAGCCTTAGTCTAAGATTTTTTTCAAAAAGATCTGCCACCAAATAAACATCTACTGGTTAGGCTTTGGTTACACCAGCATTTGTCAACCCTATGATGAAGTAGAACAACAGAATCAGCAGATGTGGTGGACCCATCATGTGATGGAAAATCAGAGGCATCTGTCATGGCATCCACTATTGTACTGGATAAAAATAAGCAAAAATTAGCAGCATGCAACATTATTTTGTCTGTCACTGGGGCTCCAATGTAGATGCGAAAATAGCCTCATAATAAGACATATTATTAATAAATTATATGCAACTGCCAAATATTTGTTAATTTCATTACCCTTCTAAGCATGAAAGATGAGTCGTCATTTTCTTTTATTAAAGGGACTCTGTCACCTGAATTTGGCGGGACTGGTTTTGGGTCATATGGGCGGAGTTTTCGGGTGTTTGATTCACCCTTTCCTTACCCGCTGGCTGCATGCTGGCTGCAATATTGGATTGAAGTTCATTCTCTGTCCTCCATAGTATACGCCTGCGCAAAGCAATCTTGCCTTGTGCAGGCGTGTACTACGGAGGACATAGAATGAACTTCAATCCAATATTGCAGCTAGCATGCAGCCAGCGGGTAAGGAAAGGGTGAATCAAACACCCGAAAACTCCACCCATATGACCCAAAACCAGTCCCGCCAAATTCAGGTGACAGGTTCCTTTTAAAGAAAACAATATTATTGCACATATTGCTTATTTATTACAGCATATCTTTAATGGATTTAATATAATAGTCCAACATTTATTTCACTGAGCAGGAATCTCTTCTGGCACTGTGGTGCCTCTTAGTGCTGTACTATATTCTGGCACGGACTAGACAAAGAAAATATTTAATAGCACATAGTGCATTGGTTAACCTGCACTATATGTGACTTTGCTAGTAAATATAAGAAATAGATATTGGAAATGATACAGCAGTGTTTTAGCACTTGGAATGTTCCAATGATGAAATCATACAGATAAGCAAGCAATAATTGCAAATCCTTTTACTTTTACTTAATACAACTGTTTAGTTTACAGTCCCAGAATCTCCATCCAAGTAATAATTGGACTTTATAAACTGGGCGTCTGTGCTGTCTATAATTAGGAATAGTCATTCGTTAACTCACTTACCTTCATATACTGTATATGGACCTTTGAACTTTTCTGACATTGAATAAATATTCAATAGATACATTTATTTACATGGATTTGCTTAACATGGAGCTTCAGGAGCGCAATGCTGCCCTGCCCCCAGGCTTCTTGCTTGCCGGAGGTGGTGTGCTCCTAAGGGTATGTATGGATTAATTCAGTTAAGCTGGAAGCTCTGGGAAGCAGATTTACCCTCCACACCTTTAGTCAGGTGTGGAGATTTTTGTAAACTCTGTGCGGTCAGTATAAAAACTACAAAAATCCACACAGAGTTTACAAAAATCTCCACACCTGACTAAAGGTGTGGAGGGTAAATCTGCTTCCCAGAGCTTCCAGCTTAACTGAATTAATCCATACTAACAAGCTGGACAAAACATAGAATGCACAGAATGAATAAGTCCACAACATGTGGACAGAAAAGAGCAAAGCAAGGACTTAACTTTGCTGAACTGGTCAGGATATCAGGGAAATCCAAGAGAGATGTGAATCCAACCAGGAACCATTGACAAGTGGCACTGCTGAAGGGAAGAGCCAGGCATAAATAGCCGACCAGAAAGACAATCAGTGGAAGCAGCTGCAGACTGCTAAATCCAAGGAGCAGCCATACCACTTAAAACCACCGGAGGGAGCCCAAGAGCAGAACTCACAAAAGTGCCACTTACAACCACCGGAGGGAGCCCAAGAGCGGAATTCACAACAGTACCCCCCCCCCCTTGAGGAGGGGTCACCGAACCCTCACCAGAGCCCCCAGGCCGATCAGGACAAGCCAAGTGAAAAGCACGAACCAAATCGGCGTCATGGACATCGGAGGAAACAACCCAAGAATTATCCTCCTGGCAATAACCCTTCCACTTGACAAGATACTGAAGTCTCCGCCTCGAAAAACGAGAATCCAAAATATTCTCAACCTCATATTCCAACTCTCCCTCAACCAACACCAGGGCAGGAGGATCAACCGAGGGAACAACGGGCACCACATATCTCCGCAACAAAGATCTATGGAAAACATTATGAATGGCAAAAGAGGCTGGAAGAGCCAAACGAAAAGACACAGGATTGATAATTTCAGAAATCTTATAAGGACCAATAAACCGAGGCTTAAACTTAGGGGAAGAAACCTTCATAGGAACATGACGAGAAGACAACCAAACCAAATCCCCCACACGAAGCCGGGGACCAACACACCGACAGCGGTTAGCAAAACGTTGAGCCTTTTCCTGAGACAACGTCAGATTGTCCACCACATGAGTCCAAATCTGCTGCAGCCTGTCCACCACAGAATCCACACCAGGACAATCAGAAGGCTCAACCTGCCCTGAAGAAAAACGAGGATGAAAACCAAAATTACAAAAGAAAGGTGAAACCAAAGTAGCCGAACTAGCCCTATTATTAAGGGCAAACTCGGCCAACGGCAAGAAGGCCACCCAATCATCCTGATCAGCAGACACAAAGCATCTCAAATAGGTTTCCAAGGTCTGATTAGTTCGCTCAGTTTGGCCATTAGTCTGAGGATGAAACGCCAAAGAAAAAGACAAATCAATGCCCATCTTAGCACAAAAGGCCCGCCAAATCCTAGAGACAAACTGATAACCTCTGTCAGACACAATATTCTCCGGAATGCCATGCAAACGAACCACATGCTGAAAAAACAATGGAACCAAATCTGAGGAGGAAGGCAACTTAGGCAAAGGTACCAGATGGACCATTTTAGAGAACCGGTCACAAACAACCCAGATAACAGACATCTTCTGGGAAACAGGAAGATCCGAAATAAAATCCATGGAAATATGCGTCCAGGGCCTCTCAGTGACCGGCAAAGGCAAAAGCAACCCACTAGCGCGGGAACAGCAAGGCTTGGCCCGGACGCAAGTCCCACAGGACTGCACGAAAGCAAGCACATCGCGCGACAAGGAAGGCCACCAAAAGGACCTAGCAACCAAATCTCTGGTACCAAAAATCCCAGGATGACCAGCCAACACTGAACAATGAACCTCAGAAATTACCTTACTTGTCCATCTATCAGGAACAAACAGCTTCCCCACTGGACAGCGGTCAGGCTTATCAGCCTGAAATTCCTGAAGCACCCGCCGCAAATCAGGGGAGATGGCGGAAAGAATCACCCCTTCCTTAAGAATGCCAACCGGCTCAAGGACTCCAGGAGAATCAGGCAAAAAACTCCTAGAGAGGGCATCAGCCTTAACAACCTTAGATCCCGGAAGATACGAGACCACAAAATCAAAACGGGAGAAAAACAGGGACCATCGAGCCTGTCTAGGATTCAGCCGCTTGGCCGACTCGAGGTAAATCAGATTCTTATGATCAGTCAAGACCACAACGCGATGCTTAGCTCCCTCAAGCCAATGTCGCCACTCCTCAAACGCCCACTTCATAGCCAACAACTCCCGATTGCCGATATCATAATTGCGTTCCGCAGGCGGAAACTTTCTGGAAAAAAAAGCACACGGTTTTATCAAAGAACCATTAAAATCCCTCTGAGACAAAACGGCCCCTGCCCCAATCTCAGAAGCGTCAACCTCAACCTGAAAAGGAAGTGAAACATCCGGCTGACGCAACACAGGGGCAGACTCACTGTTGTGAATTCCGCTCTTGGGCTCCCTCCGGTGGTTGTAAGTGGCACTTTTGTGAGTTCTGCTCTTGGGCTCCCTCCGGTGGTTTTAAGTGGTATGGCTGCTCCTTGGATTTAGCAGTCTGCAGCTGCTTCCACTGATTGTCTTTCTGCTCGGCAATTTATGCCTGGCTCTTCCCTTCAGCAGGGCCACTTGTCAATGGTTCCTCAGAGTTTACAAAAATCTCCACACCTGACTAAAGGTGTGGAGGGTAAATCTGCTTCCCAGAGCTTCCAGCTTAACTGAATTAATCCATACTAACAAGCTGGACAAAACATAGAATGCACAGAACGAATAAGTCCACAACATGTGGACAGAAAAGAGCAAAGCAAGGACTTAACTTTGCTGAACTGGTCAGGATATCAGAGAAATCCAAGAGAGATGTGAATCCAACCAGGAACCATTGACAAGTGGCACTGCTGAAGGGAAGAGCCAGGCATAAATAGCCGAGCAGAAAGACAATCAGTGGAAGCAGCTGCAGACTGCTAAATCCAAGGAGCAGCCATACCACTTAAAACCACCGGAGGGAGCCCAAGAGCAGAACTCACAAAAGTGCCACTTACAACCACCGGAGGGAGCCCAAGAGCGGAATTCACAACAGTGCAGTAATGAACGGAAGGCACAGGTTTGCAGTCTCTTTAGCTGGTTTACTGTAGGCTTCAAGCAACCGCAGTCCAGGGCACCAGATCACAGGTACAGGCAGGCTCCGGCCAGCTTGGAAGCAAGTTCAGAGTCCAGCTTTATCAGGTGGAGATGAAAGCCTTCCTTTTAGCACGGTGGCATTGTAGTCCCTTACTGCCTATGGCTTCTGATAAGGTCCCCACAGTTCCTCTCTGTCCTCCATGAAGGTAGGACATGATCCGTATGACAGATGACTCGAGCCTTATTATAGGGTCTCCATCACAACCCGGGCTCTATGTGCCACTGTGCCTCCTGGGTGTTAGGGCAGACAGGTGATATCTAATCTAGCTGTCCTGTCGGTTTCTGCTGTGCCTCTTAGAGTCCGACACAACCTCGGTCTTCCGGCTACCGTTGTCTGTGCTCTGCCAGGGAGGTATCCCAGTCGCAGCTGTCCTCCCCTGGTGTCATTCGCCTGTGCTTCGCTCTCCTGCACGCTCTCTATAAGCTGTTCTTTCCATCTGTAAGTCACTATCCAGGAGCTGCAGCACTTCTGACTGCACAGCCACTCACACGTCTTCCTGCCTCAGACTGCTCCAGTCTGTTGTCTGGCACTAACTAGCTAATTTTCCCTCCAGACCAGAATTTATATATAGGGGAGCCACCCATAAGCAGGATCAGAGCTCTCCTTTCTGGCCTGGAGTGTGAACTGTTGCATATTTGTGTTTACCTGATAGAAAAGATCTTCCCCTGCTTCCAAGCGTGACATCACTTTCCCCGTCAGGAGAGCAATGCCACTGTAACAAACAGGACCCTGGGGTGTTGCACATCCACAGAACCTATGTGGTTATCCAAGAAGTCTGTTGCGTTCCTTCAAAAATTGTGCGCAAGTGTAACTAGAATATGCAAATAAAGAAGAGGACTTGATCTCTGGTGCCATCTATTGGATGTAACAATCCTAAAAAGTCAATGCTGAGGCTTGCCACATGACTTAGGATAAAAAGCCAAACCAGAATTTTCATTTGCTACAATGTGTTTTGGGGTGTTGCCCCTGCTCAGTGCAAAGAGGTAAATCGGAATTGGGCGGCGAGAAGCCTCTGACTGGGGATCTAATAGGGAACGTTTCTTCTTGCGCAGAGTGTTAAGCCGATGTAAATAGACTTATAGACCATGTAATGCTACTCTGGAAATTTAAATATGCAAATAGCCTGGCCACATGACTTAGGAAAAGAAGGCAAACCAAATAACTTCATTTGTAGACATGTGTTTCATGGTGTTACCCCTCCTCAGTGCACATCAAATGGTTGATAACTGAAACAAGGACGTGTGCCCCATTCCTACAGTGCAATATAAACATGAAGTAGGTAAATCAAATTCCTCGTTTTTTTACTTTTTTATTTATTTTTTTGAGGGGGGTTATTTACTGCATTCATCGCATGATAAAAATGACTTGTCACCATGATTTTCAAAGTCAGCATGATTACTGCAATGACAAACTTTAGTTAATATTTTTCTTTAATGTAGAAAAAAAATCAGTGACAAAGTCATCTGGTTTGATGCTCTTTGCAAACGCAGCAGTAAAGATTCATTCAGCCTCTAATACATCACCGACACTTAAATGAGGCTTTACACTCACTGAGCGCATCTCAGACAGTGTTTAGTGTTTATAATTCAGACAGCTGCGATATGATCTTACTGCTGTGCTCTGAACACTGTAGTGTTGATAGCAGCAGTGAGAAACGTCAGACAGCATGGTAGATTTCCAGGATGTTGACTTGTTTCACCGCTTGTAAAAATTACCACTGCAATCCCGCTCTCACTGCTCAGAGCAGGGCTAAGGCATTGCCGCTGAAATTCTCCAGTACTTGGACCTCTGGTCATTGCTCACTGCCGAACACTGTAAGTTCCGGTGAGAAGTGACAAGGGGAGATTGTAGCACATGGGATAATGTTGGGCTACAATAAAATGGTGCCTGGCTTCACCTACTGCAGTGAACTGAGCCGCCCATGGGATATGCACAGTTTACTGCCGAAGAAGCCGCAGCGTAGAAGTTAGGGTTGGAAACCGACCGCATCTCCTGTGGCCTGTGGCTGCAGCATTAGCACAGACACTTGATCACCAGAAAAAATCCATAAAAAAACTAAAACTAAAATGTTAATACAGTATATTCTATTTAGTTTTAAAAATAAATCATGATATGATTAATAATTGTTAAATCATCATTTTAGCATTTTTTGGAGGGGGGTCAGCGTGGAGTGGTGCTTCTAATCTAAGGTACCTAACTGTAGTCTTATACTTACCCGCTGCCGTCTTCACCTTCTATCGGTGCCGCTCCGGTTCTGTGGCTCTGTCTTGTGACCGCAATTTCTGACCAGCCAGAAGTCAATAGAAATGGTCACAAGTAGAGTTGAGTGAATTTGCTCAGGTCCCTGCTTATTCGGCAGGCTATAGCGCTTACCGCTGCAGAGGGAACTCGGCTTCCTGGATCGCTCCTGCTGATCAGCTGATGGGAAACATGCATGAAGTGGCTGTTTGTTGGGCTCTCCATGCATGTGTCATGACTGTCCAGGGTCATACTGGCCCATCAGAGAACCGGAGGATTCTCCGGTGGGCCCAGGCACTGACAACTGCTGGCATACTGGCCAGCAGCTGCCTAAATCCCTCACTGCTCTAGGGGCCCCCAGCCAGTGGCTATGGGGCCCCTGAGTCAAGGGGGCCTGCCCTGTGCCAGTGGAGGAGCAGCAGATGACAGGAAGCCATGCCTGTCCCCGCTGCTAAAGAGAAATGAATATTCACGCTTCTCCTCGCCCCTATGGGCATGGATATGAGTGAATACCATTTCACTTTAACAGCGGGCAGCGTTAGCTGCAGGCTGCAGCTAACACTACCTGCATGTAAAGCCCTATCACCACCGCACCACTCTCCTATAGTCACACACAAAGCACTGCACCACATACAAACACGCATGCAGACAGACATAGAGCACCACTCACGTCTCGCAGCACCTCCCGGCATCCTGCTTCCTTCCCGGTGCTTCCAATCTGAGACAGCGCAGCTGGATGACATCATCATTCAGCACGTGGCTGTTTCAGACAGAAAGCTGCTGGTGAAGAAGAGGCTGCTGGGATGTGCTGCGAGAGGTGAGTAGTGTGCATGCGTGTGTGTATATGGTGCGATGCTGTGCTTTGTGTGTGAATGTGAGAGTGGTGTGTGTGTATGTGTATGTGGTGCGGTGCTTTGTGTGTGTATGTGTGTGAGTGGGAGAGAGTGGTGCGGTGCTGTTTGAGTATTGGAGATGTGTGTATTGGAGATTGGCAATGATGGGGTGGTGGGTAAGGACGATGGGGGTGATGGGGATGAAGGCAGTGATAGAGGTAGTGAAATGGGCAATAATGGGGTGGTGGGGGGAAGGCAATGATGGTTGTGGGTGGAGGCAATGATGGAGGTGTTGAAATGGGCAATGATAGGGTGTTGAAATGGGCAATGATGGGGGTGGTGTGAGAGAAAGCAATGATGGTTGTGGTGTAAAGGACAATGATGGTAGTGGTGGAAAATACAATGGTGGTGGTGGAATGGGCAATGATGGGGGTTGTGGGGGAGAAGGCAATGATGAAGGTGGTGGAAAGGGCAATGATAGGCGTGGTGGGGGAGAAGGCAATGATGGGGTGGAGGGGGGAACAATGATGGAGGTGGAGAGGGGCTGCATTATACCCTATGAGGGGGGTTGCATTATACTTTATGAGGGGGCTACATTATATTCTGTGGGGGGACTGCATTATTCTCTCAGGGGACTACATTATATTCTGGGGCTACATCATACTATATGAGGGGACCACAGTATACTCTAAGGGGGGGCTACATTATATTCTGTGGTGGGGCTGCATTATTCTCTCAGGGGACTACATTATATACTGGGGGGCTACATTATACTATGTGGGGTGGCAGCATTATGCCCTATGAGGGGGCTACAGTATACTCTATGGAGGGGCTGCATTATACCCTATGAGGGTGCTACATGATATTCGATGGTGGGGACTGCATTATACCTTATGAGGGGGTTGCATTATATTTTTTGGGTTGCTGCATTATATTCTATGAGAGGGGGCTGCATTATATTCTATGAGAGGGGACTGCATTATATTCTTTGAGGGGGCTACATTATTTTATGAGGGTGGCTACATTATATTCTATGAGGGAGGCTACATAATATTCTTTGAGGGGCTACACTATATTCTAAGAGGGGGGCTACATTATATTCTATGAGGGGGGCTACCCCAACCCCTGCTACATAATTAAGATGTGTACTCAGGGCCATATTTAGAGTTTATGCTGCCCTAGGCACTTTTAGTTCTGCTGTAACACCCCAGGTAACCGGTTGTTACAGTGATGTTGCCTTCCTTTCGGGGAGGGTGATATCATGCTTGGAGGTAAGGGGGATTCTCTTTACCAGGTGAGCACCTACATTCAACATGTTCAGAATCCAGGCCAGAAGTAGGAGCTCTGAACCCAGGTTCAGGGGAGCTTCCCTCAGATATATGTTTTCTGGTCTAGAGGAGGAGTTAGTTGGTCCAGGGAGACCAAGGAGAGAAGAGGGAGAGCAGAGAGAGTGCAGAGCCATGCAGCCAGGACTGAGCTGCAGCTCTGGGAAAGGAATAGAATCTGAGGGGTTGAATGATAATGAAGTATCAGAGGAAAGGAGCACAGAAGGAGGAAAGGGGTTCTGAGGGAAACTGTGACTGGGCACCCTCAGAGCTGAAGCACAGGAACCGGGCATCGGGAGCCTGAGGTCATGTTGTACTCCACATCACACGGCAGAACCGGAGGGCATAGAACTATATGTGATTTGCCCACATCACACCTGGAGGTGAAGCAGAATTATATGAGCCCAGGTCGTGATAGAGACCCTATATAAAGGCTCGCACTGCCTATCATACAGGTAACTGTCCTAGGACAGGAGAGAGAGGACTTTGCCAGCCAGCTAAAAGCATCAAGGACCTCACCTACGAGCGTGGGTAGGAAGGCTTACGGACTTCACCGGGGAGAGGGATCCACTATTGCCTCCAAGCCCGCCGGGCCATATCATCACCTATTGCTGGTACCCTGGACTGCAGCTGCTTACAACCAGTAAACAGGCTAAAGACTGCAAACCTGTGTCTTCATTCCTTACTGCATCATTAACCATTTTCACCTACATACCAGGACCCCTGGGGACATCGTTCACCTGTGGGAAGTTACACCATCTAAGCTGCCTTAACATCAGTGGACCCCTCTGAGCAGCGTCGGTCCTCCTTCATCCTCCCCCATCCTCCTTCATACTCCCCGTCAAACTCACCCTCCTCACACCGCGCTGAACATCTTCTCTGTCCCGGCGCTGCAGCTTCTTCCTGTGTGAGCGGTCATGTAGTACCACTCATTAATGTTATGAATATGCATCCATATTCATCACCTTAATGAGCGGTACCACGTGACCGCTCAGCACCGGATGAGCTCCCGGCGCTGAGACCGTCAAAGTTGCCCTGGAGGAGGGTGAGTATAATGTCTTCAAGGAAATGGGGGGGAGGCGGGGAGGTTAGTGAGTATGGAGGTAGGTGCCACCCCTTCCACATCCTGGCGCCCTAGGCACGTGCCCACAAGAGCCTAGTGGCAAATATGGCCCTGCTTGTACTTCCTAATATTATACACTGATATTAGCATGTTTTACCACACAATTGGTGGTCTTGTATTTATTTCTATGTAGCTACATAGTGGGCCCCATGAATGATTTCCTCTGGTGGGCCCAAGGTGCTCCAGTCCAGCGCTGTGACTGTCACACAGCTGCGACACATACAGCTTCGGAGCCAAACAGCTGATCAGCTGGAGCGATCTAGGAAGCCGGGTTCTCTCTGCAGCGTATTTGGTAAGCACTATATCTTGCTGAATAGGCAGGAACCTGAGCAAATTCGCTCAACTCTAGTCACAAGCACTTAGTGCAAGTCCATGAGAGTCAGAACAAGGCTTTCATAGACTTACATTGATTAGTGACCTCTGGCACACTCCAGCAAACATAGGAGCAATCGTGCAGGTCATAAATTGTTGGACACTGATGGGAACAGCCGTGAAAGAAGGTGAAGATGGCGACGAGTAAGTATAAGACTAAGTGCAGGGACCGTGGAATAGAAGCACCAATAAAAAAAAATGGTAGAGTGGTGCTATAATATGACACATTCCCTTTAAAGATAGACTGATTGCTAGAAATACATTGCTAAAGAGCTGTATCCATACAGTATTCGTAGAGGTTATTTCAGCTCATACAAAATTATCATTGAAGAATCACTAGTATCTTCTGCTTTTCAATGCCATATTAGTCAGTATTTTGTCTAGTATAAATCTAAATATATTACATTTTGAAAGAACCAAACCAAGGTGGATTTATTTCTACTGTATAGAACAGCCAAACTAAAGTAGGTTTCCAGGACTATCATTTATCAGTAACTACCCAATTGTGGCCAAATAGAAGTCATAGCAGAGGTTTGGAACTACGAGGCTGATCGTTTTCATGAAGACCATTGTAAGATGTATCAATCTTTGGCAACTGAAAGTGAGTTGGGTGTTATTCATTCTAAGCCCTCATTCTTGGTAAAGTATCACACTGTATATGGTTTTCTAATGCTCTCTGGTCCTTCTTGCACTGATAATGGAGGACAGCACTAAGAATGACTCAGGGACCCAAGGTGTCTGAGAGAAGTGTCTACAAACACATCGTTGATAGATGGATAGGAATCCATAAAATACATAGTTTGGGTATAAGGACCACAATAACGAAATGATAAAAAATGAAGTGGGTGGTGTTTTATGTATCATTTGTGTATCCATTTGTTTTTGTTTTAAATTGACTGTTTTTTTTTGTTTTTTTAGATCTTTTACGTTACTATGCAGTTGTGAACTGTATATATGCTATGTGCTATTATTAGATGTACAATATAAGGACTTAGCTATTTTTTGCTTTTGAGCTTTTGGTTTTTGTCCATCCTCTTCTTCCAAAAGGTATAACTTCTTTTCCATCACCATAGCCATATGAGGGCTTTTTTTTTGCAAGACGCGTTATACTTTTGAATGACATTATTTAGTTTGCCACATAATGTGGTGACAAATGGGGAAAAAAAATCAGGATGAAATGGAGAAAAAATGCAATTTCACACACACACACACACACACACACACACACACACACCCACACACATATATATATATATATATATATATACTAGATGGTGGCCCAATTCTAATGCATCGGGTATTCTAGAATATGTATAGTTGTATATAGCACAGCCCATGTAGTATATAGCACAGCCCATGTAGTATATAACAGCCACGTAGTATATAACACAGCCCACGCAGTATATAACACAGGCCGCGTGGTATATTGCCCAGCCATGCAGTACATTGCACAGACACGTAGTATATAGCACAGCCCACGTAGTATATAGCACAGAGACATAGTATATGACACAGCCCACGCAGTATACAGCAATGTGGGCACCATATCCCTGGTAAAAAAAAAAGACTTAAAATAAAAAATAGTTATATACTCACCTTCCGTCGGCCCCCGGATCCAGCCCAGGTGTTTACCGATGCTCCTTGCGATGCTCCGGTCCCAAGAATGCATTGCGGCAATAACACATGATGATGTAGAGGTCTTGCGAGACCGCTACATGATCTCCGGTCATTGCCGAAATGCATTCTTGGGACCGGAGCATCGCGAGGAGTGGGAAAGGAGCCAGAAGGTGAGAACAGAATGATTTTTTATTTTTTTTATTATTTTTAATATTATATGTTTTTACTTTAGTAAAAAGTTGGTCACACAGGGTTAATAGCAGCGTTAACGGACTGCTAAAACCCTATGTGGCCGCTGACTGGAGGGGAGTATGGAGGGGGCACTGACTGGAGGGGAGTAGGGAGGGGCCTATTCGCGGCCGGACTGTGCCTGTCACTGATTGGTCGTGGCCAGCTGGCAGCGACCAATCAGCGACCCGGGATTTCCGCGACAGACAGACGGAAGTTAGAAACAGACGGAAGTACCCCTTAGGCAATTATATATACAGATTCATCTTTTACATTTTAAAAATTACACAAAGAAAAATTGGCCAATGCAAAAGTTTGGGCACCCTGCATGGTTAGTACCTCCCGTTTGAAAGTGTCACAGCTTGCAAACGCTTCTTATAGCCAGATAAGAGTCTTTCAATTCTTATTTGAGGGATTTTCATCCATTCTTCCTTGGAAAATTCTTCCAGTTCTGTGAGATTCCTAGGTTGCCTTGCATGCACTGCCATTTTGAGGTCTAGCCACAGATTTTCAATGATGTTCAGATCATGGGACTGTGAGGGCCATTGTAAAACCTTCAGCTTGCACCTTTTGTGGTAGTCTATTGTGGATTTTGATGCATTTTATGATCATTATCCATTTGGAGAAGCCATGCTTTTTTCAACTTCAGCTTTTTTTTACAGATGGAGATATGTTTGCGTCAAGAATTTGGTAAAATTTAATTGAATCCATTCTTTCCTCTGCCCATGAAATGTTCCTTGTGTCATTGGCTGCAACACAACCTCAAAGCATGATTGATCCACCCCCATGCATGATGGTTGGCGATATGTTCTTTTCCTGAAATACTGTGCCTTTTTTTCCCCACACATACCTTTGATCATTGTGACCAAAGAGTTCTATTTTAACCTCATCGAATATTATGAGGAGGACACAGGCGAGGATTTATTCTGTGACTCTGCAATGAAGGCCATATTTGTGCAGGTGTGTCTCAACAATAGCACAATGTGCAACAGCTCCAGAGTCTGCTAAATCTTTCTGAAAGTCTTTTGCAGTCAAGCGGGGGTTCTGATTTGCCTCTCTATAAATCCTACCAGCAGCTGTCACTGAAATTTCAGAAAACCTAAAAAGATGAACTGGTATACAAGTTGGTGTGCGTGTTCAATGTTCACACTAGTCACTAAAGAGACAAAAACCCAAGATAAAAACATAGTAAGCAAATACCCTGCATTAAAAAAATAAACAGCAATAATGCATGAAAATAACATAATTTTGATTACACAAATTTCTAAAGCCATCTTGGTAACCTTACCATTTGTCAAGTGAAGTGCATGTAGATAAGGGCAGAGAAGGACTGAAACCCTGAAACCAGGCTAGTGGACATGCAGTCATGGATATAATGAATGAATATAATGAATATAATGTCCAGCTAAAAAATAAGTCAGGGCTACACCTTTATAAAAATGTTTGTCAGCTTTATGCCTATGCACAGTGTATGCAGAAAGCTGCCAATCAGAGGTGTGGGTGGGTTATACAGAGCTCAACATTCAGAGAATTGTTAGATTTGCAGCAAATAAAACTGTTATCAAAATGGCCGCAAACAGCCCAGTAAGTAATACATCTTTAGATACATCATGCTGCTCTAAGATGAAATAGGAAACTCTTCCTACAGATTCTTTTTAAGTCCTGAACAACCATTGTAACCTAGTAGTTATACAAAAATTGTAGAGCTTTAAAACCAATATGAAATAAAACATCTAACAATGAAAAGGAAAACCCTGCCGGAGTTTACAAAATAATTGAGGGACTAGGATTGATGCATCATGTATTGTTCTCAAATTAAAAATAATAATTATTAATACATACACTAAACGACCAAAAATATATACCATACTTTTCAGATTATGAGACACACTTTTGTTCCCCAAAATACTTTCTTATAATCTGAATGTAGCTTACCCACTGCAGTAGAGCGGGGTCCAAGGGTCCATTGTTGCTGCCGCAGGAAGCTTCTGGCAGCGGTGGCGGCAGGAGTCGAGTGATGCTGCAGATGGAGATCTCAGCTCCCGAGTTCTCAATTGTGCCTGCACTGCCTGTGGGGGCCACTTTGAAAAGCATGGAAAGTGCGGGGGATTTGGGCTTTCACAAAATGTTGATGGAGCCCCTTATCACCACCTTTTACCAAGCCTTGGGCCTCAGCATCTCCTACCTCTTTTATCGCCGCCAGCTTCCTGCAACAGAGACACTGCCACCTGGGACCCCGCTCCAACACACCCACCCCCCAGGTAAGCACCACCATTTTATAAAATAATAATAATAATAATAATAATAATAATGTTTCCTATTTTCCTCCCCAAAATGCAGGGTGCGTTATTAAATACAATACACATCGCACCATATACAGTATGAACTTGGGTAAAAACATGTGGCTAATAAGGAGACAGACTATGACATTCCCCACTTTTCTGAGTACACATTGAAATGTGAAGGAAGTTATTGTGTGTCTGTGGGAAGTGGTGGCCATTTAGCCAACAGATCATTGAGAGATCAGACACTTTTTTGTAAATAGGACTGTCTCGCAAATTTATGATTTTATTTTTAACTCAAGTATTCAACTGAGTAAAGGTCAGGTCTGTGAGAGCCATCTGAGTACTAAACACCAAACTCATCACACCATCTGCTCCTCATCTATTGTTCAAGGGCATAGTTATGTTGGTACCGGAAATGGTGTCCATATGTAGTAGCATTACTCTTTCTGGAAAATAAGTGGTCTTCCCCAATCATTGAATGACAGCTGCGTACAATTTGATTCTCAACCACCAAATTTTACAGTAGGCACTATGAAGCATTAGGCATCATCCTCCAGATACCTGCCAAACCCAGATGCATTTTTCTGACAGCCAAATAGTAAAACATGAGTTATATCAAGAGAACATATTTCCATAGTTCAATGTTGGCGTGCTTTATACACTTCAGCTGACCATCACTTAATAACATTGGCACCTACGTCACGGAACTGTTGCTCAAGCGCCTTCCTACATATCCTCGTGGCTGGATTCAGTTGAATTTTATGCTAGTTACGTATCCCTTACGTTCATAAACCAAGTTTAACTCTGAGACACAAGGTCATGGTCTGACAATGTTAAATAGTAATTGCTCAAAGAGAAAAGAATTATAATTCTTTATCTACCAAATGCGATTTCCTTTAATTGTGAGGAAAATACTCCTTCTCGGTGGAAGTGGAACAAACCTTGCCGAATGTTCATGCATTGCCAAACCAAACTGTCGTCACATTAGTAAACAGCTTCAAGTGCATTGTTTCCTGAAATTATCTGAAGAATTATTTTTCTGACTGGCATATCATTATATACAAATCCTGTAGTAGGATGGAAGATACAGCTAAGATATTCTTACAGGGTTTATCCAAGACTTCTTTTGCAATGAGCTTAAAAACTAACAGGAAGATATTTGCTAACTACCTGCCTAATTTTACACGGAAAAAATGAACTGGTGTATAATTGGTATGCATGCAAAATATAGGAGAATGTTCAGAGTGGCCATTAAACAGACAAAGCCTAAGACTGGATCAAAATGAACATATACCCTGCTATAAGTAAGTAAAATCAATACTCATATAAATAACATTGGGTACTTAATAAACTAAAAAAAAGCCTGAAAGCCATATCACCAGCATCAATGTGTACCCAAATCAGCATGGTTCTAATTTCTAATATTAAAACCTTACCATGTGTCAAATTGGCATCACTGTGAATAAGGGCTGAGCATGACTGGGTGCCGAATATGTATACCCAGCAAATGGGAAAGCTATAGAAACATAAGTGCAGAAACTACTTAGTGCAGGTAAAGGTGTGGCTTCCCTTTAGTTGAGCTGGACATTATGTTTGAATGGCTTCCCAATTGCTGGGTATCCATATTCAGGACCGATTCCAGCTCGGCATTTATTCACAATGATGTCACTTTGACACATGGTAAGATTTTAATACTAGAGGCTAGGACCATAACGATTTGGGTACGCCTTGACAGTGGTGGGATGGTTTTTATGCTTTTTTTTAAATCATAAATGGTGTTTACTAAGTACCCAGTGTTATTTATATGCACTATTGCTTTTACTTCTTTATTTACAGCAGGACATATGTTCATTTTGGTTCTGTCTTAGGTTTTGTCTACCTGGCTGTTATAACCGGTGCCGCCACAGAGCAGTCATTGATGGTTCCTTCTAACCATGCTGCTGCTCAATATCAACAGAGCAGCTCTTCCCCTGCCGGGCTGCTCTGTCGATAGAGCTGATTGACAGCCAGCTCCCTACAGTTAAGCAGCGGGGAGCCAGCTGACAATCAGCTTTATGTTGGCAGTCACGCCCGATCAACAGAGCAGAGCGGAAAAGAAGCCGCTGCTCTGTCGATGTGACATTAGCAGAGACCACTGAATAGCCAGCTGGTACCAGTTAGTGACCACTGTGTGAAATCAGAGATGGGCGCCTGGTAGGTTGCATGTTCGTGCCTTGTTAGTTTATAGGTCCACAGTAAAAACAAAATTAGTCTCGGATAAACTCTTTAATGCATTGTCTTCCACAAACATCATGTAAACCACACTAGATTTAGACATTTAATAATATCAGCAATCCTTATACTGGGGAACACAATTTTTGTTAAATCTGACACTTGTTTTTGACTAAAGGTACCTTCACACTGAACGATATCGCTAGCGATCCGTGACGTTGCAGCGTCCTGGCTAGCGATATCATTCAGTTTGACAGGCAGCAGCGATCAGGATCCTGCTGTAATGTCGTTGGTCGCTGCAGAAAGTCCAGAACTTTATTTCGTCGCTGGACTCCCTGCAGACATCGCTGAATCGGCGTGTGTGACGCCGATTCAGCGATGTCTTCACTGGTAACCAGGGTAAACATCGGGTTACTAAGCGCAGGGCCGCGCTTAGTAACCCGATGTTTACCCTGGTTACCAGTGTAAAAGTTAAAAAAACAAACACTACATACTTACATTCCGTGTCTGTCCCCGGCCAGCCGTAAAGCAGAGCGGTGACGTCACCGCTGTGCTTTCCGGCCGCTGTGCTCACAGTCAGTGCAGGAAAGCACAGCGCCGGGGACAGACAGCGTTAGATAAGTATGTAGTGTTTTTTTTTTTACTTTTACACTGGTAACCAGGGTAAACATCGGGTTACTAAGCGCGGCCCTGCGCTTAGTAACCCGATGTTTACCCTGGTTACCGGCATCGTTGGTCGCTGGAGAGCTGTCTGTGTGACAGCTCTCCAGTGACCAAACAGCGACGCTGCAGCGATCGACATCATTGTCGGTATCGCTGCAGCGTCGCTGAGTGTGAAGGTACCTTAACTATTGGCTGCTGAACCCAAAAGTGAACCCAGTTTTTCTCTATCTCAACAACTTTTTAAGCTAAAGGATGCCTTACCTTTGTCTCCAAAATCATACAAAATCTACATACAATTGAAAATAATTGAAAATTAACTTGCATGTAATGTTTATTTAAAAATATTTTGTTCATATTAAGGTTATATTGTTTGTGTAAGTAAAATTGTGTGCAAGTATTAAAGTTAGGTATCAATTAAGGTAAAAGTTTAAGCTTCTAACGTTTCCTGGAGTGTTCAATCTGTGGACAATCTCACCTGATAATCTAACAATAGTCAGCCATCATATGTACATCTCATCTACCCTGATACTATCCTTTCATGAGTTTCAAATCTTGGTGGAATCATTCTCCTTGCTCATCACTGACTGCACAAAGGTTTTCAGGGAAGTTAGCAAGGTGGCTATGCAGATAATGTACCTTGACGCTCATGTTGCAGCCAAGCATTTTGAAGCTCTTCAAGAGTTTCTGGACAATTTCTGTGTAATTCTTTGCTCGTGCATTGTGTATGCTAGGGGTTCTGAAGCCTTTTGTTGATAGTCCCAAATCTTGTGCCAGAGACAGTCATGACTTGAAAGAAAGGAAATAAGTGTGTAAATTAAAAAATAAATTGTGCTATCCCCTTGTATGCTTACTTTCAGAATACCTTTTATTATATAGACCAGGACACAACCTCTCTCCACACTGTCTCATGTATAACTAAATAACCTAGACAAATAACAAACTGTTGCAGGTTGCCAAAGACATCCTCCGCCCCTTTCCACCCCAGGTCAGTTTGCTTTTAGCCAATAGGAGAGCACTAGTGCTACCCTCGATCCAGTCTAATTGCATTAAGATAAGCAGTAGAGAAAAAAATGACGTGATAGAGCAAAATGAACCAAAGTTTTGAAATCAGTATGCTTGCTTATTTTAGTGTAGACCAGCACAAAAATCAAACTCAACAAAACCTAAGTTCAAAATTGTCCCCAGTATTATCATTTTGATATCCACAAGCTTAAATGGACATTATTTTGTTACTAAAGGTGGCATTTATTGTTCACAAATATAAAGAAACTACCTGAAACTTTGCAATTGTAGATTGAGATAAATTCATATAATCAAATTTATTAAACCATATAAAATTTTTTCAAATACAAATAAGCCACCAAAGATAACATTTTCTGTCAAAGTTCAAATATCAAGTGATGAGGAGTCTCTGGTTGGGTATGGGTTGTCCTCTGATGACTTTGAAGCAGCTACTGTGGTAAACCCTTTGATTATGTTGGGATATGAAGATTGGTGTCATCTTGCATGTGTTATTATTCTGGGTGGGATTTACCAGTAGAAGTCACTGATGCTTTGCACTGTGGATACCTAAATGTTTACTATATATGAACACCTTTGGGGGCAATTTTCGTGGACCGTCTAGTTTCCACATCCTCTGTGTGACACTGCACATTGCAGCATTCAAAGTGATTTCAAAGTAAATCCTCCAGTGTCAAATTGTAAGCTTTTTAACACTTATCTCTCTTCTCTTGAATGATCTTCTAATCTGATTTATGTCAACATTAAACTTCAACTTTGTCTTACCGCTATCTCTAACATCATGTCCATTCTCTATCTGAAATTGAACCTGTCAAAAACTGAGCTCCTTGTGTTTCCTCCCTCTTCTAATGTACCTATGCCCGACATTGCAATTTTCATGTGTGGTTCCACCATTACTTCCCAGGAACATGCCTGCTTTCTTGGGGTCATACTTGATTCCGAGCTTTCATTAACCCCCCACATCCGAACACTGGCTTGCTCTTGTTATCTGCACCTCAAAAACATTTCTAGAATTTGATCCTTTCTTCCTTTTGACTCCTACTGTTTCTCTTATTCATTTTAATCTGGACTATTGTAACTCTCTACTAATCGGCCTCCCTCTTACCAAACTCTTCCCTCTCCAATCTGTCTTGAATGCTGCAGCCAGGATCATATTCCTCACAATCGTTACACCTATGCCTCTACCTTGTGTCAGTCATTACCTGGTTACCCATCCACTCCAGAATCCAGTAGAAACTTATTAACTTCACCCACAAAGCACTCCATGGCTCAGCACCATGCCACATCTCCTCCTTGGTCTCAGCCTACCACCCTACCCGTGCCTTCCGTTCTGCTAATGACCTGCTAATCAGAACCTCTCAGTCCCGTCTCCAAGACTTTTCACGTGCTGCGCCAATTCTTTGGAATGCACTACCCAGGATAATATGATTAATCCCCAATCCCCACAGTTTTAAGTGTGCCCTAAAAATGCATTTGTTCAGACTGGCCTACTGTCTCAACGCATTAACCTAACTATCCCTGTGTGGCCCATTCAAAATTTTTTACTACTACCAGGTTCCTCGCATCATGTTCTCACATGCTTCATGCATTTAATAGCCCTCTGTGTCTGTATTGATACATACTTAGGCTGATAACTGGTTCATGCAGTATTGCATGAGCACCCGATTCTTACACTTTGGCTGGTCCGAACAATGAAAGAAATTTTTAACATCTACCTTTCGTGTCCCCCCTTTTCCTCATAGATTGCAAGCTTGCTAGCAGGTCCCTCATTCCTCTTGGTATCTGTTTTGATCTATGTGTTTATTGTTATGCTGTAATGTCTATTGTCTGTACAAGTCCCCTATAAAATGTAAAGTGCTGCGGAATATGTTGGTGCTATAGAAATAAAATTATTATTATTATTATTATTATTAACTTTCAATAAGTCATAAAAAAACTTCATTCAGCAGAAAATAGGTAAGTTTTCACTGCCCTACCATCAGATGAACTTGTAGGCAAGGTGGTCCGGGGTGGTAATCCCAGCCGAGACAGTTACGTTACAGTACCTTGTACACAAATACACAGGATGGACACCACTTTCCCCCACTAGTTACCTCCTTTTCCAGTCATTGCCATTCAGGCAATCATAGTCTGAGGCCACAGGAGTAATACAACAAGGATAACTTTTATTGAACAGAGATGAGAAAAAAAATGAAAATGAAGTACAACACTAGATTCCTGCTCTCTCCCTAGCAATGTCCGTAGCCATACCCACAACAGCCACGGTAGCCAAAAAAAACAAGCAGTAGTACATATGCCAGAATTTGGATGCTTAAAATCCCTTCAGCAGGGCTCTTACTAAGTCCTGGGGCCCGTGGTGCAATCCTTAAGTCCTTAAGTCCTGGGCAACAGATTCTTCCCCTCCTGGGGTCTGGCAATGCCCCGGCTGCTGCTGTACGTCTGCCCAGAGCTCACGTGCCTGGGCTACTGATTGGGAGCAGCAGCTTCCTACCGCCTTTTCTGCTGCTGACCCAGACAATTCATTAACTCCTTGCTTTCCCTAATTCTACAACAGTGACACATATAGGGACATGGCAAAATAGGACAAACACAGCACAGCATATAACAATCGGAACAATGCAAACACAGACGTCAGCACATTAAAACTATATGACATATCCAGTGCAATACCTATTGTGAGGCGGTGACCGGTGTCTTATGTGAGGGTCGCTATGTGTCCACCAGGATGTGCTCAGAAGCGTATTAGATCCACTGGAGTGCTCTGTGCTCACAGCAGGTTGCCTGTGAGTCACAAGGCAGAATGAAAGTGAGTGTGAACTGGGTCAAGTTATTTGACCAAGAAATTATTCAGGAAAACCAGGTATGGGCTTTTATTTTTGAAACGGACTGCAGGATGGTAGTGGGGCCAGTCTGTTTCCTCCAGCCCAGATCTTATAAGTGGCCCACGGCCACAGAGTCTGGAGGAAAAGTTAAAAAAAAACCCTGCAAAAGAGTTTGGGTGTGTCAGTGTTGGCTTAGAAGCAGATCTAGTAGGAGACGTATGCAGAGCTATTTCTGTGTGGAGCAACATGGGCCAGGCAGTGTCTAAAAGCCTGACACCCCAGCATACCCGGTGGTGTAGTACATTCAAGGCAACTGATTGCGGACTGTCTTATTTTTCCCGGCTGCGTACCAGAGGACTGGTTTACTTTTTATGCTTGTGAGTACGCTGTAAAATAAACAAGACTTTATTTTGAACCTTTATCTGGGTCACTGCCTTCTCACTGCACAGCAAGGACATCGCTGCATCACACTACTATATATATACAGTGGGGCAAAAAAGTATTTAGTCAGTCAGCAATAGTGCAAGTTCCACCACTTAAAAAGATGAGAGGCGTCTGTAATTTACATCATAGGTAGATCTCAACTATGGGAGACAAACTGAGAAAAAAAAATCCAGAAAATCACATTGGTTTTTTCTTAACATTTTATTTGCATATTATGGTGGAAAATAAGTATTTGGTCAGAAACAAACAATCAAGATTTCTGGCTCTCACAGACCTGTAACTTCTTCTTTAAGAGTCTCCTCTTTCCTCCACTCATTACCTGTAGTAATGGCACCTGTTTAAACTTGTTATCAGTATAAAAAGACACCTGTGCACACCCTCAAACAGTCTGACTCCAAACTCCACTATGGTGAAGACCAAAGAGCTGTCAAAGGACACCAGAAATAAAATTGTAGCCCTGCACCAGGCTGGGAAGACTGAATCTGCAATAGCCAACCAGCTTGGAGTGAAGAAATCAACAGTGGGAGCAATAATTAGAAAATGGAAGACATACAAGACCACTGATAATCTCCCTCGATCTGGGGCTCCATGCAAAAGCCCACCCCGTGGGGAAAGAATGATCACAAGAACGGTGAGCAAAAATCCCAGAACCACGCGGGGGGACCTAGTGAATGAACTGCAGAGAGCTGGGACCAATGTAACAAGCCCTACCATAAGTAACACACTACGCCACCATGGACTCAGATCCTGCAGTGCCAGACGTGTCCTACTGCTTAAGCCAGTACATGTCCGGGCCCATCTGAAGTTTGCTAGAGAGCATTTGGATGATCCAGAGGAGTTTTTGGAGAATGTCCTATGGTCTGATGAAACCAAACTGGAACTGTTTGGTAGAAACACAACTTGTGTTTGGAGGAAAAAGAATACTGAGTTGCATCCATCAAACACCATACCTACTGTAAAGCATGGTGGTGGAAACATCATGCTTTGGGGTTGTTTCTCTGCAAAGGGGCCAGGACAACTGATCCGGGTACATGAAAGAATGAATGGGGCCATGTATCGTGAGATTTTGAGTGCAAACCTCCCTCCATCAGCAAGGGCATTGAAGATGAAACGTGGCTGGGTCTTTCAACATGACAATGATCCAAAGCACACCGCCAGGGCAACGAAGGAGTGGCTTCGTAAGAAGCATTTCAAGGTCCTGGAGTGGCCTAGCCAGTCTCCAGATCTCAACCCTATAGAAAACCTTTGGAGGGAGTTGAAAGTCCGTGTTGCCAAGCGAAAAGCCAAAAACATCACTGCTCTAGAGGAGATCTGCATGGAGGAATGGGCCAACATACCAACAACAGTGTGTGGCAACCTTGTGAAGACTTACAGAAAACGTTTGACCTCTGTCATTGCCAACAAAGGATATATTACAAAGTATTGAGATGAAATTTTGTTTCTGACCAAATACTTATTTTCCACCATAATATGCAAATAAAATGTTAAAAAAACAGACAATGTGATTTTCTGGATTTTTTTTTCTCAGTTTGTCTCCCATAGTTGAGGTCTACCTATGATGTAAATTACAGACGCCTCTCATCTTTTTAAGTGGTGGAACTTGCACTATTGCTGACTGACTAAATACTTTTTTGCCCCACTGTATATATATATATATATATATATATATATATATATATATATATATATATATAACATAGACAATTTAAAGGAGAACTTCCAACAATGAGATAATATGACCATATTTGCAGGGTAACACACAGTGGCATAACATATTTCCGTATGGCGGCACATAATAAACACATGAGGCAAAACATATAAAACATGCAAACAGGGCCGCATGATCTCCCCGTGGAGGGGGTGGAAGCAAACGATGTTCTCCGCCACCTCCCTGTAAACTCACTCATGGATTTGACTGTTCTAATGCTTACTTTCATGATCACGTTTGTTTTCTCGGTTCACAGTAAGATCAGTGTATTTCCGAAACTGCATTTTTTTTAACTACATTATATGTTATTATGATTTTTTCATATTGTTTTCATATTGTTATAACATTAATACTGGTTTAAAGGGAACCTGTCACCTCTAAAATCGAGGGTGAGCTAAGCACAACAGCATCAGGGGCTTATCTAAAGCATTCTGGAATGCTGTAGATCAGCCCCGATGTATCTTAAAAGATGAGAAAAAGAGGTTATATTATATTCACCCAGGGGCGGTCCCGGTCCCAATCCAGACCAATGGGTGTCACAGTCCGGTCCGGGGCCTCCTTTCTTCATCAGATGACGTCCTCTTCCGGTCTTCACGCAGCAGCTCTGGCACAGGCATACTTTGTCTGCCCTCAACAGGGCAGACAAAGTACGCCTGCGCCGGAGCCGCATCGTGAAGACCAGAAGAGGACGTCATCCTATGAAGATGGGAGGCCCCAGACCGGACAGCGACGCCCAGGTGAGTGTAATATAAACTCTTTTTCTCATCTTTTAGGTTACATCAGGGGCTTATCTACGGCATTCCAGAATGCTGTAGATAAGCCCCTGATGGGCTTAGCTCACTGTCGATTTTGGGGGTGACAGGTTCCCTTTAAGTTCTCCTATTATTTTTACTAAATATGTAAAACTATTGTTGGCTACTATTACTTTTATACTACTTAGTCTCAGTCCAAAAAAATTCACACATCTATTTATGCCTACGTGTCATATGTAACAATGACTTTCCCAATGTCTTTTTTTTTTACATTGAAACATGAAATTTGATCACGAGTAACCTGTGCTAGTAAATGTTTTTAATATATTTCTCTTTGCTGTTCAAACATTGCTTGAAAATTGATTACTACATGATTCACTTGTCCCATTTACTAAAACCGCTACAGCTTCCAACCTGTTTATAAAAGCCTGTCCAAAAGGATACTATTTCATATCTAATGTGGTTAAAATAAATTTGCTTTGAGGAAACTTGAATAAGGTCACTGAACGACTGGGATTGTTAACATTTATGTAGATTTGGAAGGTACAATGGCTTCAAACTTTTATAACCTCCTGTAAGTCACATCCTGCACTTGACATTTCATGCCCTCATTTATTCAAGGCCAAAAGAACCTTGATAATGAAATTAAAGTCATGCTTTAAAATGAATAAACTTTTTTCTTTCCTTTTTTAATATGATTATTTTTATTTATTTATATAGCACCATTCATTCTATGGTGCTGTACATGAGAAGGGGCTACATACAAAATACAGCTATTACTCACAGTAGGCAAACTAACAATGATAGACTGGTACAGAGGGAAGAGGACCCTGCCCTTGCGGGCTTACATTATACAGGATGATGGGAGGTTGTAGTAGCTCCGGTGATGTTGAGGGGGCAGCGTAGTCATTGCAGGTTGTAAGCTTTCTAGAAGAGATGGGTTTTCAGGTTCCGTTTGAAGGATCTGAATGTGTTGGAAAATCGGACTTGTTGGGGACAGAAATCCAGAGGATGGAGGATTTTTGGAAGAAGTCTTGAAGGAGATTAGGTCGCATGGACTTACGGTGGATGCCGCGTCCCTTCAGACCACACACACAGGCTCCAGATTCTCCTTAAGGACACCTTCTGGATACTTATACAAGCCCTGAGACACTGTCTGTGTCCATCATCCCCCATGAATCTACTGAGATCTCACAATCCTGGGGTCTGCCTGGTGTCAACCATATCTTATTACTGTGACTGAGGAAGGTCCGAATATTAGGACCGAAACGTTTCTGTTGTTTAACGAGGACACAATTAAACCACTGACCAAAAGCTAAGTTAGAGTGCTGGGTTTTTATTTACTACAATTTATGATATTGGAATTTACCCAGGCACCTCACTATCAGGCTGTGCACGCGTTCACCTTGCACATCAAGGAGCAGGCATCTGCGGCCGAGGAGGAGGGAAGAATGATGACAGTCAGCCATTGTCTGCTCAGGGAACTTTCCTGGACGAGGTGGCGGATGAAGAGGAGGAGGAGGATGATGGGGCTGAATATTTATGGGAGGAGGATGCTTCTCAGGGAGCAATAGAAACTGGTGGCATTGCAAAGTCAGGTACAGGTTTTTTGCGGGCCACAAGTGATGTAGATTTTCAAGAAAGTGTTCCTCAACCCAGCACAAGCAGTGAATTGACACCTGGAACTTTGGCCAACATGGCAGAGTATGCCTTGCGTATCCTAAAACGCCCGCATTATAAAAGTGATGACCGATGACGATTACTGGTTGGCCTGCCTCCTGGATCCATGATACAAAGGAAAATTACAAACTATCATGCCACATGAGAACCTTGAGCAAATAATGGCTACCAAACAAGCGATTCTTGTAGACCATTTGATTCAGGCATTACCAGCACACAGCGGCGCTGATAGTTCTCACACGAGCTGTAGTGGCATTGGACAGAGGGGATTTATGACCAGGTTGTGGAGTGATTTCGCAATGACCGCAGACACGACAGGTACTGCTGCATCGATTCAAAGTGACAGGAGACAGCATTTGTCCAGTATGGTTACCAACTATTTTTCCGCCATTATCGATGTTCTCCCTCACAGGTCATTCCCCTTTGATTACTGGGCATCTAAACTAGACACCTGGCCCGAATTGGCAGAATATGCATTACAGGAGCTTGCTTGCCCAGCTGCTAGTGTGCTCTCAGAAAGAGTCTTCAGTGCTACTGGTTCAATACTGACCGAAAAAAGGACACGTCTGGCTCCCCGAAATGTTGATGATCTAACCTTCATTAAAATGAACCAATCATGGATTTCGAATTATTTTGCACCACCTTCCCCTGCTGACACGTAGCTTGCCAGAAAAATGTCTTGTATTTGGCCTCCTCTTACTGACTGCTCCAATTCCGCCATTTGCAGGTGCCGAATGTCCACCATAGGCCTTTTGTATACCTCCCTAAATGGGCTGACTCCCCCCACAGGGCCGTGGACACAACTTGGGGCAAGCACCCGTGCGAGTGCTGTTTGCCTGGACAGGTGTGTGTGCCCACTCTTGGGCGACGGCACTGGCACAGGGTCCCACATAGTACAATGAAGTTTCTCTGACTGTGGTGGTGCACAAACAACGTCAGACACACCGTCGCAATATGAGGGGCCCTGTGCCAGTACCGCCGCCCACGAGAGAGTGTTCCCCCCCAGCTCGAACAGTGCTTTACCACATTCAATACTTACCTCTCCCTGCTCCACCACTGTGTAGTCTGAGCTGTTAAATCCTTAAATGGCATTGCCATTACAAATTTGTTGCAATGATAGATGATAGTAAAAATATACAGGGGCCCTGGCCTCCATTTAGACCCATTAATACTTTGCGCCAAATACCACTGTCTGCAACTCTGCAGAGGAGCCCACCCCTGTACCTCGCTATGCCACCAGTTTTTTTTATGAACAATTCCTTTGCAGACATTTAGCCAAATTTAGTTTTTTGGCCTATTGACTGTGTCAGCCACTTATAACAGTTGTCCTCCGCTGAGCAAAGCTATGCCACCTGAGTAATCCTGTTACCAACTGTGAACTGCATGTAGCCTACTTACTTATTTGTGCCTAGTAACTGTGTCAGCCTCTCATAACAGTTGTCCTGCCACGCAGAACCAAGCTAGGCCGCCTGGTTAGTCCTGGTAGCAGTTTTGAACTGCATGAAGCCACCTTTTTTTATTAGGCCTCTGTCTGTCTGTCTGTCTGCGCCACACATTACAACTGTCCCCCCTGAAACAAGCTAGGCTGCCTGGTTAGTCCTGCTAGCAGTTTTGAACTGCATTTAGCCACCCTTTTTTATTTTAGGCCTCTGTCTGTCTGTCTGTCTGCGCCACACATTACAACTGTCCCCCCCCCGAAACAAGCTAGGCCGCCTGGTTAGTACTGGTAGCAGTTTCGAACTGCATTTAGCCACCTTTTTTTATTTTAGGCCTCTGTCTGTCTGTCTGTCTGCACCACACATTACAACTGTCCCCCGCTGAAACAAGCTAGGCCGCCTGGTAAGTCCTGGTAGCAGTTTTGAACTGCATGAAGCCACCTTTTTTAATTTTAGACCTCTGTCTGTCTGTAGGTCTGTCTCTCTGTGCCCAGGGCCGGCGTCAGCACCCGGCGCACCTGGGCAAATGTCGGGGCCCTAGAAAGAGAAGGGGGCCCACTCACGCTGTCATAGATACAGCTGGGAGAGCAGAGCAGGAGAACATGCTCTCTCCGCCCACAAAGTCACTGCTGGCTGCGTTCTCTTATCCCCTATGTGCCAGCTCTGACACAAGCATCTTCTCACTCAGTCAGTGCAGCCAGGCAGGCACACATAGGGGTTAAGAGAAGGCAGCTAGTGTGACATTGTTTGTGGGCGGAGAGAGCACGTTCTCCTGCTCTGATCTCCGCCCCTGGCTGACTGCAGTGCTGCTGAACTTATGAGGCAGATTCCGGAGGAGCTCCTACCAGTGCCTGAGTGAGTGGCGCTGCTATATACTACATGGGCAGCTGGGCTGCTATATACTACATGGGCTGCTATATACTACGTGGGCTGTGTTATATACTACGTGGGCAGTGTTATATACTACGTTGGCAGTGTTATATACTATGTGGGCTGCTATATACTACGTGGGCAGTGCTGTATACTACTATGTGGGCAGTGCTGTATACTACTGTGTGGGCTGTGCTATATACTACTGTGTGGGCTGTGCTATATACTATTGTGTGGGCTGTGCTATATACTACTGTGTGGGCTGTGCTATATACTACTGTGTGGGCTGTGCTATATACTACTGTGTGGGCTGTGCTGTATACTACTGTGTGGGCAGTGCTGTTTACTACTATGTGGGCTGTGCTGTATACTACATGGCTGTTCTATAAACTACGTGGGCCGTGTTATATACTATGTGGCTGTGCTATATACTATATGGGCTGTTATATGATACGTGGGCTGTGCTATATACTACGTGGCTGTGTTATATACAGTCATGGCCAAAAGTATTGACACCCCTGCAATTCTGTCAGATAATATTCAGTTTCTCCCTGAAAATGATTGCAAACACAAATTATTTGGTATTATTATCTTCATTTAATTTGTCTTAAATGAAAAAACACAAAAAAGAATGAAGCGAAAAGCAAAACATTGATCATTTCACACAAAACTCCAAAAATGGGCCAGACAAAAGTATTGGCACCCTCAGCCTAATACTTGGTTGCACAACCTTTAGCCAAAATAACTGCGACCAACCGCTTACGGTGACCATCAATGAGTTTCTTACAATGCTCTGCTGGAATTTTAGACCATTCTTCTTTGGCAAACTGCTCCAGGTCCCTGATATTTGAAAGGTGCCTTCTCCAAAATGCCATTTTTAGATCTCTCCACAGGTGTTCTATGGGATTCAGGTCTGGACTCATTGCTGGCCACCTTAGAAGTCTCCAGTGCTTTCTCTCAAACCATTTTCTAGTGCTTTTTGAAGTGTGTTTTGGGTGATTGTCCTGCTGGAAGACCCATGACCTCTGAGGGAGACCCATCTTTCTCACACTGGGCCCTACATTATGCTGCAAAATTTGTTGGTAGTCTTCAGACTTCATAATGCCATGCACACGGTCAAGCAGTCCAGTGCCAGAGGCAGCAAAGCAACCCCAAAACATCAGGGAACCTCCGCCATGTTTCACTGTAGGGACCGTGTTCTTTTCTTTGAATACCTCTTTTTTTCTCCTGTAAACTCTATGTTGATGCCTTTGCCCAAAAAGCTCTACTTTTGTCTCATCTGACCAGAGAACATTCTTCCAAAACGTTTTAAGCTTTTTCAGGTAAGTTTTGGCAAACTCCAGCCTGGCTTTTTTATGTCTCGGGGTAAGAAGTGGGGTCTTGCTGGGTCTCCTACCATACAGTCCCTTTTCATTCAGACACCGACGGATAGTACGGGTTGACACTGTTGTACACTCAGACTGCAGGGCAGCTTGAACTTGTTTGGATGTTAGTCGAGGTTCTTTATCCAACATCTGCACAATCTTGCGTTGAAATCTCTTGTCAATTTTTCTTTTCCGTCCACATCTAGGGAGGTTAGCCACAGTGCCATGGGCTTTAAACTTCTTAATGACACTGCGCACATTAGACACAGGAACATTCAGGTCTTTGGAGATGGACTTGTAGCCTTGAGATTGCTCATGCTTCCTCACAATTTGGTTTCTCAAGTCCTCAGACAGTTCTTTGGTCTTCTTTCTTTTCTCCATGCTCAATGTGGTACACACAAGGACACAGGACAGCGATTGAGTCAACTTTAATCCATGTCAACTGGCTGCAAGTGTGATTTAGTTATTGCCAACACCTGTTAGGTGCCACAGGTAAGTTACCGGTGCTGTTAATTACAAAAATTAGAGAAGCATCACATGATTTTTCGAACAGTGCCAATACTTTTGTCCACCCCCTTTTTATGTTTGGTGTGGAATTATATCCAATTTGGCTTTAGGACAATTCTTTTTGTGTTTTTTCATTTAAGACAAATTAAATGAAGATAATAATACCAAATAATTTGTGTTTGCAATCATCTTCAGGAAGAAAACAAGTATTATCTGACAGAATTGCAGGGGTGTCAATACTTTTGGCCATGACTGTACTACGTGGGCTGTGTTATATACTACATGGCTGTGTTTATATGCGATCATGAATCGTGGTATGTGTTAAAGGGGGGGTCCACTGAGACTCTTTCGCCCGGGGCCCTCAAAAACCTGGATCCGGCCCTGTCTGTGCCACATATTACAACTGTCCTCTGCTGAACAAAGCTATGCTGCCTGTGTACTACTCAAACAAATTTTGACAGACATTAGCCTACTTTTTATATTTTAGGCCTACTCTGTCTGTCTGAGCCACTTATTACAGTTGTCCTCCGCTGAACCAAGCTATGTTGCCTGTGTACTCCTGTTACCAATTTGGAACTGCATTCAGCCAACTGTTTTATTTTAGGACTACTCAGTCTGTCTGAGCCACTTATTACAGTTGTCCTCCTCCACTGAACCAAGCTATGCCACCTGTGTACTCCTCTTACCAATTTAGAACAGCATTTAGCCTACTTACTTATTTGGGCCTAGTAACTGTGTCAGACTCACACAAAAGTTGTCCTCCACCGCTGAACCCAGCAATGCCGCCTCTGTAGTCCTCTTACCAATTGTGAACTGAATATAGCCTTCTTTTTATTTTAGGCCTACTCAGTGTGTCAGAGCCACTAATTACACTTGTCCTCCTCCGCTTAACCACGCTATGCCGCCTGTGTACTCCTCTTACCAACTTTGAACTGCAATTAGCCACCTTTTTTAATTGTGGGCCTACTCTGTCTGTCTGAGCCACTTATTACAGTTGTCCTCCGCTGAACAAAGCTATGCCGCCTGTGTACTCCACTTACCAATTTTGAACTGCATTTTGCCTACCTACTTATTAAGGCCTACTAACTGTGTCTGCCTCCCATTACAGTTGTCCTCCACTGAACAAAGCTGAGCCTCAATTTTCATCCGGTGTCAGATATTAAACTGCATTTGGCCTACTTCTTTGGTTGGGCCTACAAATGGTGGGTGCCGCAGCTTGGTGTTCTCCACTGAATAAAGCTGAGCTTAAATTTACAGGCTTTCAGCCAATATCAAATATTAAACTGCATTTGGCCTACTTGTTTGGCCTACTGCCGCTGCTTGGTGTTCTCCACTGAACAAATCTGAGCTTCAATCTTCAGGCTTTTGGGCTAGATCAGATATTAAACTGCATTAGAACTACTTGTTTGGTTGGGCCTAATAAGGGTGTCTGCCGCTGCTTGGTGTTCTCCACTGAACAAGTCTGAGCTTCAATCTTCAGGCTTTCGGGCTATATCAGATATTAAACTGCATTAGAACTGCTTGTTTGGTTGGGCCTAATAACGGAGTCTGCCACTGCTTGGTGTTCTCCACTGACCAAATCTGAGCTTCAATCTTCAGGCTTTCGGGCTATATCAGATATTAAACTGCATTTGAACTTCTTGTTTGGTTGGGTCTAATAACGGTGTCTGCCGCTGCTTGGTGTTCTCCACTGAAGAAATCTGAGCTTCAATCTTCAGGCTTTCGGGCTATATCAGATATTAAACTGCATTAGAACTACTTGTTTGGTTGGGCCTAATAACGGTGTCTGCCGCTGCTTGGTGTTCTCCACTGAACAAATCTGAGCTTCAATCTTCAGGCTTTCGGGCTATATCAGATATTAAACTGCATTTGGGCTACTGGTTTGGTGGGGTGTACTAACGGTGTCTGCCGCTGCTTGGTGTTCTCCTCCACTTTACAAAGCTGAGCTTCAATCTTCAGGCTTTCGGCCTATATCAGATATTACACTGCATTTGGGCTACTGGTTTGGTTGGGCGTACTAACGGTGTCTGCGGCTGCTTGCTTTTCTCAACTGTACAAAGCTGAGCTTCAATCTTCAGGCTTTCGGCCTATATCAGATATTAAACTTCATTTGGGCTACTGGTTTGGTTGGGCGTACTAACGATGTCTGCCGCTGCTTGGTGTTCTCCTCCACTTTACAAAGCTGAGCTTCAATCTTCAGGCTATCGACCTATATCAAATATTACGCTGCATTTGGGCTACTGGTTTGGTTGGGCGTGCCAACGCATGTCTGCCACTGCTTGGTGTTCTCCTCCAGTTTACAAAGCTGAGCTTCAATCTTCAGGCTTTCGGCCTATATCAGATATTACACTGCATTTGGGCTACTGGTTTGGTTGGGCGTGCTAACGGTGTCTGCCACTGCTTGGTGTTCTCCTCCACTTTACAAAGCTGAGCTTCAATCTTCAGGCTTTCGGCCTATGTCAGATATTATACTGCATTTGGGCTACTGGTTTGGTTGGGCGTACTATCGGTGTCTGCCGCTGCTTGGTGTTCTCCTCCACTTTACAAAGCTGAGCTTCAATCTTCAGGCTTTCGGCCTATATTAGATATTACACTGAATTTGGGCTACTGGTTTGGTTGGGTGTACTAACGGTGTCTGCCACTGCTTGGTGTTCTCCTCCACTTTACAAAACTGAGCTTCAATCTTCAGACTTTCGGCGTATATCAGATATTACACTGCATTTGGGCTACTGGTTTGGTTGGGCGTACTAACGGTGTCTGCGGCTGCTTGCTTTTCTCAACTGTACAAAGCTGAGCTTCAATCTTCAGGCTTTCGGCCTATATCAGATATTAAACTGCATTTGGGCTACTGGTTTGGTTGGGCGTACTAACGGTGTCTGCCACTGCTTGGTGTTCTCCTCCAGTTTACAAAGCTGAGCTTCAATCTTCAGGCTTTCGGCCTATATCAGATATTAAACTGCATTTGGCCTACTGGTTTGGTTGGGCATACTAACGGTGTCTGCAGCTGCTTGCTTTTCTCAACTGTACAAAGCTGAGCTTCAATCTTAAAGATTTTGTCCTATATCAGATATTAAACTGCATTTGGCCTACTGGTTTGGTTGGGCGTACTAACGGTGTCTGCGGCTGCTTGCTTTTCTCAACTGTACAAAGCTGAGCTTTAATCTTCAGGCTTTCGGTCTATATCAGATATTAAACTGCATTTGGCCTACTGGTTTGGTTGGGCGTACTAACGGTGTCTGCGGCTGCTTGCTTTTCTCAACTGTACAAAGCTGAGCTTTAATCTTCAGGCTTTCGGTCTATATCAGATATTAAACTGCATTTGGGCTACTGGTTTGGTTGGGCGCACTATCGGTGTCTGCCGCTGCTTGGTGTTCTCCTCCACTTTACAAAGCTGAGCTTCAATCTTCAGGCTTTCTGGCTATATCAGATATTAAACTGCATTTGGGCCACTGGTTTGGTTGGGAGTACTATCGGTGTCTGCCACTGCTTGGTGTTCTCCTCCACTTTACAAAGCTGAGCTTCAATCTTCAGGCTTTTGGCCTATATCAGATATTAAACTGCATTTGGGCTACTGGTTTGGTTGGGCGCACTAAAGGTGTCTGCCGCTGCTTGGTGTTCTCCTGCACTTTACAAAGCTAAGCTTCAATCTTCAGACTTTTGGCCTATATCAGATATTACACTGCATTTGGGCTACTGGTTTGGTTGGGCGTACTAACGTTGTCTGCTGCTTGGTGTTCTCCTCCACTTTACAAAGCTGAGCTTCAATCTTCAGGCTTTCGGCCTATATCAGATATTAAACTGCATTTGGCCTACTGGTTTTGTTGGGCGTACTAACGGTGTCTGCGGCTGCTTGCTTTTCTCAACTGTACAAAGCTGAGCTTTAATCTTCAGGCTTTCGGTCTATATCAGATATTAAACTGCATTTGGCCTACTGGTTTGGTTGGGCGTACTAACGGTGTCTGCGGCTGCTTGCTTTTCTCAACTGTACAAAGCTGAGCTTTAATCTTCAGGCTTTCGGTCTATATCAGATATTAAACTGCATTTGGGCTACTGGTTTGGTTGGGCGCACTATCGGTGTCTGCCGCTGCTTGGTGTTCTCCTCCACTTTACAAAGCTGAGCTTCAATCTTCAGGCTTTCTGGCTATATCAGATATTAAACTGCATTTAGGCCACTGGTTTGGTTGGGAGTACTATCGGTGTCTGCCACTGCTTGGTGTTCTCCTCCACTTTACAAAGCTGAGCTTCCATCTTCAGGCTTTCAGCCTATATCAGATATTACACTGCATTTGGGCTACTGGTTTGGTCTGGCGAACTAATGGTGTCTGCCACTGCTTGGTGTTCTCCTCCACTTTACAAAGCTGAGCTTCAATCTTCAGGCTTTTGGCCTATATCAGATATTATACTGCATTTGGGCTACTGGTTTGGTTGGGCGCACTAAAGGTGTCTGCCGCTGCTTGGTGTTCTCCTGCACTTTACAAAGCTAAGCTTCAATCTTCAGACTTTTGGCCTATATCAGATATTACACTGCATTTGGGCTACTGGTTTGGTTGGGCGTACTAACGTTGTCTGCTGCTTGGTGTTCTCCTCCACTTTACAAAGCTGAGCTTCAATCTTCAGGCTTTCGGCCTATATCAGATATTAAACTGCATTTGGCCTACTTGTTTGGTTGGGCCTACTAACGGTGTCTGCCGCTGCTTGTTGTTCTCTTCCACTGAACAAAGCAGTGCCGCCTGTTTACTCCTGTTACCAATTTTGAACTTCATTTGGCCCAATTTATTACTTGGGCCTACTAACTGTGTCTGTCACTCATTACAGTTTTTCGCCACTGATCAAAGCTATGCCGCCTGTTTAGTCCTGTTACCAATTTTGAACTGCATTTAGCCTATGTTATTCTTTGGGACTATATCTGTGTTTCCTCCTCATCCTGCCCATTGGCCAGCCACTGCTACATGAGTCTGCTGATACATTGACCAAGACCACTACATTTCCCTTGCACTCTACACATCCAGAATCTGACCCTGCTGAAAGTCAGGTTCCCCTTCCCGCATACTATACCATCTTACACGGGGACAAAGAGGAAGGTGCAGATGAAAGTGAAGGTTCCTTCATCAGGTGGGGGGGCATACTCATTGGCGATGTCACTGGCACAGGGCCCCTCATAGTACGCAAAAATGTCTCTGCCGGTGGGAAGCGCCCCTGCCATCAAACACACTGCCGTACTTTGAGGGGCCCTGTGCCAGTGCCAATGTGAACAAGTGGGGTCCCCTGCTTGCTCGGGATCACAGCACTTGCAAAGTTTTAATACTTACCTCACCCTGCTCCACCGCCGTGATATAGTCCGCGTTTCCTGGGCCCACGAAGAACTTGAACCAGCCCAACCCCCTCACAACTTTAGCCAAATGACCCCCAATTTTCAATGCCTAACTATTATTATAAGGTAAATTAAGACTTACAAGCTTAAGTGACAAGAATTGATGTTTTTGACATTACAATGGGCACTGTAGGTGTTTTCCTGTCCTCCACTCACTGCCGACTTTGATTTCCCATTGACTTACATTGGGTTTCATGTTTCGGTCGATCCACAACTTTTTGCAATAATCGGTCGATTTCACCCGACCCGACTTTTGACAAAGTCGGGTTTTGCGAAACCCGACTTGATCCTAAAAAAGTAAAAGTCGCTCAACCCTAGTGCAGATCATTTCCTCATCTGGATTCACAGAAGCTCTGGAGCAGACCTCTGATTCCCAGGCTATAGTATGCATAAACAGCTCTACAGACTCAACCATGTGTGTTACTCCATGCTCAGACGGGCAGCTGGAGACTTGGGAGCTGTGAGGAAGCAAGTGCGATTCGGGTGACAACTCTGAGGACTAGAGTAGTTGTGATGTTGAAGTTGACATGGAGGAGAGACCACTTGAACGAGCACTTGATATCCATTCAAGCACCTGCTGTTTTTGTGCCTCATTTGGAATTTTTGGCGATGCTTGTAGCGATGGTCGTAAGAAAGGGATCATATCAGATTGTCCACGAAAAGAAGTAGACCTCTTACTTTGGCTGGAAGTTGGTCTTTTTTCTGCAGATGTTACTGTTGCTTTACCACCTAACCCACGGACACAACCTTTTTTTCCCTTTCCAACATGCCTATTCCCCTTTCCACCAGCAGCAGGCCTTTTGCCACTCATTTTAGTGTTTAACTAATTGGCAACTCTGTATCTGTAGTTGTTGTCACAACAACCGATGGATGAAAACCGAGCAGAAGTAAGTGGCCAAACTGTGGTACTAGGCCCAAAACTAATAACTGGATTAGATGCAGTGAAAATTGAGATACACAGGTGGTGTAGTTAGTTTCACAGGCTGCTACTCTGCTGACGTGCAGACACTGCTCCTAGGCCCTAAACTATCAACTGGATTAGATGCAGTGAAAATTGAGATACACAGGCAATAGTTTGTTTCACAGGCGGGCTACTCTGCTGAAGTGCAGACACTGATCCTAGGCCCTAAACTATCAACCGGATTAGATGCAGTGAAAATTGAGATACACAGGGGTTGTAGCTAGCTTCACAGGCAGGCTACTCAGATGACTATCAGACAATGCTACTAGCCCAAATGGATGGGCTAAGTTAGATTACACCAAATGCTGTGACAAACACTTGCACAGTACTGGCACGGACCTGCCTGGCAATCAGTGCTATGAACTGCTGTAACCTACCCTGAAAAGGGCTGATATTACAACTAGTCCCAACTCCTCCCGACTCCCTGAACCTATATAACTGACAATTCGCTCCAAAAAAACACTCTTAGTCTGTATAGAGCCCACAGCAGCAGCGGTGCCATCAAACACTAAGCTGCAGCAGTGAGGAAATGGTGGCGACGGGGCAAATGGCTGGCTCTTATAGGGCAAGGACATGTGACATACACAGCCAATGACACATGCCCTTGCTTGTGTGCATCACATGCACATTGCTGTGTGTGTGCGCACTGCTGATAGGCTAAGAGACTGCACCGCCTCACTGTAAATGCGAGAAAGAAAAAAAAATGGAGAGCGGCGTTATTTCAGAACAGATCTATCCCCCGCTCCCCCACCCACTATACACTGAAACAGTCTATTAACAATGATAAACAGTTTTGATGTGCAAATGAAGCGAGGCTTTTGCTGAACAAACAGTTATCGAACAGAAACTCGAACAGCCGAATTTTAAGCAAATTGTTCAGGTTCGTCGAATGACTCGAACACCGCCCAAAACAGCTCGAATTTGAGATTGGCGAACAGTTCAACTCGAGCACCGCTCATCTCTAGTTACAAGCCTTTTTTCTGAGAAAGCTACATATGGAACTTCTCAGCTAACTCTGCTCTATAACATGCTGGCTGCATATTTAACATGACAGGTTCCCGAACAGCCAATGTGTACATGTAACAGTCTTCACACAATTTCTTCTACATCACATGAAGTCTATATATTACACAGTTAAGAGTGTTCAGTCATGTTCTGTATATGGCCAAAATTGGATTTGCATTGTAATGTGTTTGAGAAAGGAAGCCATCAAATAGTCCTAATTAACAGTCATTTCCCTAGAAGCAAAACAGAAAAGAGCTTTCCCCTAAAGGAAATTTGTGTTTAACATTTTAAAATTCCTTAGTTAACATAAAAAAAAATCCCAGGTCTTTTATCTGCTTTCAGCCTATTGGTGTGTTCCACACATTTCCTTGTAGAGGCTCCATGGCAAAAGTTGACAATTCTTATTATACCACTATCTATGAGCATTGCGTGTAACTGGTATGCAATTCTTGCAGGTAAGCCACTGAAACTGAAAACATTTTTTTCCACTGCCTGAAGTTGTTTATCTGTCTCCTACACTTTTTTCCGTATCCTTCTCAAATCACATGACCCCATCTCTAACAGCCATAGGACACAGCATTGATTCCATAGACCACCCTCATTCTTTTAGTTCATATGAGGTAAAGCAAAGTCTTAGAGAGTTTTACAGCTTGAAAGCATCTGGGACAAAAGTCATCCACTGAACAAGTTTCTGCTGTGCATTTAGTGTTAAATCTCAGGGTGAATGGCTCCCCATCAACTTCAGCTAGAATTGTCGAAACAGTGCATGGAACATTCTGACTGCCCTACAGTTTGGAAAAAAATCAAGCTCCCTGCATGGCACAGTCATAAAATTAACTGTCCAACATTTCTTTAATAAATATTTCCGCTTTAGGAAGGTAGTGGCTATGACCAGGAAAAGTGTCTTCTCATTTCAACCATTCTTATGTGGTGAAGCATACCCTCTTGACTTTTCAAAAACATGATGAAACATCTACTAAAGCAACACCTGATTTTCAAAGTTGTAACCTGTTAGATTTTGGAGTTGTAAATGTTGGAGAATCTGTCTGAGCAGCGTAAAGCTGTGATGGACAATAGCATGCAGCAGATTAGTTTGAGATACACTTTTGGCAACTAATGAGGGACTCATTTCACCTACTGAAGCCTTTCAATGAGATAGCAAAATAATAATAGGGACAACTGTGGCATCAACAATGCCATCCCTTCATATTTATACTGAAAAAACCTTCACTAGAATGTAACGGGATAGAGGGAGAACAGCAACTTGTACATGTTCATCACCACAATGTAACTGTTGTAGACCCTCAAGTTCCATGTTTCAAAAGGAAATATGCGGTGGAAGAGCAGCTATTCTACATGGTGGGGACATTGAGTTTTCACAGGCAGGAGATATGACATTCCAAGTGAAAATTACATTGGTATTGGCGATGATGATTAACTGTCGCCACAGAATGCAGAAAGTGAACCAATGGGGCCCTTGGTCATGCTTACTACATAGCAGTGATAATAACAAGCTGTATACTGGAATATCTATGAGAAGACAGGCATTTTGTTACCATCAAAAGCAAAAAGATGATTATTGGATAGCTATCCTTTTAGAATCTCGCTATAAAAGCTAAATGGGGTCATATCTTATCTTCCAAAAGTCTAAATTGGCATAGTATGAGGATAGCGTTCCTTGCTGACTGAGACTTTCACCGAGAAAACACCTGCCAGTTGCATGGCTGACCAGGAGACCCCTGTCTCTGCTCCCTGTAAAGGCATTGCTCCCCTGCCTCTGCCAGAGCCAGCATTACAAGTTGCCTAGACAGCAGCAACAAATAATTGACATTACATGTTTGATCTGCTGTTGAAGCAGACACTCTTACTATAATGTCTGGCCTCCAGTGTACAGTACTATCAGAGAGGATTTCAGGCAGCTGGTGGCTTTTTCACACCTACGCTGACCAGGTTATCCTCTGCATGTGTGGAAAACCTTATATTTGCTGAAATGAATCTTGCATGGATCGGTGCTGACTTTGACTCACCTACAGCTGATGCCAATGATTAAACCATCGGCCTGCATATCCATTGTCTGTCTCTTACACTGTTCTGCTGCTGAAAGTGTCAATGGCAGATGTGCCAGGCATCTACTCTGTCATCATGTCATCTATACTGTACTGCTGTTGCTGGGGCTGCTCTGACTGAGTCTACACTGTAGGACATCTCTTTGCCTGCCCTGTCATAGTTTTATACCATGCGACTTAGGCCTCTTTCACACTTCCGTCTTTTCAGATCCGTCACAATCCGTTGTTTTTTGAGAATGCAGGATCCTGCAGAAAAATTTTCTCATAGACTTGTATTAGCGACAGATTGTGACGGATGGCCATCCGTTTCATCCGTTGTGCACTGGATCTGTCGTAAAATAGCGGTCCACCGTGCAGAGAAAACATTCATTGTAACGTTTTTTGTGCACGTCGGAAAACGTTCATTGTAACGTTTTTTGTGCACGTCGGAAAATTGGTCAGCGACGCATCCTGCGCTGCCCGTCGTCGGCTACAATGGAAGCCTATGGACGCAGGATCCGTCGCTGACCGCCACACACAGCAATCCAGCGACGGATCCAGTTTTTCCCTTCTGAGCATGCCCGGAAGGATTTTCAAGTCCGGGAAAAAGTCTCTCTCTCTCTTTTCATGACGTCCTTCAATATAAATATTTTGGTAAAAATGTCTTCCAGGTTCAAGAGAACATCTTATCTTTATTCAGGTGTTCTTTTTAGTATATATTGTATAGTGATCCTAGAGGATTGCACATTGTGAAGATTTCCCCCAACACCCATCAGCACACCTGGCACTAAGGCCATAGACTGCTGGTTTGCTTTACCTAAAGTCACTCCTTCCTTTGGCACAATCATCATTGCAATCACACTGAGAGGATTGTGCAGACCCAGCTCCTGCGCTCATCTCAATGTGGGTACTATTTAGGCGGCAGAGCATGCACTCTGTAAAGATCCCTGTAACCTCCATCTTCACACCTGTCACCGAGGACACAGACTAAAGGTCTGCTTTACTTAGAGTTGCTCCTGCACAGCTCTACCTGTTGTCCTACAATTACATCATTATAGCCATGATGAGTTGTGCAGATCCAGTTCATGTTGTCTTCTCAATGTGGCTGCTATAAAGGAGGCAGAGTGTACACAGCGTGAAGACTCTGTCGTCTCCTACTCGAAGTTGGTGGATCCATACTGTTCTGTCCTCACTAGATGAGGCAGGCTCATACGTAGCTATACAGTCAGCTAAACCGCTATACCCGGGGTCCAATAAGGAGACTGTGGTTGAGTCTGTGCTTTATTAAACGTAGTGGTATATTGATGTGGTGAAAATGTGAACAATGATATACATAGAATCAGTGCATGGTATAGAACAGATACATACTACACATGATGTACATTATGCATAACATTTAGAAAGCTAGTAACTGAACTAGGAGTACAACTAGTTAAACTAGGCTAATATAGAGCAGAAATATCTACAGAAAGCATAAAGACATACCGGCAATGCAATCGCAAGGGGGATGAAGTCCAAGCGTCTTTCCTTGGAAGCAAACTGGAGGAAGTGAAAGGGAAATGGAGGGAAATGGAGGCTGAGGTACCATAATGCATTACAAAGGGGGAGGAGAATGAGAAGTGGAAAATACCAAAAACAGAAAATGGAACTATCAACATAACTCTGACTGCTAGAGGGATCCAAAGCGCTACAAACAAATAAAGGTATGAATATATCAATACTGATAAACCTGCAATTATGAAAACAGATATTCGGGGTAACAAATTAGATGGCAGAGACAGAACACATACAGAACACATTGTGCATGTATCTAAGCACTTGTCATTGCACAGTCCAGCATCTGTTTTCTGCATGGAGGCAGAAAAATAAGGTAATTAACCCTATTACTAGATTTATGCAAATTACATTGCCAGCTTTAAATTGAAAAAAAAAAAGTATAGTTACTGTCATATAATTGACATATACAGAAAAAAAATAGTTGTCCAAGTATAGCGATCTAAATAAAAGAAACGACTCTGATGACTTATTAAAGAATGACAATTATGGTATGAATAGTAGACATCTTGTTACTATTAGCAGATGACTATTGTTTGTCTGTCTACAATTTACGTGAAAGCACAGAGCAAATGATAATGCTTCCAATATGTTTTCACCTCACATGTCCTGTTATGATGGAGCACGCTGACTTGTAGCTTGCGTCATACTGCTGCCATTTCAGAGTGCATAGCTATGTCCCAGACTCACACTATCTCAAAGTACACAGATATGATTGATTCTTCAGTTTTAATAAGATAATTTCAGAAACCTATGATTGCACAGAAAAGTATAGGAAAACAGATGTTAAATGTTAAATTAGTTAATATTGTCAGCCGAATCATAATCATGAGATAAACAGAAGAGTTATACATGAAAGTAGGACATTTATGTAGAAGAAAGTGTATTGTGTTTGCTATCAATTTACTCAGTGTGATCAGAAAATTCCACGCTGTGAGAGATCCTGTTCGGAGATTGAAGCGTTCTGCTTTGTTTGTGAATAGCGTCCAAGGTACCTGCTGGGCAGGATTCATATCTACTATATTTTTTTCTGTTTGTTTCTTTCCTTTGAAAATAAAAATCAATAGTAACTTTTACCAAGAGTTTAGGAAAAAATTGAGAATTCCTAATAACCCCTTCCTTCCGCAGCCAATTTTCATTTTTGCGGTTTCATTTTTTTCCTCTCCTTCTTCCAAGAGCCATACCTTTTTTTATTTTTCCGTCAATAGAGCTGTATGAGGGCTTGCTTTTTGCAGGATGAGTTTTAGTTTTGAATTACGCCACTCGTTTTACCATTCAATTTACTTAAAAGCAGGGAAAACAATTCCAAGTATGGTTAACCCTCCGTCAAATACAACTGATCTGACAGGCGCTTCTCTTTTACTTTCATTTCTCCTTCCTCACCAGATTGTGAGGAAACCTCCTCCCTCCAGGTAGTCTCCTGTCTCTTGAAGGTCTGTGAAACCTGATATCACAGTTGGATTTCAGAGCTTCAGGGGAGAGGATATAGCTGCACAGATCTCTCAGGCTCATTGTATGTGAATACGTCACATTCAGTAAGGTTGGTATTTTATGTTTTTATTCATCACAATAGTTTATTTAGCTTGTTTTATGAATGTATAGCACAAAATGTGAGGATATTTCATAGAAATAAGGGAGATTTTATAAAAGAAAGTGTGCTGCTCAGGCATATACAGTAGTTCCCTAACATATTCCTTCTCTTGCTTCAGATTATCTGCTGAAATGGAGAGGAAAATGTACAATTTATCCAAACAACTTGATGTTGAGGAAGTAACAAACATGCTGTTAGATGATAGAGACCTCACACTGAATGAGGATTTAGGAGAGGAAAGTGGTTTACAAGTTGTGATCTGATTGATTATCTGAAAATTCAGTCATATGTGGGAACTGTAAGAAAAAACAAAAGGGAATTGCCGCCACAGTTTGTAAGTGTGAAAGAGAGACAACAGTACAGCAGTATGTTTGCATTCCATAATGGAAAGGCTTTAGTTTTCTATGTACCACATGCCAAAAAAATCGTACTTCTTCTATCAATACTTCATGATGATGCTGCCATCGATCCTGGGACTGGGGCAGAAAAAAAACCGGAGATAATTACATTTTACAATGCCACCAAAGGGGGTGTGGATACAGCAGATCAGATGTGCTCCACTTTCAACGTCAGCAGAAACATCAAACGCTGGCCAATGGTCATATTTTTTGCTATGTTGAATTTGGGTGGTATAAATTCACAAGTAATTTATCTTGAAAACAAGCTTGAACCACTCCGTAGATGATTGTATCTGAAAAAATTGGCCCATGAACTAGTACTTGGAGAGCTACGCAGGAGAAGCGTGAAAACAATCGGTATCCCCTCTCGCCTTCAAGTTCAGCTCAAAAGGTTCCGCCCAGAAGATGATGGTGAAAAGTCACCATCTGCACCACCTCACAAAAGAAGGAGATGCACCACCTGCCAAACGGAAAGCGGAACCAGAAGGCTTTCAAATTATGAATGTCTCAAATGTCATAAAGCAATTTGCCTGACACATGCAAAAATGGTGTGTAATTCTTGCTATTTGCTCTGCAAGTGTGACTTTTCTGGGGAAACCTCAGCATCTACTTCTGATTGAATATGTTTTTAATAGTACTTAAGGTACCTTAAAATTAAGTTTGTGTTCAAAAATTTTCTTTGTACATTTTTTTGAGAGAGTCGAACTGGGGACTATTTGGCGGGAGTTTTGAAAAGTTTGTATTTCATAGTTATTAGTTTTATGTTAAGTAAATGTTTTTTTTTGCAACTGATTATGTGTAGTCTCTTTTATTACATCCCTATGAAGGTCACTGATCACTTTTAGAGCACTGAAATTGCAAACATTAGGTATTATAGGTATTTTTCCAGCAGGCGCCTGACAGGCACATTGTATGTGAACTCGTTAGTCCGAATATTGTATGTGACGGAGGGTTAAATAGGGGGGAAAAAATGCAATTCTGTCATTTTTACATCATACATTCTGTGATAAAAGTTACTCATCATGATTTTCCAGGTCAGTACAATTACGGTGATACCAAATTTGGACAGATTTTTTTTTCATTTAGGTGGAGGAAAAAAAACAGAAAATTGTATTTGTGTCACCATTTTCCTAGACCCATAACATTTTATTTCCGTCAATTGAGCTAGGTGAGGGCTTCTTTTTTGCAATGACAAGCTAAAGGTTTTACTGCTTTCATTTTTAGCTATTTTGATTTGTTGTTATTGTATTTTTTGGGAGGAGCTGTTGTTTTATTCTTTAGTCCCTACAGGTCACTTGAACCTATGATTGTCTGATGGCTTATATAGTATAAAGCAGTAGCACAGTTTTGCAGTAGTAGATAGCTGAGCCACCAAGTTAGCCACAACCGGGGTCTTCAGCAGCTCCCCAGCTACCATAGTAACCTATTGGCACCCCTTGGTCACTTTATAGTTCTACAATAGCCGTTAATTGCAAGCAGAGTTGCACATTCCATTTAAAGGCCGCTATCAGATATTGACAGCGGCATTTCAATCGTTAACATTCATGGACCTCAGCTCCGCCTTTTGTCAGAGGCAGATGCGGGCTAGTTAATGTAGCTGGTATCTGCAACATATAGATAGAGCTCAGTTCCTGAGCCTCCTCACACACAACCAACCCAGCAATCACGTACTTGTATGTAATTTTACATTAAGCATATAAAGAGAGTCTGAAGACTCCAAAATCCATCATCTTTAGCTAAGAAAAGCCACATCTTTAGTTATAAAATCCACTGGATAGGTTAGAAACACATTTTTTTTCATTTTTTCACATGTAAACAAGGTGTTCTAAGCATTTTGAGAAAACTGGGGAGGGGTGCGCTTTCCGGACCCACCTCATATATGTGTCCTTATGTTTCCTCGAGGCTTAACAAATTTCAAAATGTGGACTCAACAAATTCCAAGAAGTATATGTTCTACGCATCTGTGTGTGACCACCCAGTGGTTGTGATGTTGTTTGCAATTTTTTACCACGTCCCACGTCACAATGTATTCTTAGGGGTACAGTGGCTTGTGGAGTGCACCAAGTTGGCGTAGGGAGACTTATAGGTTATGCTTTCCTTCTCTTTTAATTTGAATATGTAAATAACATGTAAATAGAAGAAGAGGACTGGAACGCTAGTGTCAGCCATTGGATGTAGCAGTATGGCATTTGGTGAGACGCTTTAATATCAACTTTTATGATTGACACTTCCAATAGGTAGCAGTACAGTTACTGCCCAGTTCCTCTCTGAAGAGGCTACTTGCACATTGAATTGTACTGTAACTAGAATCCTTACCAAAACTGAGGAACAGAGAATTCATTTCCTAATTCTTCCTTCAGCTTAAATTTACAACACAACTTTTCTGTCTAATTGCCATAGCACAAAGACTATAATTAGATAGACCACCAAGAAACAAAAGTAGGCCATATGAATCTCAGTCTTTTTATGACGGGAATTTGAAAACGGTTGTAAATGATACCGTTATTTACTATCTTATTTTAAGGCATCAAATCTGTTTTGTAACATTCTTTTCACTTGCTATCCAATTCTGTTCTCTACAACAATATGTTTTATATCTCTGGAAAACTTTATATTATGTTAAAAACAAAAGCCAGTTGCAATTTGAGCGATTGGGAAACACTTCTACACAAAGCTTCCTGGGGAGAAACAACCAAGAAATGTCATCCATCATCTTCTTGAGTCTCCTGAATCTGCTGTATGTGTGATCTACAGAACGATTTACCTGTGCCAGAACGTATACTTGACATCCGGTTACTAACCACCTCCTGTACTAACAAACCAAGATTAGATAGCTGCTGAATGAAGCATGACATTGAAAATGTGATTAATGAACTGTAAAATAGCAGAACTTTTCACTCCGAGTAAATCACTTTTTCATCCACTACCTCTTCAATTCATTTGAAGGTTTCTGCATTTAAACTATTTTGTCCTGAAATCTTAACATAATTGTATGACTTACAAGGGTATTCCAGCCGTAAACATTCAAAAGACTCGCCATAAATGAAAGACCACTAGCCTCTCCTACCCCATAATCTCCACCAATTTTGAGAATCAGGGAAATAATTTGTCCACTTGTTCTTTTAAATAGAATCAGTCTGTAGTTTTGCTAAAATCACCGTTTTAGCAGTAGGAGATTATCACTAGAGGACTAGTAAATCTGCTGCCAGGTAGTCCTCAATATCCATGAGTAGGTTTATATAGAGCTCAGTATTCAGAAAACTGGTAGATCTGCAGCAGAGAAAACAGTGATTGTATCATAACTGCAGCAAGCAGCCCAATGTGACAAATCTCTGGAATCACAGTGTCTATTCCCCTACATCCACTGCTTTGCTCAGAGAGGGTAGCAATAACCTGGTGAGAGATTCCCTTTAAATTGTGGATTAGATAGAAGTTCTCATTTATGCCATACATCCCATAGAAATATAACTACAAGATTATCTTGTTTTTCATACTGACAGCCTGAAATTTTCCCATAGAAACACACATGGACAACCAATACTAGTCTAGACTAGGGTTGATCGACTTTTCCTTTTTTCGGATCGAGTCGGGTTTTGCGAAACCCGACTTTGTCAAAAGTCGGGTCGGGTGAAATCGGACGATTATTGCGAAAAGTCGTGGATCGACCGAAACACGAAACCCAATGTAAGTCAATAGGGAATCAAAGTCGGAAGTGAGTGGAGGACAGGAAAACACCTACAGTGCCCATTTTAATGTGAAAAACATCAATTCTTGTTACTTAAGCTTGTCAATCTTAATTTACCCTATAATAATAGTCATTGAAAATTGGGGGTCATTTGGCTAAAGTTGTGGGGGGTAGGGCTGGTTCAAGTTTTTCGTGGGCCCAGGAAACGCGGACTACGTCACGGCGGTGGAGCAGGGAGAGGTAAGTATTTAAACTTTGCAAGTGCTGTGATCCTGAGCAAGCAGGGGGGGGGCCCACTCGTTCGGACTGGCACTGACATTTCCCTCTCCGTGGGTGGCCCCATAATAACACCCCGGCAGCAGGCGCGCTGTCTGGGTGTTATGTTTGACTCCGATCTCTCCTTCACCTCCCATATACAATCTCTTGCCCGCTCGTGCCGCTTACACCTAAAGAACATCTCTAGAATCCGCCCTTTTCTCACCATGGAGACAGCTAAAACCCTCACTGTCACCCTGATCCACTCCCGCCTGGACTACTGTAACGCTCTATTAATTGGCCTCCCCCTCACTCAACTTTCCCCTCTCCAGTCCATCCTTAATGCAGCAGCCAGGGTCGTCCATCTGGCTAATCGTTACTCGGACGCGTCCGCTCTTCGCCAGTCGTTACACTGGTTACCCATTCATTACAGGATACAATTCAAAGTACTTGTTCTCACCCACAAAGCTCTCCACAGTGCAGCACTCACTTACATCTCCTCCCTCATTTCTGTCTATCAGCCTAACAGACCACTGCGCTCTGCAAATGACTTTCGATTAACCTCTGCACTAATCCGTACCTCCCACTCCCGCCTCCAAGACTTCTCCCGTGCTGCGCCAATCCTCTGGAATGCTCTACCCCAAGATATTAGGACCATCCATAATTTGCATAGTTTTAGGCGCTCGCTCAAAACACATTTGTTCAGAGCGGCCTATCATGTTCACTAATCAAAGTTATGTTATGTTTGTGTGTGTGTAGCCCATTCACTATCCCCATCTATTCCCCAACCCCTGAAGATGGCTGGACCATCATTGTAAATACATCATTGTAAATACACACCTGTACTTTGCATCTCCTTCACCTCATTGTAGATTGTAAGCTCTCACGAGCAGGGTCGTCTTATTTTGCTTTAATTTTTGTATTGTTAACGCTGTTACTTATGACTTTTGTGTTTGAAACTGTTAAACTGTAAAGCGCTGCGGAATATGTTGGCGCTATATAAATAAAGATTATTATTATTATTATTATTATAGGGCCCCTCAAAGTACGGCAGTGTGTTTGATGGTGGGGGCGCCTCCCACCGGAAGAGACACTTTGGCGTACTATGAGGGGCCCTGTGCCAGTGATGTCGCCAACGAGTATGCCCCCCCACCTGATGAAGAAACCTGCACTTTCATGTGTAAGGTGGTATAGTATGCGGGAAGGGGAATCTGACTTTCAGCAGGGTCAGATTCTGGCTGTGTAGAGTGCAAGAGGAATGTAGTGGTCTGGGTCAATGTACCAGCAGACTCATCTAGCAGTGGCTGGGCAATGGGCAGGATGAGGAGGAAACACCGATATAGGCCCAAATAATAAAGTAGGCTAAATGCAGTTCAAAATTGGTAACAGGACTAAACAGGCGGCATTGCTTTGTTTAGTGGAGGACAACTGTAATGAGTGGCAGACACAGTTAGTAGGCCTACAATAAAAAAGTAGGCTAAATGCAGTTCAAAATTGGTAACAGGATTAAACAGGTGGCACTGCTTTGTTCAGTGGAGGAGAACAAGAAGCAGCAGCAGACACCGTTAGTAGGCCCAGCCAAACAAGTAGGCCAAATGCAGTTTAACATCAGAAACAGGATGAAAATTGAGGCTCAGCTTTGCTCAGTGGAGGAGAAAGGCAAGGAGCGGCAGACACCGTTAGTAGACGTAACCAAACCAGTAGGCCAAATGCAGTGTAATATCAGACTCCGGATAAAAATTGAGGCTCAGCTTTATTCAGTGGAGAACACCAAGCAGCGGCACACACCATTTGTAGGCCCCACCAAAGAAGTAGGCCAAATGCAGTTTAATATCTGACACCGGATGAAAATTGAGGTTTAGCTTTGTTCAGTGGAGGACAACTGTAATGGGAGGCAGCCTAAATAAGTAAGTAGGCAAAATGCAGTTCAAAATTGGTAAGTGGAGTACACAGGCAGCATAGCTTTTTTCTGCAGAGGACAACTGTAGTAAGTGGCTCAGACAGACAGAGTAGGCCTAAAATAAAAAAAGGTGGCTAATTGCAGTTCAAAATTTGTAAGAGGAGTACACAGGCAGCATAGTTTGGTTCAGAGGAGGAGGACAACTGTAATAAGTGGCTCAGTCAGACTGAGTAGTCCTAAAATAAAACAGTTGGCTGAATGCAGTTCCAAATTGGTAACAGGAGTACACAGGCGGCATAGCTTGGTTCAGCGGAGGACAACTGTAATAAGTGGCTCAGACAGACAGAGTAGGCCTAAAATATAAAAAGTAGGTTAATGTCAGTTCAAAATTTGTTTGAGTAGTACACAGGCGGCATAGCTTTATTCAGCGGAGGACAGTTGTAATGTGTGGCGCAGACAGACAGACAGACAGACAGAGGCCTAAAATAAAAAAGGTGGCTAAATGCAGTTCGAAACTGCTAGCAGGAATAACCAGGCGGCCTAGCTTTTCTCAGCGGGGGACAGTTGTAATGTGTGGCGCAGACAGACAGACAGACAGACAGAGGCCTAACATAAAAAAGGTGGCTTCATGCAGTTCAAAATTGCTAGCAGGAATAACCAGGCGGCCTAGCTTTTTTCAGTCGGGGACAGTTGTAATGTGTGGCGCAGACAGACAGACAGACAGAGGCCTAAAATAAAAAAAGGTGGCTAAATGCAGTTCGAAACTGCTAGCAGGAATAACCAGGCGGCCTAGCTTGTTTCAGCGGGGGACAGTTGTAATGTGTGGCACAGACAGACAGAGGCCTAACATTAAAAAGGTGGCTAAATGCAGTTCAAAACTGCTAGCAGGAGTAACCAGGCGGCCTATCTTGTCTTAGCAAGGACAGTTGTAATGTGGCGCAGACAGACAGACAGACAGACAGAGGCCCAACATAAAAAAGGTGGCTTCATGCAGTTCAAAACTCCTAGCAGGAATATCCAGGCGGCATAGTATTTTTCAGCGGGGGACAGTTGTAATGTGTGGCGCAGACAGACAGACAGACAGAGGCCTAAAATAAAAAAAAAGGTGGCTAAATGCAGTTTGAAACTGCTAGCAGGAATAACCAGGCGGCCTAGCCTGTTTCAGCGGGGGACAGTTGTAATGTGTGGCACAGACAGACAGAGGCCTAACATTAAAAAGGTGGCTAAATGCAGTTCAAAACTGCTAGCAGGACTAACCAGGCGGCCTATCTTGTCTTAGCAAGGACAGTTGTAATGTGGCGCAGACAGACAGACAGACAGACAGACAGACAGAGGCCCAACATAAAAAAGGGGGCTTCATGCAGTTCAAAACTCCTAGCAGGAATATCCAGGCGGCATAGTTTTTTTCAGCGGGGGACAGTTGTAATGTGTGGCGCAGACAGACAGACAGACAGACAGAGGCCTAAAATAAAAAAAAGGTGGCTAAATGCAGTTCAAAACTGCTAGCAGGACTAACCAGACGGCCTAGCTTTTTTTCAGCAAGGGACAGTTGTAATGTGTGGCGCAGACAGACAGACAGACAGACAGAGGCCTAAAATAAAAAAAGGTGGCTTAATGCAGTTCGAAACTGCTAGCAGGAATAACCAGGCGGCCTAGCTTGTTTCAGCGGGGGACAGTTGTAATGTGTGGCGCAGACAGACAGACAGACAGAGGCCTAACATAAAAAAAGGTGGCTAAATGCAGTTCAAAACTGCTAGCAGGACTAACCAGGTGGCCTATATTGTTTCAGCGAGGACAGTTGTAATGTGTGGCGCAGACAGACAGACAGAGGCCTAACATAAAAAAGGTGGCCTCATGCAGTTCAAAACTGCTAGCGGCAATATCCAGGTGGTCTAGCTTTTTTCAGCGGGGGACAGTTGCAATGTGTGGCGCAGACAGACAGACAGACAGAGGCCTAAAATAAAAAAAGGTGGCTAAATGAAGTTCGAAACTGCTAGCAGGACTAACCAGGCGGCCTATCTTGTTTCAGCGAGGACAGTTGTAATGTGTGGCGCAGACAGACAGACAGACATAGGCCTAACATAAAAAAAGGTGGCTAAATGCAGTTCCAAACTGCTAGCAGGACTAACCAGGCAGCCTACCTTGTTTCAGCGGGGGACAGTTGTAATGTGTGGCGCAGACAGACAGACAGAGGCCTAAAATAAAAAAAGGTGGCTAAATGCAGTTCGAAACTGCTAGCAGGAATAACCAGGCGGCCTAGCTTGTTTCAGCGGGGGGACAGTTCTAATGTGTGGCACAAACAGACAGAGGCCTAACATAAAAAAGGTGGCTAAACGCAGTTCAAAACTGCTAGCAGGACTAACCAGGCAGCCTATCTTGTTTCAGCGAGGACAGTTGTAATGTGTGGCACAGACAGACAGACAGACATAGGCCTAACATAAAAAAAGGTGGCTTCATGCAGTTCAAAACTGCTAGCAGGAATATCCAGGTGGCCTAGCTTTCTTCAGCGGGGGACAGTTGTAATGTGTGGCGCAGACAGACAGACAGGGGCCTAACATAAAAAAAGGTGGCTTCATGCAGTTCGAAACTGCTAGCAGGAATATCCAGGCAGCCTACCTTGTTTCAGCGGGGGACAGTTGTAATGTGTGGCGCAGACAGACAGACAGACAGACAGAGGCCTAAAATAAAAAAAAGTGGCTAAATGCAGTTCGAAACTGCTAGCAGGAATAACCAGGTGGCCTAGCTTGTTTCAGCAGGGGACAGTTGTAATGTGTGGCGCAGACAGACAGAGGCCTAACATAAAAAAAGGTGGCTTCATGCAGTTCGAAACTGCTAGCAGGAATATCCAGGCAGCCTACCTTGTTTCAGCGAGGACAGTTGTAATGTGTGGCGCAGACAGACAGACAGACAGAGGCCTAAAATAAAAAAAGGTGGCTAAATGCAGTTCAAAACTGCTTGCAGGACTAACCAGGCGGCCTATCTTGTTTCAGCGAGGACAGTTGTAATGTGTGGCGCAGACAGACAGACAGACAGAGGCCTAACGTAAAAAGCTGGCTTCATGCAGTTCAAAAGTGCTAGCAGGAATAGCCAGGCGGCCTAGCTTTTTCAGCGGGGGACAGTTGTAATGTGTGGCGCAGACAGACAGACAGACAGAGGCCTAAAATAAAAAAGGTGGCTAAATGCAGTTCGAAACTGCTAGCAGGAATAACAAGGGGGCCTAGCTTGTTTCAGCGGGGGACAGCTGTAATGTGTGGCGCAGACAGACAGACAGACAGACAGAGGCCTAACATAAAAAAGGTGGCTAAATGCAGTTCAAAACTGCTAGCAGGACTAACCAGGCGACCTAGCTTTTTTCCGCAAGGGACAGTTGTATTGTGTGGCGCAGACAGACAGACAGACAGACAGAGGCTTAACATACAAAAAGGTAGCTAAATGCAGTTCAAAACTGCTAGCAGGACTAACCATGCGGCCTACCTTGTTTCAGCAGGGAACAGTTGTAATGTGTGGCGCAGACAGACAGACAGACAGAGGCCTAAAATAAAAAAAGGTGGCTAAATGCAGTTCGAAACTGCTAGCAGGAATAACCAGGCGGCCTAGCTTGTTTCAGCGGGGGAAAGTTGTAATGTGTGGCGCAGACAGACAGACAGAGGCCTAACATAAAAAAGGTGGCTAAATGCAGTTCAAAACTGCTAGCAGGACTAACCAGGCAGCCTATTTTGTTTCAGCGAGGACAGTTGTAATGTGTGGCGCAGACAGACAGACAGAGGCCTAACATAAAAAAGGTGGCTTCATGCAGTTCAAAACTGCTAGCAGGAATATCCAGGTGGCCTAGCTTTTTTCAGCGGGGGACAGTTGTAATGTGTGGCGCAGACAGACAGACAGACAGAGGCCTAACATAAAAAAGGTGGCTTCATGCAGTTCAAAACTGCTAGCAGGAATATCCAGGCGGCCTAGCTTTTTTCAACGGGGAACAGTTGTAATGTGTGGTGCAGACAGACAGACAGACAGAGGCCTAACATAAAAAAGGTGGCTAAATGCAGTTCAAAACTGCTAGCAGGACTAACCAGGCGGCCTAGCTTGTTTCAGCGGGGGACAGTTGTAATGTGTGGCGCAGACAGACAGACAGAGGCCTAACATAAAAATGGTGGCTTCATGCAGTTCAAAACTGCTTGCAGGAATAACCAGGCGGCCTACCTTGGTTCAGTGTGGGAGGACAACTGTTATGAGAGGCTGACACAGTTACTAGGCACAAATAAGTAAGTAGGCTACATGCAGTTCACAATTGGTAACAGGAGTACACAGGTGGCATAGCTTTGTTCAGCGGAGGACAACTGTTATAAGTGGCTGACACAGTTAGTAGGCCAAAATACTAAAGTGGGCTAAATGTCTGCCAAGGAATTGTTCATAAATAAACTGGTGGCATAGCGAGGTACAGGGGTGGGCTCCTCTGCAGAGTTGCAGACAGTGGTAGTTGGCGCAAAGTATTAAGGGGTCTAAATGGAGGCATGGGCCCCTGTATATTTTTACTATCATCTATCATTGCAACAAATTTGTAATGGCAGTGCCATTTAAGGATTTAACAGCACAGACTACACAGTGGTGGGGCAGGTAGAGGTAAGTTTTGCAAGTGGTAGAGCACAGTTCGAGCTGGGGGGAACACTCTCTCGTGGGCGGCGGTACTGGCACAGGGCCCCTCATATTATGACGGTGTGTCTGACGTTGGTTGTGCACCACCACCATCAGAGACACTTCATTGTACTATGAGGGCACACCCACTTGTCCAGGCAAACGGCACTCGCATGGGTGCTTGCGCCAAGTTGTGACGACGGGCCTGTGCGGGGTGCCAGCCCATTTAGGGAGGTATACAAATGGCCTATGGTGGACATTCGGCACCTGCAAATGGCGGAATTGGAGCAGTCAGTAAGAGGAGGCCAAAAACAAGAACTTTTTCTGGCAAGCTTCGTGTCAGCAGGGGAAGATGGGGCAAAATAATTTGAAATCCATGATTGGTTCATTTTAATGAAGGTTAGATCATCAACACTTCGGGGAGCCAGACGTGTCCTTTTTTCGGTCAGTATTGAACCAGAAGCACTGAAGACTCTTTCTGAGAGCACACTAGCAGCTGGGCAAGTGAGCTCCTGTAATGCATATTCTGCCAATTCGGGCCAGGTATCTAGTTTAGATGCCCAGTAATCAAAGGGGAATGACCTGTGAGGGAGAACATCGATAATGGTGGAAAAATAGTTGGTAACCATACTGGACAAATGCTGTCTCCTGTCACTTTGAATCGATGCAGCAGTATCTGTCGTGTCTGCGGTCATTGCAAAATCACTCCACAACCTGGTCATAAATCCCCTCAGTCCAACGCCACTTCGGATTTGTGCACCTCTAACACCTCTGCCTTGTTGCCCCCTACAGCTCGTGTGAGAACCATCACTGGCGCTGTGTTATGGGAATGCCTGAACCAAATGGTCTACAAGAGTTGCTTGTTTGGTAGCCAATATTTACTCAAGGTTCTCATGTGGCATGATATTTTGTAATTTTCCTTTGTATCGTGGATCCAGGAGGCAGGCCAACCAGTAATTGTCATCGGTCATCATTTTGATAATGCGGGGGTCCCGTTTTAGGATACACAAGGCATACTCTGCCATGAGGGCCAAAGATCCAGGTATCAATTCACTGCTTGTGCTGGGTTGAGGAGCACTTTCTTGAAAATCTACATCACTTGTGGCCCGCAAAAACCCTGTACCTGACCTTGCAATGCCACCAGTTTCTATTGCCCCTGAGAAGCATCCTCCTCCCATAAATATTCATCCCCATCATCCGCCTCCTCCTCCTCTTCATCCGCCACCTCGTCCCGGAGACTTCCCTGAGCAGACAATGGCTGACTGTCATCAAGGCTTCCCTCCTCCTCGGCCGCAGACGCCTGCTCCTTGATGTGCGTCAAACTTTGCATCAGCAGACGCATTAGTGGGATGCTCATGCTTATGATGGCGTCATCTACACCGACCAGCCGTGTGCATTCCTCAAAACACTGAAGGACTTGACAGAGGTCTTGGAGCTTCAACCACTGCACACCAGACAACTCCATGTCTGCCATCCAACTGCCTGCCCGTGTATGTGTATCCTCTGTGATGCAGCGGTAGGGCTATACACAGTGAAACGGCAGAGACCCAAGCAAGTTCAAACAAAATGTTCTTTTATTGTGTTACTTCACACAGTCAATATAGTATACAGCTTCTTCATACAGTCCATTAATAATGCATGGCTATATGATGCAGTCAATACACAGGCCGAACTTCCCTCTGTCCAATTTCCCTGGGTGACCGCACGCCGGTAACAAGTCTTTGTACTCACTTAGCGTACTGCACTCTTTATCCTCTGAAGTGCAGCCGGTTACACATAAGACAGTCCAAGACACAGGGTGTCAGTCTCTTTGGTTCCTTTAGCCTCTGTGCTGCTCCACACAGAGAGAGCTCTGCAGACAACTGCCCTGTCTGCTTCAAAGAACACACTGACACACCTCCCCCAGTACTACAGGGATTTTTAATCAGTAACTGCTTCACTAATCTAATTACAGCCACACCTGTGTCTGTAGTATGCCCTCATGGCCTCACTACACTTCCATGCACATTCTGGAGAGCACATACAGCGCCCCCTAGCTGTAACAGGGGTCACTGCCTCACACCTCCCACAAATACATGGCATGCCTCTGTTCGCATAGCCTCTGAAGCATGTGCAGTGTGGAGTTCCACCTTGCAACGTCGATTATTAGGTGGTGCTAGGGAAGATTCAGCAATCGCTGATGGTTCAGCATACGGCTCGAGTGTACGGGCGACCGGCGGATGTGCGAGCAAAGTCTGCGCACCTTCAGGAGCAGGGCTGGTAAATCAGGGTAATTCTTGAGGAAGCACTGCACCACCAGGTTCAATGTGTGAGCCAGGCAAGGTATGTGTTTCAGTTCTGAAAGGACTATGGCAGCCATAAAATTCCTTCCGTTATCACTGACTACCTTGCCTGTCTCAAGATGTACACTGCCCAGCCATGACTCAGTTTCTTGCTGCAAATATTCGGCCAGTACTTCCGCGGTGTGTCTGTTGTCGCCCAAACACTTCATTTGCAGCACAGCCTGCTGACGCTTACCACAAGCTGTTCGATAATGGGATACCTCGGGTGCAAAACTGGCAGCAGCGGATGGAGTGGTCGTGCGACTTCGCTCTGTGGACAAGCTTTCGCTTCTGGAGGAGGAGGAGGAGGAGGGAGGGTGAACGCCTACAGCCAACTGTTTCCTAGACCGTGGGCTAGGCAGGACTGTGCCACTATGGCTGTACCCTGTGGACCCTGCATCCATCACATTAACCCAGTGTGCCATCATGGACACGTAATGTCCCTGGCCATGCCTACTGGTCCATGTATCTGTTGTGAGGTGCGCCTTTCTACTGACCGATTGCCTCAGTGCATGGACAATGCGTTCTTTGACATGTTGGTGGAGTGCTGGGATGGCTTTTCTCGCAAAGAGGTGTCGACTGGGTAGGTCATAGCGTGGTACTGCGTAGGCCATCAGGGCTTTGAAAGCTTCACCTTCAACCAACCGGTAGGGCATCATCTCTAACGAGATTAGTCAAGCAATGTAGCCGTTCAAACCCTGTGTATGCAGATGAGAGGAAGAGTACTTTCTTTTCCTATCGAGAGTCTCTTGTAGGCTGAGCTGGACTGGAGAGCTGCATATGATAGAACTAGCGGGGGTGGTGGTGGACATGGCAGATTGAGAGATGCTTGGTGATGATATTCTTGATGTGAGCCTGCCTACAGTGTTTTCAACCAAGAACCTTGTGATTCCCTGACTGCTTTGGCCTTGCGACAATACCTCCACATTTGCTACTGGTGGTGTCATAACCGGTGGGCTTCCAGTGAGGAAAGCAATGTTGCGTTGCTGACTAGCTTCAATATGAGCAGGTGCACCAATGGTATGGGACGTTTGGTAGTTAATCCATGCTTCCAAGTGCCTGCTGGGTAAATATCTACGCATGCACGTTGTATTTAAATTTTGAACAATCTTCCCTCTGCTAAAGGTCTTGGAGCATTGTACATATAACATCTTACATATAACTTTGGACTGATCATTCGGATCTTGGTTAAAAAATTGCCACACAGCATTCATCCTACTATGGAATACCTTTTCAGGCTTTGCGCGCTGTGCTACTGTCACCGGATGGCCACGCTGTCCTGAAACCTGTTGTGGTTTTTGACATCTGATACGGGCCTGCCAGATGACAGCTTTTGCGATGTAGATGGCTGCTGCAGATCATCCTCCTCCACTTCTGAGCTATAGGCAGCAGCACCCTCTTCCCCCAATGGCTGCCAATCTGGGTCAACAACTGGGTCATCTATCACCTCCTCTTCAATGTCATGTGCACTGTCCTCTGTGTCACCGAGTAAGGTGCTATAGCGTTCGGGACTGGGCACCATAGTCTCATCGGGGTCAGATTCTGGCTCAGTACACTTCGAGGGCAATGTAGTGATCTGAGTCAATGGAACAGCATAATAATCTAGCTGTGGCTTTGCATCTGTGCACTCCATGTCCGATTCATCTTGTAATGGGCTTTTAACAATTTCCCTCTCTAACCCAGGCACGGTATGTGTAATGAGCTTCATGGAGTAAAGTGTAGTGTTGCCTGCCACATCCTTCACTTTTGTTTTGGGTAAAGGACACAAGGAAGCTACTTTTTCCGGACCAGGAGCAGCCACTGACAACTCGCTGCTTTTAGATTTCGAACCTTCTGAAGAGGAGGCGAAAGAGCTAGAGGCTGAGTCAGCAAGGAAAGCCAAAACTTGTTCCTGCTGTTCCGGCTTTAAAAGCTGTTTTCCAACTCCAAGATAAGGGAGCCTTCGAGGCCTTGTGTAGCCAGACGATGACGCTGGCTCAACACCTCGAGACTTTGGTGCTATCTTGCTTTTCCCAGTCCCACCAGATGATCCACTACCACCACCACCATCAGTACTAGCTGGCAACGACTGCCCACGGCCTCTTCCACCAGACTTCCTCATTTTTGGGGAAATGTTACCAAAATAACAACCGTTATATGTTACTGTTAAACAAGGTAGAAGGTGTATATTAAATTTTGGAGAATTTATATCTCTCTTTTTTGGGCGGGAAGACTGCAGCAAAAATCAGGCCCTGTGTATTACACTACACAATGTCAGTGGCAGAACGTGGCTGCCAGATATACGACCAACAGAACTGACGTATAGAAATTTGTTGGCAATTTAAATCTCCCTTTTTTTGGGGGGGGGAATGCAGCAAAAAACAGGCCCAGTGTATCACTCTACACAATTTAAGTGGCAGAACATGGCTGGCAGATATACCACAAACAGAACTGACATATAGAAACTTGTTGCCAATTTAAATCTCCCTTTTTTGGGGGGGAGAATGTAGCAAAAAACAGGCCCAGTGTATTACACTACACAATATCAGTGGCAGAACGTGGCTGCCAGATATACGACAAACAGAACTGACTTATAAAAACTTGTGGGCAATTTAAATCTCCCTTTTTTTTTGGGGGGGGAGACTGCAGCAAAAAACAGGCCCTGTGTATTACACTACACAATGTAAGTGGCAGAACGTGGCTGCCAGATATTCGACCAACAGAACTGACGTATAGAAACTTGTTGGCAACTTAAATCTCCCTTTTTTTGGGGGGGGAGAATGCAGCAAAAAAATAGGCCCAGTGTATTGCACTACACAATGTCAGTGCAGAACGTGGCTGCCAGATATATGACAAAGAGAACTGACTTATAGAAACTTGTGGGCAATTTAAAACTCCCTTTTTTGGGGGGAGAATGCAGCAAAAAACTGGCCCAGTGCATTACACTACGCAATGTGAGTGGCAGAACGTGGTTGCCAGATATACGACAAACAGAACTGACGTATAGAAATTTGTGGGCAATTTAAAACTCCCTTTTTGGGGGGAGAATGCAGCAAAAAAACAGGCCCAGTGTATTACACTACGCAATGTGAGTGGCAGAACGTGGCTGGCAGATATATAAAAAAATACAAGGGCTGTAGTACAATTATAATCTCCCTACAATGATCAAAGGACAAGTATGGCAGCAATAAAAAGGACTGCTGCACACAAAAGAGTGTGGACAAATAAACAAGAGAACTGTGCAGAAAGGAGCAACAGGATTTTTGCTTTTAAAAAAGCAGTTGGTTTGCACAGCAGCGTACAAACAGCAATGCAGCTATCAGGGAGCCTTAGAATGCAGCATAATAAGCTACAGAGCTGATGCACCAGACTTAAACAACTAATATTTGATTACCAGAGGGATAAATCATAAATGTCTCACAGGTATCCACTCTATTTATTTAAAATTTAACCTTTATTACAAAAGGCCGAGAAGCGCTTCTCGGCCTTTTGTAATAAAGGTTAAATTTTAAATAAATAGAGTGGATACCTGTGAGACAGAGCTGATGCACCAAAGAAAAAAAATCTCCACTGTCCCTGCAAAGAAAAGGTGGTGTTGGACAGTGGAAATCGCTACAGCACAAGCAGTTTCGGGGTTAATCTTCCCTCCCTAACTATATCCTTTCTTCTGATGAAGCTGCGGCAACCTCTCCCTGTGCTAAGATTGGCAAAAGTAAGATGGCGGTCGGCGTGCATGCCCCTTTATAGCCCCTGTGACACCGCAGAAAGCAAGCCAATGACTGCCATGCCCTTCTCTAAGATGGTGGGGACCGAGACCTATGTCATCATGCTGCCCACACTCTGCGTGCTCTTTCATTGGCTGAGAAATGGCGCTTAAAGCGTCATACGAAAAGTGACTTTGGCGCGCAGATCACCGACCTCATGGCCGATCCCACAGTGGGATCGGGTTGGGTTTCACGAAACCCGACTTTGCCAAATGTCGGCGATTTTTAAAATTGTCTGATCCGTTTCGCTCAACCCTACTCTAGACAATATCTTACTATAAAAGATGTGCTGGTGGGGTAAAACAAATGACTGGGTTCCTCATTTTACTGAACTACCAACATTTCCATCTAAATTTTATCACCTAAATGGATGTATTGAACTTACTTCTTGAAGCCATTTTTCAGATTTTATAACCAAATTAACACTCAAGCTCATTAATGGAGGTTGCGATCAGGCATTTCATTGTGTTCACAATAAGATTGGATTAAAACTTATTTAAAATTGTATTTTATACTTTCAACTTTCAAAAAAATTTTCACGTGCTATATGTGAAAGTGTCAGGTGTTTTGATCTGTAAAGGACTGGGTGCTGAATTTGCCACCAATTGCTAAAATGAAGGTGTAAAGTTATTATCAGAGAACTGCTCTTCCTCTAAGGGTAAGTTCACACAGGGCGTTTTTGCTGTGTGTTTTTTTGGTGCGTTTTTTTCTCTTTGTCCATGCTAATGCCCTTGAATTTTCAGCAGCAAAAAGGCAGCAAATAATGATACCTGCGTTTTTTGCTGCGTTTTTTCAACACCCATTCAAGTCAATGGGTGAAAAACGCTGAAAAAACGCAGCAAAAACGCTGAAAGAAGTGACATGCTCTACGTCCAAAAAGCACAGCAAAGCACAAAATACTGATCACACAAAAAACCAATGTGTGTGCATGAGATTTCTGAAATCTCATAGGCTTGTATTGTAAAAAGCAACTGAAAATTAGCATTAAAAAACGCAGCAAAAACGCCCTGTGTGAACTTACCCTAAGACTACAAATAGGTTTTCTAGTTTTGTTGCCCAATATAGAAATTCAATTATTGCATAGATTTAGGGTTTTTTTTTGGCTGCTTTTTTATGCAAATTTTCAGTTGCTTTTTACAGTACCAGCAAAGCCAATGCGATTTCAGAAATCTCATGCACACTCATTGTTTTTTTGTGTGATCAGTATTTTGTGCTTTGCTGCTTCTTTCAGCGTTTTTGCAGGTATCATTATTTGCTGCGCACCTAAACCTGCGTTTTTGACGCAGATTCTTTCCTGCCAAGAAGATCAGGTTTTTCTGCAGAAAAAAAAGCAGCAAAACGCCCTGTGTGAAGCGCGGAGAGTAGCTGCGCTTTCAGAAACCTTTTTGCGTGTCATAAGGTTTGATCACTGGGATTGCGGTACTGAGATCACCATGAGATCTGAATTTTATCAATATATTCTATGGTGTTGAGGAGTTGACACATCTGCCCCTTGCATTGTCTGACCATTGTCAGCATCTCTTTCCTTACAGAAATATGGGCTCTTCTTTGTATATGTATTTTAGATATATGTCTTGTGTGCCATTGTATGCCATTTTTCTGATATATACTAATTTTAAACTATTTAGTAAAAGTTAAGTTTTAGTTCCGCATGTCATGGTGTCTTCCTGATTAATTGTGGATTTGGTAAAGTGGGGATTATAGAGAAAGGAATCTCTCCCCTTACATTTGCTGTTTTTACTGAGATCTTCACCATAGTTCTGTTTCTATACATATTTAAATATTGGGGTAATGGTACTTTTCACTAAAAGCTCAAATCTACTATATAAAGCTGAATGTGTGTGTGTATGTGTATGTGTGTGTGTATGTCCGGGATTGGCATCTGCACCGTCGCAGCTACAGCCACAAAATTTTGCACAGTCACACGTCTGGACCCCGAGAGCGTCATAGGCTATATTGTGAGGCGAAATTTTAACCCCGAGCGTTCCAATTCACCAAACAATTTTGCCCCTATCTACATAATGGGGAAAAAAGTGAAAGGAAATGTGTTGGAAGCGTCGCAGCTACAGCAACAAAATTTTGCATAGTCACACGTCTGGACCCTGAGAGCGTCATAGGCTACGTTGTGAGGCGAAATTTTAACCCCGCGCTTTCCAATTCACCAAACAATTTTGCCCCTATCTACATAATGGGGAAAAAGTGAAATGCAAAGTGTTGGAGGCGTCGCAGCTACAGAAACAAAATTTTGCACAGTGACACGTCTGGACCCTGAGAGCGTCATAGGCTACGTTGTGAGGCGAAATTTTAACCCGGCGCTTTCCAATTCACCAAACAATTTTGCCCCTATCTACATAATGGGGAAAAAGTGAAATGAAAAGTGTTGGAGGCGTCGCAGCTACAGCCACAAAATTTTGCACAGTCACACGTCTGGACCCTGAGAGCGTCATAGGCTATGTTGTGAGGTAAAATTTTAACTCCGCGCTTTCCAATTCACCAAACTATTTTTCCCCTATCTACATAATGGGGAAAAGTGAAAGGAAAAGTGTTGGAGGCAAATTGACAGCTGTCAGATGTGAACAAGGGGGACTTAAAGAGTGAGAGCGATGGCGCCAAAGAGTATATACCGTACAGTTGCTAAGGTGGGACCCCGACATGGGATACTCACCACACATGGGGATATGAACACACACACAAAATGCGCCACACACTACCACGTGCTTGAACACATATGCCACCCTCAGCACACATTTCACCACACATACACCAACCTCGCCACATAAAAGTCGAAACACAAAAGTCGCCGCTCAAAACTCACCATGCGCAAAACTCGCCACATGCAAAAAATAGGCTCACGCAAAACTCGCCACAAGTGCAAAACTCACCTCATGGAAAACTCGCCACACGCAAAACTTGCACATGCGGAAAAATTGCCACATGCACAAAATTTGCAACACATGCAAAAGTTGCCTCACACAAAACTTGCACATACTCAAAAGGCACCAGACATAAAACTCACCACGCGCAAAACTCGCCATGCGCAAAACTTGCTGCACACAACTTGCTACACTAACCATGCAACTCAACACACAAAAAGTTGCTACACGCATGTTGCCACACAAAACTCATCTCACAAAAGTCGCTACATGCATGTCGCCACACACAACTCAACACACACAACTTGACAAACGAAACTCGCCCTAAAACACACACAAGTCTGGTATTAGCCTTCAAAAATAAAATTCTGATTAATAAGCAGACAAACTACAAGAGCAACAAATGTACCATATAGGAAATACGGCAGCTGTCAGTCACATAACCTGTCTATTATGTGTATGTGTGAGCTAATATATACTGCCAGGAGGAGGGCTTCCTGTTGGCTGGGGATTTATCAGGCTGCCAATTTATCTTACAAATACTGAGGTAAAAATACTGAGCAAATAACGTGTTAACGAGGGCTAATACAGGAGATCACACAGGTATATACTATATACAGGGGAGATGACACACAGATACTGTATATACTATATACAGGAGAGATGACACACAGGTATATACTATATAAAGGAGGAGATGACATACAGGTACATACTATATACAGGAGGAGATGACAAACAGGTATATACTATATACAGGAGGAGATGACACACAGGTATATACTATATACAGGAGCAGATTACCTACAGGTATATACTATATACAGGAGGAGATGACATACAGGTATATGCTATATATAGAAGATGACATACAGGTATATACTATATACAGGAGGAGATGACACACAGATATATACTATATACAGGGGAGATGACACACAGGTATATACTATATACAGGAGGAGATTACATACAGGTATATACTATATATAGAAGGAGATGACATACAGGTATATACTATATATAGGAGGAGATGACATACAGGTATATACTATATATAGGAGGAGATGACATACAGGTATATACTATATATAGGAGGAGATGACATACAGGTATATACTATATACAGGGGAGATGACACACAGCAGGTATATACTATATACAGGGGAGATGACATACAGGTATATACTATATACAGGAGATGACATACAGGTGTATACTGTAGATAAGGGAGATGACAAACATGTATATACTGAGGTGAAAATGAGAGGTGTGAGGTGAAAATGAAAAGGTGTGAGTGCAAAATGAGAGGAGTGAGGGAAAATAGTGGAGTGATCGGAAAATGACAGATGTGAGGTCGAAATGACAAGTGTTAGGCGGGAATGAGAGGAGTGAGGGAGAAAATGAGAGGTGTGAGGGAGAAAATGAGAGATGTGAGGGGGAAAATTAAAGATGTGATTGGGAAAATGAGAGGCGTGATGGGAAAATAAGAGAAGTGACGTGCTATAACTAACCACAGATATTTACCATGCCCAGGCAACGCCGGGCTCTTCAGCTAGTCTACTATATAAAGCTGAATGTGTGTATGTGTGTGTGTGTGTATGTGTGTGTGTGTGTGTGTGTATGTCCGGGATTGGCATCTGCACCGTCGCAGCTACAGCCAAAAAATTTTGCACAGTCACACGTCTGGACCCCGAGAGCGTAATAGGCTATGTTGTGAGTCGAAATTTTAACCCCGCGCGTTCCAATTCACCAAACAATGTTGCCCCTATCTACATATTGGGGAAAAAAGTGAAAGGAAAAGTGTTGGAAGCGTCGCAGCTACAGCAACAAAATTTTGCACAGTCACACGTCTGGACCCTGAGAGCGTCATAGGCTACGTTGTGAGGTGAAATTTTAACCCCGCGCTTTCCAATTCACCAAACAATTTTGCCCCTATCTACATAATGGGGAAAAAAGTGAAAGGAAAAGTGTTGGAGGCGTCGCAGCTACAGAAACAAAATTTTGCACAGTCACACGTCTGGACCCCGAGAGCGTCATAGGCTACGTTGTGAGGTGAAATTTTAACCCCGCGCTTTCCAATTCACCAAACAATTTTGCCCCTCTCTACATAATGGGGAAAAAGTGAAATGAAAAGTGTTGGAGGCGTCGCAGCTACAGCCACAAAATTTTGCACAGTCACACGTCTGGACCCTGAGAGCGTCATAGGCTATGTTGTGAGGTGAAATTTTAACTCCGCGCTTTCAAATTCACCAAACTATTTTTCCCCTATCTACATAATGGGGAAAAGTGAAAGGAAAAGTGTTGGAGGCAAATTGACAGCTGCCAGATGTGAACAAGGGGGACTTAAAGAATGAGAGCGATGCCGCCAAAGAGTATATACCGATCAGTTGCTAAGGTGGGGCCCCGACATGAGATACTCACCACACATGGGGATATGAACACACACACAAAATGCGCCACACACTACCACGTGCTTGAACACATATACCACCCTCAGCACACATTTCACCACACATACACCAACCTCACCACATAAAAGTCGAAACAAAAGTCGCCGCTCAAAACTCACCACGCGCAAAACTCGCCACATGCAAAAACTAGGCTCACGCAAAACTCGCCACAAGTGCAAAACTCACCTCATGGAAAACTCGCCACACGCAAAACTTGCACATGCGGAAAAATTGCCACATGCACAAAATTTGCAATACATGCAAAAGTTGCCTCACACAAAACTTGCACATACTCAAAAGGCACCAGACATAAAACTCACCACGCGCAAAACTCGCCATGCGCAAAACTTGCTGCACACAACTTGCTACACTAACCTGTCACATGCAACTCGACACACAAAAAGTTGCCACACGCATGTCGCCACACAAAACTCATCTCACAAAAGTCGCAACATGCATGTCGCCACACGCAACTCAACACACACAACTTGACACACGAAACTCGCCCTAAAACACACACAAGTCTGGTATTATCCTTCAAAAATAAAAATCTGATTAATAAGCAGACAAACTACAAGAGCAACAAATGTACCATATAGGAAATCCAGCAGCTGTCAGTCACATGACCTGTCTATTATGTGTATGTGTGAGCTAATATATACTGCCAGGGGGGGAGGGCTTCCTGTTGGCTGGGGATTTATCAGGCTGACAATTTAGCTTACAAATACTGAGGTAAAAATATTGACCAAATAACGTGTGAACGAGGTCTAATACAGGAGGAAATGACATACAGATATATACTATGTACAGGGGAGATAACACACAGGTATATACTATATACAGGAGAGATGACACACAGGTATATACTATATAGAGGAGGAGATGACATACAGGTTCATACTATATACAGAAGGAGATGACACACAGGTATATACTATATACAGGAGCAGATGACCTACAGGTATATACTATCTACAGTAGGAGATGACATGAAGGTATATAATATATACAGGAGGAGATGACACACAGATATATACTATATACAGGGGAGATGACACACAGGTATATACTATATACAGGAGGAGATGACATACAGGTATATACTATATATAGCAGGAGATGACATACAGGTATATACTATATACAGGGGAGATGACACACAGCAGGTATATACTATATACAGGGGAGATGACATACAGGTATATACTATATACAGGAGATGACATACAGGTGTATACTATATATAAGAGAGATGACAAACATGTATATACTGATGTGAAAATGAGAGGTGTGAGGTGAAAATGAAAAGGTGTGAGTGCAAAATGAGAAGATGTGAGGTCGAAATGACAAGTGTTAGGGGGGAATGAGAGGTGTGAGGGGGAAAATAAGAGGAGTGAGGGGGAAAATGAGAGGTGTGAGGGAGAAAATGAGAGATGTGAGAGGGAAAATGAAAGATGTGATGGGGAAAATGAGAGGCGTGATGGGAAAATAAGAGAAGTGGGGTGCTATAACTAACCACAGATATTTACTATGCCCAGGCAACGCCGGGCTCTTCAGCTAGTATGTCATAAAAATGTAAATTTGCCACTTTTTCTGTTTAATTCATTTGAGTTAAAAAACACACACACACCAAGAAGTAGACGATATCTGCGTACAAAATTGGTACTGCTGCCAGACACTATTAGGACATAAAATTCCAATAATAAGGAATGTTATTTTCATAGTTGTAAATATAAATGCAAAGCATGGATTTCATGCTTTATCTGAGAAAACTGAATCAAGGGAGGCATTGGACCTTCTAACAGGACAATGATCCCAAGTATACCACAAAGTTCCCCAAGGATGATTTCAGAAGAAGTCCTGAAAGATTCTGGAGGGGCCAATACAGTCACCTAACTTGAAGCCTAATCAAAATGTTTGGTTGAATTTGAAGAAAGCAGTTGCAGGATGTAAACCTAAGAATATAAATGAACTGAAGACCATTGTTCACGAGGAACAGGTTAAGATCTCAGGAATGTTGCTAGAACTTGATGTCTGACTGTGGGTCACATTAACAGCAGGTCATAGCAGCCAAAGGAGCTCTACTAAATACTAAAGACACTTCTCATGAAAGGGTTGAATAGTTCTGAGACTACAGTAGTCAATAAAAGCGGCATTGTGTGATGCATTTTAAGAACTCACTTGTGTTGAGATATTTCAATTATTTTTGTTTGGTTAGATTGTTGTTACAAGCTTGTAACTTTGTATAATAAACCTAGTTTGCAATAGCGGGTGCATCATTTTGATTGCAACTGTATAGTATTGATACCTAATATCAAGATGTTCTATAATTACTCATCAATACATTCCGAGCTCCACTAAAAGCATTTGTTAGAACTTATGAGCGATCGTGTTCACCACTGCTCGATACGCCTGAGAGCATCGGGGTGCTCAGGTATGCTCTTTACTTAATCGAGTATCAATGGTGCTCCTGCACCATGCTTGAGTCCCCACCTCGCATGTTTCGCTGCTGTTAGACAACCAATAAACTTGCAGGCATTGCTTGCCATACATGGTAATGCCGTAGCCATGTTGGTTACTGGTATTAGGCTGCATGCCCATGATCAGTTATACTAGCGTTCTCGATGCAGCATATTTTTGCTGTATCCAAAATGCTGCATTGCACAGTACAAACATAGTAGATGGGATTAATAGAAATCTCATGCCCACTGTTCTTCGTTTTCACGTTGCATAAACTCATCTGCGGTGCAGGACTCGGAGCCGCATCATATAAATTCCTCTTGCGGGAACGTTCTGTCTTTTGTTTGGAATTTCCCCATAGACTTTCAGTAGATGTGGTAAATTTGCAGTTTAAAAAAACTGCAAATGTTCTTAGCCTGGTTTTAGTAAATAACTAAATAAAAAAATGACCTGGGGCCCCCCTAATTTTGATAACCAGCCAAGATGCAGTAGACAGCTGTGGGCTTATATTATCAGGCTGAGAAGGTCCATGGTTATTGGGTCCTTCCCAGCCTAAAAATACGAGCCTGCAGCCGATCCAGAATTGACACATTACATGAGAGGTGCAAATTCTGGTTCTTTGGCTCCTGCCGATTGCCCTGTACAGAGGCGATCAGAGTAATGTTAGTTGGGGTTGATGACAGCTGGGATTTGTCAAAAATCTCAGCTGCCATCCAACCCTGGGGTTAGTAATAGAGAGGTGTCTATCAAACACCCCCATTACTAACCCAGTCATGTCATCAACCCCAACTAGCATTACCCCAATTGCAATTGCACCAGGGTAATTGGGAAGAGACGGGCAAAGTGCCAGAATTGGTGCCTCTCATGTGATGTGCTAATTTGGGGGCGGCTGTGGGCCTTCTCCTGCTTTGTGGGCCTCCACCATTTTCATTTTCAGAGTAATGGACAGTTGCATCAGCTGGCCTTTCTGAAAGATGATAGTGAACAAGCCATAACCCTAATAGGATATTTAAAGTCTGAAACCTTGATCAAAGTTTTCTGAGCACACATTTTCCTTTTTGCAATTTTTAAAATGTAAAAAATTACAATATATATTTTTTACCTAAACGTGCCCTCTTTAACTTTTGCCCTTTTAGAGATCATTTCATCTTCAACTTGCTTAGCTGTTCACAATAACAGTAATTTTGACCAGGGGTGCACAATCTTTTAAATGCCACTGTATATGTTAGAGGTTTTGCTTCTACACTTGTCAGTACAGCCTTGCCCCCAAACTGCATAGTTCTCCTGCCAACAAAAAGATTGGTAGAGAGCTTGTCTCTGCAGGATGCATTATAGTTTTGAATAACACCATTCATATCATGTAAGATATTGTTGGGAAAATGGGTAGAAAAAATCTGAGTTGGGTGAAATGGGAAAAAATGAATTTCTGCCAATGTTTTTCTTTTATTTTCTTTTTGACAGAGGGTAATTTAAGATTTTAATTATCTTTGTTTTGCAATATTTTTAAAACATTTTTATCTATTAATTTCTATCCTTTAATTGATTTTTTTATCCTTAGAAACTGACACAGCTCCGTACATTGCGTAGTGGCCGTAAATGAAGATCTTTCCCATTCAAGTGAATAGAAGAGAGCTGCAGCAACATTCAGAGCGACAACACAATGTTCAAGGCTGTGTCATATCCAATACACCATGGTGTCTTTGTTCGGCTGATGTTTGGGGGTGGCGGGAGTCAGACCCCTACCAATCTGATGTTGATGATCACCTATCCAAAGGCTAGATAACCCAAATTAAAGCCCTTGAAAATGAATACTTGCCATTTTGGTAGTTACAATGCACTAAAACAGATCTAAATATATCCTTGCATAAAATGTGTTCTGGCCCAAAATAACTGCCATTTCAGTTTGCCAATTTCCTTTGTTACCACATTATCCAAAAATAATTTTTAGCTTTTTTTCCCATCAAGAGTCTTGGTGACAGTCAATATTTTCTCAGCAACTCCATACAATAGTAAATACAATCTGTGCAAGTCATCTGCACAAACGCCACTGCTCAGAGCGGTACTGTTGATGTTTTATCTGTAGTTTCCAGGGAAGAGAGCTGGGGAGATCTGAGTAGGACAGGGAAAGTATTTGGAATAACCTTGGAAATTACAATTTCAATTCTCTAAGGTCAAAAGACCTGCCATGAGCAGCTTGTGAATCATTCTCTCGCTCTGGTTATGTTGAAGTTGGCACAACTATTGTTTTATGGTCCGCGTATCATTGCATTAACCTTCAACATGGGGGTTAAGGCAAAAGTGTTGGATGAAATGTACTCACACTATAAAATGCAAACAACTGCTCCTAGGCTTCAGACAAAGAGCACTACATGAGAGTCATTTTTCTTCAGCAAAAAAAAAAAAAAATGTTACCTGACAGTAAGTGGATTGGAAAGCCCAACATAACCTGCTATTATATCTAGAATTAACCTCCTAGTTCCTAGACTGTTTCTGGAGAAAAATTATCTAGTAAGAAGACACAGAGGGGCCAATCTGACATTGAGCAGGCCAATCTTAAAGGGACTCTGTCACCTGAATTTGGCGGGACTGGTTTTGGGTCATATGGGCGGAGTTTTCAGGTGTTTGATTCACCCTTTCCTTACCCGCTGGCTGCATGCTAGCTGCAATATTGGATTGAAGTTCATTCTCTGTCCTCCATAGTACACGCCTGTGCAAAGCAATCTTGCCTTGTGCAGGCGTGTACTATGGAGGACAGAGAATGAACTTCAATCCAATATTGCAGCCAGCATGCAGCCAGCGGGTAAGGAAAGGGTGAATCAAACACCTGAAAACTCCGCCCATATGACCCAAAACCAGTCCCGCCAAATTCAGGTGACAGGTTCCCTTTAATGAAGGAGCTTGCTAGAGAACAGTGAACTTCATTCATTAAGAAGGGCATGCCACTTACTGAATTAGGTGCATCTGTTACCCGGCGTGTAACATGAATGTACTCTAGTTAGGTACTGGGGCACATTTCTTGAGTAAGTTATATTAGTGGCGTAACTTATCATGAATTTTATGGGTGTGTGTAGCCATGCCCTGACCCAATCATGTTATGCTCATATTTGACTTGTTAGTACTGACATGTAACGTAAACGCCAAATATTGCAATATTTTGTACAACTTCCTAGTTGCACAAAAAATGTTGCAACTTATTAAGTTATTTGTTAGAATCTGTTTACTTTGTGACTATCTGCCATTTTCTTGTGGCGTTCTGGCTGCTGGTCTTTTTCCTCTGGTGCTGGGTTTGTCTCGGGTCAGGTGTTTGTTTCACTCTTTATTAACCAGCACCTGCCTCCCAGTCCTTGCTGGGCCAAGGAAAATGGTGTGCACTCAGGTCAGGGACAAGGAGGTGCTGGTAAACTGACCGTGAGGTCAAGTCAATCATTCAAAAAAGATTACCGCACACTCAAGACTGGTAAGATGCAAAAGGTGTATGCCAATTTTATTGAAGAAAACAAAACAAAAAAGAAATGGTTGCCACATTCATATTCATTTGAAATAGACAAAAACCCAACGTTTCGACCCTCCCGGGTCTTACTCATGGGGTTACTCAAGTCCTTTAACATAGATGCATAATTGATTATGGGTCGAAACGTCGGGTTTTTGTCTATTTCAAATGAATATGAATGTGGCAACCACTTTTTTGTTTTGTTTTCTTCAATAAAATTGGCATACACCTTTTGCATCTTACCAGTCTTGAGTGTGCGGTAATCTTTTTTGAATAATCCCAGTCCTTGCTGGACAACAGTGTTAATCTGCTTGAGCTCTAGCTTGGTGCTTTGCTTTGTGTTCTGTGTGTGTTATTTGTGTAGTGCTGGTACCTCTGGTTCTTGTAGAATTAGTTTCTGTTTTCTATTGGTTTCTGCAGCCTTCTCTGTGTTTTCTATTAGGAGGTGACCCGTTTTTGTACCCAGTCCTTAGTTCCTTTAGGAAACCCCTTCCCCTTATCTATAGGTCTTCATTTGAAATTAACCTAGGATCGTCGATGGGTCTATTCGCAAGGAATGGGTCGCCCACTCCATCGTAGGGTTTCAGCCTAGTCATAATGCAGGGTCAGTTTTCTCCCTTCTACCTTAGTCCTGTGTTGGAGATCCATACCAGTTTGTCCAGCCAGAAAGAAGTATATATAAAAAAAAAACCTCCTGGATTTCTGCAATATGAACAGCGTTCAAGATCTTGCTCAGCGTCTGCAAGGGTTAACGTTGGAAGTTGCCAGCTTACAACAGCACGTGAGTAATTGCCCTAAAGTGGGTTTGCCTGAATGTTTTTCTCGTAAGCGGCAGGAATTTTTTTAGTTTAACCTTCGTCAGGCTGCATAATTTTACAACGTTAACAGGCTGCAGAGGTACAATTGTACCTTCATATATATTTTATTGAAATTTGGCTAGTATATTCTGGACCAAAACTGCAGAGATGTCACGAAATTTCAGCCCTCTACGGCTTTTCGAAAAAAAAAGTTATTGCAATTTTAAAACGGAATAGTTACAATTGTACCTACTCAGCCAGACGAAGGTTAAAAATGCATGTTTACTTTACTTTCAGCTTAGACCCAGGTCTTCAGGGGCTGAATTACAGCATGTGGGGATTATTATGTTGCATTGCGAGGTGAGCAGCAAGTTTGGGCATTTTCATTGCGTCTGGATGACCCTTGTTTGATGTCAGAAGAAGTGGGTTTCTTTGCTATGGGGGGTATTATATGATGATCCTGATCGGGTCACTACAGCCGAGGCAGAACTCAGGTGGCTGAAACAGGGTTCTGGTGATGCTGAGAGATATTGTACCCAGTTCAGACTATGGTCTGCAGAGGTCAGCTGGAATGATCCAGCAATCGAGAGTCAGTTTTTAGCAGGTTTGAATGACAGGGTTAGAGATTTCTAAAGAAGAAGAAAGCACTGGCGCTCCAAGTGGTTCCTAGTGGGGGAACAGATGCTTAATGTAGAGTGCTGCTGGTGATTATAACAGGTTCTGTGTGGTCCTGTGAAATATGTCATTTAGTTACTAGAAAAAATGGTATTCACCTGCGCTATCTACAAAAATGAGCAATGCAGTGAAGGAATCTATATAATGAAGTGGATAAATGAATAAAAGAGCACTTACTTAATGAGTAATCATTGACTATGCAGCAGATGTTGTGATTGATCCTTTAAAGTGCTACTAGGATCTTTGGGGAATGAAAGAAACATGCATAAGTGTTTATATTGGTAAATGTAGTAGAACTACATAAATTATAATATTTACTCAGGTATTGAATGAAGATCTGCAATGGAGAAACGTGATTTCGATGAATTTGCAATTGATGCCGGTATCGTGATGACCACAGTTACTTATTCTCCAGAGGTTTAATAGTTGCCCCTGCTTAAATAAATATACACCCTTTGTATAGGTGTGATTTTAAATATATCTGGTCTGGTTTTCTCAACACTCAGTCTACTTACTACTGGTAAAAGTAGCGCAGGGTTCCGATTGATTGTAAGTACTCAGTTGACCGTCAGGTGTTGGCTGACAAGGATTGCTACAATTAAAATCTATTACCCATATGTTCAGGTGTAACGAAATATTCCCCTAGTGCATTAAAGCGCTGATGTGTCACAAATACTGCGTGCACATAGAATTAAACTGTACTCACTGTGATACTAGATGCGGAGAGGAGCGGTTTCGGGGAATATAGACCACCGCTGGATCACCGCTATGGTAGGACGGTCAGTTAGGGAGAGAGTTGCGGCAGAAGCCAAGCGACCGTGAGACTTCGCGTGCCCCGGCCAGATGCAGCACTGAGGTAGCAGTCGGAGGGGGTGGGCGGAGCTACAGGTGACGTGACTCACCACACTACGGGGCTAAAGAGGACCGGTGTGCTAGTACAGCTAACCAACCAACGTGTTTTAAGGGCTCTAGCCCTCTTCATCACGGTTAAAGCTGATGAAGAAGGCTAGAACCCTTGAAACGCGTTGGCTGGTTAGCTCAAATGGAACCCTGCGCTACTTTTACCAGTAGTAAGTAGACTGAGTGTTGAGAAAACCAGACCACATATATTTAAAATCACACCTATACAAAGGGTGTATTTTTATTTAAGCAGGGGCAACTATTAAACCTCTGGAGAATAAGTAACCATGGTCATCACAATACCGGCATCAATTGCAGATACATCGAAATCACATTTCTCCATTGCAGATCTTCATTCAATACCTGAGTGAGTAAATATTATAATTTATGTAGTTCTACTACATTAACCAATATAAACACTTATGCTTTTTTCTTTCATTCCCTAAAAATCCTAGTAGCACTTTAAAGGATCCATCACAACATCTACTGCATAGTCAATGATTATTCATTAAGTAAGGGTTAGAGATTTGCTCATTGCATACCCTGCCCTGCCAAGCTTGAGGATGCTATGCAATTAGCTATCTGGGTGGATAGAAGATTGAGAGGTAGACAGAATGAGAAGGTTTCAATTTTGCTGGAGAGCCCCGTTGACTGTGGGGAGCCGATGCAACTTGGGGTGATGTCCTCTCGTTCCCAGGAAAGGCAGAGAAGATTCTCTGAGGGGCTATGCCTTTATTGTGGTAAGGCTGACCATTTTATTAGGCAATGTGGAGGACGCATAAACAAGGAAAAGAGAAAAAAAAAGTTCAATCAGAATAACCCTCCCTTCCACATTGCATTTTTACGGTCGGCAGGTATTTCTTTTTCTGGTAGTTCTACCTGTCGTGGTCATTCGATTGATTTTCAAGTGATGGTGGACTGTGTGTTAGGGGTCAAGTTCCCGCCTCTGGACAGGCGGAATCTCAAACCATCTCCGCTGCGGTCTCCCATTCTTCTCCTGCCGCAGTGCAGTCTGCTCAGCAGAGGCATCGGTCCCAGCGTCATGCTCAGTCTGACACTGTGCGAAGGCTTACTGCTGTCCTTCCAGCTTCTGCCATTGTGGCCAGTACCGGTCAGCAGCGAGCAGACGTCTTTGGGACTAAATCCTACTTTTCCCCTTCTGAGCATGCCCAGGGTAAGATCTTTCATTGGAGATCAAAGGTCACATGCTCAGGTACTGCAGCAAATCCTATTGGTCCTCTAGGAAGGTCCTGAAGGTGTTCAACGTCTGTGGCAGTCTCTCATTGGTCCTTCTAGGAAGGTCCTGTACTTGCTGCAGCTATAAGAGGTGTGCATGACCGCACGGCCATGCGCTAGTGTCAATTTATGTATGAGCTAAGCGCCAGTGTGGTCATGTCTGGGACCCGGCTGAAATAAGCCCCTAGAATGCTGGCACCTCCGGCGAGGAGTTTGGTGTGTGTGTATTCAGGGACCCGGCTGAAATAAGCCCCTAGAATGCTGGCATCTCCGGCGAGGAGTTTCATGTTTGCATTTGATTGCATGACCACCATCTGCTCTACTAAGTAGCTGTGTTCCTCTGTGAGCCAAACAGGGCACAGCGTTATCCTTGCTAATAGACTCTGTGAAGTAACAGAGTCTGTTTATACTACTAAATAGTACCGCCATATCTAGCTGCAGGTGCTTTCCTGCACGGTGGATCCCGGGTTGCGAACGCACCAACTTCTCCTAATAAATATATATTCGGTGCGTTCCGCCAACCCTAACAGTACACTAGAGCCAGAATCTGGCTAGTTATGGCGGACACACAGCAATCCATGCGGTACATCCAGAAGCTGGAGGGTAGGTTGGCGCCTTTCGAGCGCACAACCTCAGCTGTGGACGTAACCGCAGTTGCTCTTCAGGCTGCTAGCATGGCTGCAGCAACCCTGTCCACTGCCAACCCTGTTCTGGCTCTATCTCACGCTCGCTGCCAGAAAATTTTTCTGGTGATAGTAAATCTTGTAGGTGTTTCGTGAGCCAGTGCTCTATACATCTCGAGCTTCTGGCTGCACGTTTCCCCACAGAGCAGGCTAAGGTGGGAATTATTTTGTCTCTCCTGTCGGACAGGGCGTTGGAGTGGGCTACGCCGCTGTGGGAGCGTGGCGATCATGTGGTGCAGAGTGCTCTGTTGTTCCTGAGCACTCTGAAACAGGTCTTTTTAGGACCTCGTGTCACCCATGATACTGCGCTCCAGCTGTTGGCATTGACTCAGGGCTCGTCCTTGGTCAGCCATTTTGCCGTCCACTTTCGCACCCTAGCATCTGAGCTGGAGTGGGCAGATAAAGCCATTATTCCGATATTTTGGAGGGGGCTGGCTGACCACATGAAGGACGCTCTGCCCACTAGGGAGATTCCCGCCAAACTGGAGGAGTTAATAACTGTATCCACTCGTATTGACCTTATAAAGTCCACAGCAGGTGGACAGCAAAAAACAAGGCCAGAACTTATCTTTGAAGAAATGAACAGCAGACCAGGCGAGACCAAGTATGGATATGAAGCCTCCAAAAACTATGGACAACTGGCACTGACTAAAGGATAAAGCAGGACTTAAATAGCTCAGCCCAAATTGCAAAAAATGGATACACCTGATAAATTCTGCGATCCAATTAGCACTACCACTCATAACCACCGGAGGGAGCCCAAGAATTCACAACAGAGAGCGTTCAGGTTGCTACAACTGAGGTACCCGCAGATCTTTCCTCTCTGCCCAAGCAGTATTGGTCCTATGCTGACGTGTTCTCCAAAAGGGCTGCGGAGACCCTTCTGCCTCACCGCCCCTATGACTGTCCTATTGACCTCTTTCCTGGTGCTGAGCCTCCTCGGGGTCGAGCCTATCCGTTATCTCTCCCGGAGACGGAGGTAATGTCTCAGTACATCCAGGAAAATCTGGCAAGAAGATTCATTAGAAAGTCAGTGTCACCTGCAGGGGCTGGGTCCTTCTTCGTGTGGAAGAAGAGTGGAGAACTACGTCCATGCATAGACTACAGGGGTCTTAACGCCATCAGCATTAAGAATAAATATCCTCTGCCCCTGATATCTGAGCTTTTTGTTAGGCTTCGGGGAGCAAGTGTTTACTAAACTAGATCTGCGGGGTGCTTACAACCTGATTCGCATCCGTGAGGGGGATGAATGGAAGACGGCTTTTAACACCAGGGATGGGCACTATGAGTATCTTGTGATGCCCTTTGTGCTCTGTAATGCCCCAGCCGTTTTCCAAGACTTTGTAAACGATATCTTCCGGGATATGCTCTCCACCTCGGTCGTAGTCTATCTGGATGATATTCTCATCTACTCTCCAGATATTGACTCCCACCGGAGAGATATTTGCAGAGTCTTCGACCTCTTACGAACTAACTCCCTCTACGCCAAGTTGGAGAAATGTGTGTTTGAGCAGGAGTCTTTACCTTTCCTAGGCTATATCATCTCCGCGCCAAGGATTGGCTATGGATCCTGCCAAACTACAGGCTGTGATGGACTGGCAAGAACCCCATACCCTTAAAGTGGTGCAGCGCTTTATGGGGTTCATTAACTATTATCGCCAGTTCATTCCTCATTTCTCAACTTTGGTAGCTCCCTTGGTAGCCCTCACCAAGAAGGGAGCAGATCCCAAAATTGTGGTCTGTGGAGGTCTCCAAGGCTTTCACTTCTATTAAATCTCATTTTGCTAGCGCTCCCATTCTACATCGCCCCGATGTAGATAAGCCATTTATAATGGAGGTGGATGCCTCTTCCGTTGGTGCTGGAGCAGTCCTCTTCCAAAAGGATGCTCAAGGTCAGAAGCATCCTTGCTTCTTCTATTCCAAAACCTTCACACCAGTGGAGAGGAATTATTCCATCGGGGACAGGGAGTTGCTAGCAATGAAGTTAGCCTTTTCAGAGTGGAGACATCTCCTGGAAGGGGTGCGTTTTCCCTTTCAAGTATACACAGACCATAAGAATTTGGTTTATTTACAGACCGCCCAGCGGCTAAATTCTCGCCAGGCCAGATGGTCCTTGTTCTTCTCTCGGTTCCATTTCACCCTCCATTTTTTTTCCGGGGAGAAGAACATTCGTGCCGAGGCTCTCTCTTGCTCCGTTGTATCATCTGAGGAGGAGGAAGAGGAGCCTCGGCTTATTGTCCCTTCCAAGAGCCTGAGGATCGTGGCCCCGGAGAACCGTGGCCCTGGTTTCGCTAGAGTCTGTGCCTCCGGCAAGACTTTTGTACCATTCAGTTTGCATCTGGAGGTTCTCTCTTGGGCTCACTCGTCTAGGGTGGGTGAACATTTTGGGACCAAAAGGACATCTGAGCTCCTAGCGAGGACATATTGGTGGCCACATATGGCCCGTGATGTCGCAGACTATGTTCGGGCATGTGTCTCCTGCGCCAGGAACAAGTCTCCTCGTCAACGGCCAGCTGGGTTGCTTCATCCCCTGCCGGTGGCAGACAGACCCTGGGAGATGGTTGGGATGGATTTTGTGGTGGGCTTACCCAAGTCTCGGAGCTGCACCATTATTTGGGTTATCACCGACCATTTTTCCAAAATGGTGCACTTGGTGCCTCTTCCACGGCTACCTTCTGCACGGGCTCTGGCGGCGTTGTTTATCAAACACATATTTCGCCAACATGGTATGCCGGACGAAATTGTCAGTGACCGGGGTCCCCAGTTTGCGTCTCGGGACTGGAGAGAGCTTTGTCATCTACTCAGCATTGAGTTGAATCTCTCTTCAACTTATCATCCCGAGACGAATGGGTTGGTAGAGAGGGCCAACCAGACCTTGGTCCCATATCTTCGACATTTTGTCTCAGCCAGGCAGGATGACTGGGCATCCTTGCTACCGTGGGCGGAGTTTGCGCTGAATAACGCCGTAGTCGACTCCACCGGACAGACCCCATTCCTCCTAAACTATGGTCAGCATCCATGGGTACCTGTGCCTATGCCTGTGTCTTCCGCCGACTCCAGGGTGGCAGACTGGGCTGTGGAGGCGCAGGACATTTGGGACCGCACTCAGGATGCCATTCGGGCCTCCAAGGAGAGAATGAGGTCCTCCGCCGATGCACATCGGCGCCCCGCTTCGACCTTTGCTCCTGGCGACTTAGTGTGGCTCTCCGCCCGTAACATCAGGCTGTGAGTTGAGTCCACTAAGTTTGCTCCTCACTACTTGGGCCCTTTCAAGGTCCTTGAACAGGTTAACCCAGTGGTCTACCATCTGGCCCTTCCGCCACGTCTGAGTATCACCGACACCTTTCATGTGTCTCTCTTGAAGCCCGTATACATGTCCTGGTTTTCCGAGTCATCTGCTGGGACATCAGGTTTGTCTACGGACAATTATGAGTTGAATGCTATTTTGGGGTGCAAGGTGGTACGTGGCAAAAAATTTAATTTGGTTGACTGGAAGGGTTATGGTCCTGAGGACAGGTCCTGGGAGCCTGCTGAGAATATTTGGGCTCCGCAGCTCATTGCTGCCTTCGAGCGTGGCTGGGTCCAAGGAGGGGGGGCCTGGGAAGGGGGGTAATGTTAGGAGTCGAGTTCCCGCCTCTGCACAGGGGGAATCTCGAGCCATCTCCGCTGCGGTCTCCCATTCTTCTCCTGCCGCGGTGGAGCCTGCTCAGCGGAGGCATCGGTCCCAGCGTCATGCTCAGTCTGACACTGTGCGAAGGCTTACTGCTGTCCTTCCAGCTTCTGCCATTGTGGCCAGTACTGGTAAGCAGCGAGCAGACGTCTTTGGGACTAAGTCCTACTTTTCCCCTTCTGAGCATGCCCAGGGTAAGATCTCTCATTGGAGATCAAGGGTCACATGCTCAGGTACTGCAGCAAATCCTATTGGTCCTCTAGGAAGGTCCTGATGGTGTTCAACGTCTGTGGCAGTCTCTCATTGGTCCTTCTAGGAAGGTCCTGTACTTGCTGCAGCTATAAGAGGTGCGCATGACCGCACGGCCATGCGCTAGTGTCAATTTATGTATGAGCTCAGCGTCAGTGTGGTCATGTCTGTGTGTGTATTCTGGGACCCGCCTGAAATAAGCCCCTAGAATGCTGGCACCTCCGGCGAGGAGTTTCATGTTTGCATTTGATTGCATGACCACTATCTGTTCTACTAAGTAGCTGTGTCCCTCTGTGAGCCAAACAGGACACAGCGTTATCATTGCTAACAGACTCTGTGAAGTAACAGAGTCTGTTTATACTACTAAATAGTACCGCCATATCTAGCTGCAGGTGCTTTCCTGCACGGTGGATCCCAGTTTGAGAACGCACCAACTTCTCCTAATAAATATCTATATTCGGTGCGTTCGGCAACCCTAACACTGTGGATCTGCACTTAATTTGATTGATCAACAATTTCTAGACAAGTATAAGATTGATTCTGTAACTTTAACAAGCTCTTTTCCTGTAGTGGCGATTGATAACACTCCTCTAAAGCATGGGTGCGTTTCTCAAAAGCTCACCGAGTTTCCACTCACTGTGAATATGGAACACCAGGAATCTTTAGATTTGTTTGTACTTGATAAATTGCCTTTTCCATTTGTCCTGGGGTTACCCTGGTTAAAAATGCACAATCCTGTACTGGACTGTTCATCAAGTACGATAAGATCCTAGGGTCAGGAGTGATATGAGAAATGTTGTGATGTACACATTGCTGCTGTTGAGAAAAATGAGCTACCTGAAGCCATTTAGGAATTGTGGAAAGTATTTTCAGAAGTGGAGTCACAAGCTCTACCACCTCATAGAGATTACAATTGCGCTATTGAGTTCGTCCCAGGTGCTACTTTCCCTGAGAGACGTTTATTTAATCTGACGATTCCCGAGAGGGAGGCCTTAAAGGAATATCTGCAGACTAGTCTTGCTGTAGGTCATATAAGACTCTTTAAGTCCCCTGTGGCTGTGGGGTTCTTTTTTGTAAAAAAAAAGATGGGGTTCTTAGGCCGTGTCTGGATTTCAGGGAGATTAATAAGATCACTGTGCGCAATCCTTACCCCTTGCCGCTAATTCCAGATTAGTTTAACTGATTAGTTGGAGCCAAGTGGTTCTCTAAGATCGATCTCCGTGGGGCATATAATTTGCTACCGGTTAAAGAAGGCGATGAATGGAAGACAGCCTTTAATACCCTGGAAGGTCATTTTGAGTGTCTAGTTATGCCTTTCGACCTTACAAATGCTCCGGCGTTCTTCCAAAATTTCATTAACGACATTCTGAATGCCCGTCAAGCTAGGTGGTGTCGGGATCACACTCAGTCGGAGCAGCCTTTGGAAGTGGGGAGTCACCAGAAATAATACACAAGACACGTCTTGTATAGTGTATCACTGGGAAGTCTCTGAAGCACGCCTGCCTTCAAAGTGCTATCCCTTCTTTATATAGTGGTTTCAGTAGGTTTAGTGGTTATACAAGTTTTGCATGTTTAAACAAAGAGACAAAACAGGAAAGAAAGAAAAGAAAAGAAAACAGTTTTGTGGGCGGCAGTTTCACAACAAACAGTACAAAGGCAATTCCACAGACAAGAAAAACAGGATTTCATACTATAGCTAAAATGTCCTTGAATGGACAGGTCAATATTTATCACAAATTCTTTTTTTTTTATTTTTGTTCATTGAGGTAATCATTTTTGTTCTGCTCTTCACAATCCCCCCTTTGACATATTCCATTCAAAACCTTGTCGATCATTTTAGTCATTCTTTTTGTGATATTACAAAAAAAAAACTTTATATTCTCGCATCCATTACACAAAATTTATTTGTGCATACCGAGATACCCTTGAGTACAACCTTGAATAATACATATATAATTACAATAACCATAACTGTATGTATTAGGCTTTGCATAATCCCGGTAACCCACCCACCGATCCCTCTGAACCAATTGGCCGGGTTAAGAAAAGAAAAGGTATCTGACCACCAGCTATCCTTATTTTGGTCATTGTCTTTGTCATACTGATCCCTGAGTCGTTGTACGTCTTTTACTGCTTTTTTGCAATGGCTTGCATGTATCCATGATGCCTTTCCTTCAAGCTTGACTGCTGTTGGAGTTGTTAACAGGACTTGGAAAGGTCCGTCAAATCTCGGTTCCAGAGTCTTTCTGGTGTGTCTTTTCACGTAGACTTGATCACCAGGTTCCAACTTGTGGCCTCCTTCGAGATTTTCTGGATCTGGAAGGGAAGCAAAAACTTGCGAATGCACTTTAGTTAAACGTTTTTGTAATTCTTGTACATAAGCAGTTAAAGTCTCAGTATTCAACATCAGTTGTTGTGGAAAATAACAACCCAAATTTGCTGCTCTACCAAAAAGAATCTCATGTGGTGACAGCTTAGCCTTCCCCCTTGGGGTGTTTCGGATGGAATACAGGGCAAGTGGTAGACACTCAGTCCAAGGCTTTCCTGTTTCTGCCATGGCCTTCTGGATTTTTAATTTTATTGTCCCATTTAATCTTTCCACTTTACCTGAACTCTGTGGATGATATGGAGTGTGAAACTGGTTTTCTACTCCCAACATTTTCATAACATTCTGGAATATTTCCCCAGTAAAATGGGTACCCCTATCTGACTCGATCACCTCAGGCATGCCGTAATGGGGTATCAGTTCATGTGCTATTTTAATGGCAGTAGTTTTTGCTGAGGCTTTACGAACTGGATAAGCCTCTGGCCACCCTGAGAACATGTCCACACACACAAGCACATATTCGTATCCATTGTACCTAGGAAGTTGGATGTAGTCGATCTGGAGTCTTTGAAAGGGATACAGTGGTCTTACATGATGCTTGGTTGGGGTTTTAATGGCCTGACCTGGATTGTGTGCCAGGCATATAGCGCATGCAGCACACATGTTCCAAGCAAAATTACCAAAGCCTGGAGCCAACCACCTTTCTTTTACCTTGAGCGTCATACCATTTGCCGACACATGCGTGGGTAGGTGGAGGTCACTTGCCACTGCGGGGTACCAGGCTCTGGGTAAACACAACAAAGTTCCTTTTTTCCATAATCCTTGCTGATCTTCTGCCCCTTTTTTCTGCCACTGCCCTCGTTCTTCGTCGTCTACCTGTTTCTGAGCTTCCTTCAATCTTTCCTCATCATCTTCAGAGCTATCTAGTGTGTGGGCATGATGTAAGGGTTTACGTGCTGCCTGTTTTGCTGCCTTATCGGCTTTATCGTTACCCCTGGCTTCCTCGGTGTCGAGTCTCACATGTGCAGCTACCTTTATCACCGCTATTTCTTTAGTTTCTTGTGCTGCCTCCAGAATCTGTCTAATGAGGGAGGCATGTTTAACAGGTTGGCCTGAAGCAGTCATATAACCTCTGGCTCTCCATATTACGCCAAAATCGAAAATAATGCCATGTGCATATCTAGAATCAGTGTATATGTTTGCTGTCTGATCTTTGGCTATTTTTAGAGCTTCAACTAATGCCGTAAGTTCTGCTTCTTGTGCAGACTGATTAGCAGGGAGAGGTTCTGCTTTCAGCACTTCATGCTGAGTTACTACCGCATAACCTGTATGAAATTGTCCATTCATATCTGCATATCTACTGCCATCTATGAAAAGTTCAAATGTAGCATTACAGAGTGGCTTGTCACGTACATTACATAAGCCCTGAGTCTCTTGTTCCATTAATTGTACACAATCATGCATTGACTTTGATGGGTCAAAGGAGTTGGAGAGTGCAGTTTCAAAGGAGTTGGAGAGTGCAGTTTCCTCAGGTATGGTACCCCCCTCAGACTCTAAAGGGAGCAAAGACGCGAGATTAAGAGTCTGAATCCTGGCAAAGGAAATGTTGGGTGGCAGTAGTAGGGAACATTGGAGACGGAGGTGTCTGGCCATTGAAATATGTTTAGGTTGGACCTGGTTAAGAATGCCATGTACATCATGAGTGGTCTGAACTAGAAGTGGGTGATCAAGAACAATCTCAGAAGCTTTATCTAATAACAGTGAAATTGCGGCTACTACTCTTACACAAGAAGGTGCGGCTCTAGCTACAGGGTCCAGATGAGCTGATATGTATGCCACAGGTCTCTGTTTGTTTCCATGTTTTTGTGTGAGCACCCCTGTAGCATGTGAGGATATCTCAGCTGCCATCAATTGAAAAGGTTTAGTGTAGTCTGGGAGTCCCAAAGCCGGAGCTGATACCAGTGCTGTTTTCAAAGAGGAAAATGACTGTTTAGCCTCTTCACTGAGTGAATATGGTGTGTTGGCAATACAGTCATATAAAGGCTGCATGAGTTGACTTGCATGTATGATCCACTGTCTACAGTGTGAAACAATACCTAGGAAAGCACGCAGCTGTTTGTGATTCCTGGGTTCAAGCATGTTACGTATGGCTTCCGTACGTTGAGGTGTGAGGTGTCTGATGCCCTGTGATATGCAGTGACCTAAAAACACGACTGTTTGTTGACAAGCCTGGAGGTTCTGTCTATTTACTTTACAGCCTTCTTGCGCTAGGAAAATTAAGAAGTTAACAGTTGAGGTAACTGCCGTCTGTTCATCAGGGCAACAAATAAGTAAGTCATCTACATACTGTAGAATGACTACTCCTGGTTCTGGGATGAAATTTTTTAGCACGGTCTGCATTGCTTCAGAGTACAAAGTTGGTGAGTGTACCATACCTTGTGGCAATCTTGTCCATGCTAATTGTTTACCCTTGAATGTAAAGGCAAACAAATGCCAACAGTTCTTATGTAGTGGCACAGAAAAAAATGCGTTTGATAAGTCAATTACCGTAAAATATGCAGCAGTGCTGGGAATTTGAGACAGTAAGGTATGAGGATTTGGTACCACAGGGGTGACCGGTGCCAAAACCTTATTGATTTCCCGTAAGTCGTGCACCATGCGATATTTCACCATAGTTTCTTTGGAGGACACTTTCTTTTTAACAGGATATAAGGGTGTATTGGCGGGTGACCTGATTTCTACCAAAACACCTTGTAACACATAATCCTGAATTTGTTGAGAAATCGCCTGTTCTTGCTGGGCGCTGATGGGGTATTGCCTAAGCTGAGGTAATATGGTTCCCGGGGCAGTTTCTAACAGTATAGGAGCTACTGATAAAAATCCTACATCAGTGTCTCCTTTTGCCCATAGGCTGTCAGGAACCCGAGACAAGTCAATTTTTGCTTGTTGAGTGTAAATTTCGGGAAAATCCTCCATTGCCTGTATTCTAACATATGGTTCCAGAGTTTCTGCATCGTCAGGGATGGTCAGCATAACTGTGCCATCTTCTCTAAAATGGATGTTTGCATGCATTTTACTTAAGACATCAGTACCCAACAAGCAGGTAGGTGCACCTTTAGCAAATAAAAATTTGGATACAAAAGTTTTAGGGCCAAAGCTCACATTTAAAGGTTTTGTAAAGGGCAACGCCTGAATTTTACCATCATACCCTTCTGCATATGTAACCTTTGAGGATATATTGTCAGGATATGGTAAAAAGTCCTGATTTAAAATGGAGGATGTTGCTCCCGTATCTATCAGAAAAGGTACATTTTTACCCTCAACTTCAACTTGTATTATTGGTCTTCTAGAAGGAAGAGAGACCTGCATAACTTTCAGTCATTCTGAGCTGTCTGTTTGATCAGGCAGTGGGTTATTTATCCTATTTTTGGGTACAAAGGTTCCTGAATCTATATCTGCTTTTCTCTTCCTACATTCCCTTTGGAAATGTCCTGGCTTCTTACAGTAATGACAAGTAAACTTTTGATTAGCAGAGCCAGTATTAGCCTGTGCAATTCTTACTGGCTTAGAATTTTCTCTTAAGTCCATTTCTATCCCTACAGCTTTCTGTCTAGCCAGGTGTGGGTCTTCCAAGGTTCTCCAATCAGGGGTTGCGGCCTTAAGCTTTTCCTTCACTTTTGGAGACAATCCATCTATAAAGGTTTTTGTAACTAACCTCATCATTCCTGGAGCGGTTAGATCCATGCCTTCATCTCTGAAATTATTTTCTACACTTAGATAATATTCATCTACTGATTGTCCAGATTTCTGAGCCACCACTCCCGTTGTTCCTCTCTGCCTCTGTCTCTCCCTCATGAAAACCATTAAGTGATCTACAAATTGTGTACCTGATTCTATCGTTTGTAAGCCACCATCTCCTGCTTGGGGCCTATGTACCTGTAGATTTGCTAATAGCTCCTGGAAGAGTCCAGGAGTCATTTTCATTCTACATAATTCTTCTCCATCTGCCCAAACTCCAGCGTGAGTCTGCATAATTTGCTGTATATATTGTGCAAATCTAACTGGACACTGGGTGGGATCTGGTGCGTTATGCAAGAGAGACATGCCTTCAGCGGGGGACCAAGGGAAATATTGTTTGGTGATATCTAGTTCCCATTACTCCGTCAGCACCAGGTTCCCTAAAGGGTCTTGGTACTACCCTAACAGGGGCAAGTACAGCGCCATGTCTAGGTGTACCACAGGCTAGGCAATCATTTCTCCAGTCTGGATTTTGTTGTCCACAGTGCGGACATACCCATCCTCCTGGTCCGGCTAAACTTTGAGGTGGTGTTTGGAGAAAAGATGGGGCATGTGGGTTAAGGTATGGGGGTGGGGTATTTTTAGATTCCACATTTTGTTTTTCTCCACAGCCTGTGGGTCTAATACACCACTTTTTACTCTGTTGATTATATGTCCATCCCTCATTTTCTGCTACCCTAGAGACATCAATCAATGCTTGGATCTGATCTATCCATTTCTTGTCTCTGATTATGCCTTTTTTCCTTTCCTGAATTCCTTCCCATAGTTTTCTACTAAAAGCTTCTGCCCTAGTAACTCCAAACTTACTAAAAATCTTTTTCAGCCCCTTAGTGGCATCTTCACCACTTCTCTCCTTTATGATAGTATAGATATCTAATTCTTCTGGTTCCGACTTTGTTTGCTTATTCCCCATTTTCTTATCCTGAGCTTTCTTGCCCTAGGTGGCGTTTGGGTATGAGAATACCTCGTTACCTTCTTTCTAAGGAGCTAGGATGTCTTTTTCTTGCCCTAGGTGGCATTTGGGTATGAGAATACCTCGTTACCTTCTTCCTAAGGAGCTAGGATGTTTAAACTGTGTTGATGTAAGAAAATCCTGATTCCTACACCTATAGCAAACAACACAAATGCAACCAGACAGAAAAAGAAAAAGAACATACAACGTATCTTGTCCCAGGCTAATTTATCTGTCCTGGGCTTATACTATCACATACAACGTATTCTTGTCCCAGGCTAATTTATCTGTCCTGGGCTCATACTATCATACACTTATCCGTCACCAGGTTTTTGTCAAAGACAGGATCAGAGATTGAACATAGGCGCGGAGGTCTCCCTGAAAGGACGCAACCACGTTGCCCAGTGGGACAGTCACTTCTTCTGTTTCAACCCCCTGGGCGGCTTATAGGGCTATTCCCAACTTCCACACACCTTCTATTCACATTCACTCTCATTCAATGCCGTACTCCGTGAGGTGATCAATTCCTAAATAGTTCAAGAACCCGAGCTATAGGTATCCTCCTCTACTAGAACTACCCGCTAAAGAACACGACACAGAAAATCTTACGGACAGTGCAGGGAAGATATAAGAGATCTAACAGTGTCTCTTACCTGGCCAGGTTTTTGTTCATCTGCCGTCCATTATCCCAGATTCTCTTTTCGTTCGTATTCTGCCGGTGTTCTTGAAGGAATACACAGACCTCGGGTCCCTGTTCAGGCGCCAGGAAATGTCGGGATCACACTCAGTCGGAGCAGCCTTTGGAAGTGGGGAGTCACCAGAAATAATACACAAGACACGTCTTGTATAGTGTATCACTGGGAAGTCTCTGAAGCACGCCTGCCTTCAAAGTGCTATCCCTTCTTTATATAGTGGTTTCAGTAGGTTTAGTGGTTATACAAGTTTTGCATGTTTAAACAAAGAGACAAAACAGGAAAGAAAGAAAAGAAAAGAAAACAGTTTCGTGGGCGGCAGTTTCACAACAAACAGTACAAAGGCAATTCCACAGACAAGAAAAACAGGATTTCATACTATAGCTAAAATGTCCTTGAATGGACAGGTCAATATTTATCACAAATTCTTTTTTTTTTATTTTTGTTCATTGAGGTAATCATTTTTGTTCTGCTCTTCACAGTGGGCATTGTTTTTTGACCGGTTCCATTTCTCTGTGACATATATCCCTGGGACAAAAAATGTAAAGCTGAAGCTTTGTCTAGAGTTTTCTCCCCAGTGGTTAATACTGAAAAGGAAGAATCTATTCTGCAGAGATGGGTGGTGGAGGCAGCAGCATTAGGTTCTGAGTTGGAATATAGCATTCTTAAAGCCCAGAATGCGGCACCAACTAACACTCCGTATTGGAAATTATTTGTGCCTAAAGCCCTGAGGAGAGCTTTGTTTACGGAATGTCATGAGTCTTGTTTGCCGAATTGTTTGCAGGGATTGCCGAAACAAGAAAGTTGATCGGTCGGAGTATCTGGTGGCCGGGGTGGTTAAGAGAAATTGTCAAGTGGGTGCGTCAGTGTACCAAATGTGTGTGCACTAGGTCTAAGGCTTCTCATGCTCTGGCGGCAGGGTTGCTTTGCCCGTTAGAGGTTCCTAGTTCTCCATGGACACATCTTGCAATGGATTTTATCACCGACCTGCCGGTCTCTGAGGGTTTTTCTATTATCTGGGTTGTTGTGGACCAGTTTAGTAAGATGTGCCATCTGGTCCCGTTCAATAAATTACCCTGTGCTAAGACACTTGCCAGGGCATTTGTGAAAGAGATTGCCAGACTCCATGGTGTTCCCACAGACATTGTTTCCGATAGGGGACCAGTTTGTGGCTCGCTTTTGGTGTGCCTTTTGTGACAGACTTAAGGTTCATTTGTCATTTTCGTCGGGCTATCATCCACAGTCCAATGCACAGACAGAGAGGAAGAACCAGGACATTGAGCAGTTTTTGAGATGTTTTGTAGCGGACAATCAGGAGATGTGGTCATAATATCTACCATTAGCTGAGTTTGCTCACAATAATCATACGTCTTCTTTGGCTGGGTGTTCTCCTTTCTTTTGTTGTACTGGGAAGATTCCATCTTTCGGTCCTTTTTCTAGGATTGGAGCGGCGGTGCCTGAGGAGGAGAGTTTTTCTGGAAATTTGGAGAGGGTTTGGACCAGTGTGCGCCATAATCTTAAACAGGCTAATAGGAGGTCTAAGAAGTATTTTGACAAGAGAATAAGGGAGGCGGGGTTTGTTGTTGGGGACATGGTTTGGTTGCCCTCTAGGAATCTGCGTTTGAAGATCCCTTCTAAAAAGTTGGGGCTGAAGTTTGTAGGACCTTTCAAAGTGGTTCACATTGTCAACTCGGCAGCGTCCTGGAAAATTAAGTAAGTTTTTCATGTATCTTTGCTGAAGAAGGTTGACACACCAGATAAGGTGGCTATGCCGTCTACTCCTCCAATTGATGAGGACTGCGAGTTTGAGATTTCACGCATTCTTGATTCCAGGTGGCATAAAGGAGGGTTACAGTATCTTGTGTCCTGGAAGGGTTTCAGTCCCGAGGACAATTCCTGGATGAAAGCTGTGGACGTCTCAGTCTCAAGGTTAATTAAGGCTTTTCACAGGAGATTTCCAAATAAGGCCTGGCCTAGAGGATCCGGGGGATCCTCGTTAAAGGGGAGGTACTGTTAGAATCTGTTTAGTTTGTGACTATCCACCATTTTCTTGTGGAGTTCTGGGTGCTGGTCTTTTTCCTCTGGTGCTGGGTTTGTCTTGGGTCAGGTGTTTGTATCACTCTTTATTAACCAGCACCTGCCTCCCAGTCCTTGCTGGACAACAGTGTTAATCTGCTTGAGCTCTAACTTTGTGTTCTGTGTGTGTTATTTGTGCAGTGCTGGTACCTCTGATTCTGCTAGCCTTAGTTTCTGTTTTCTATTGGTTTCTGCGGCCTTCTCTGTGTATTCTATTAGGAGGTGACCCATTTTTGTACCCAGTCCATAGTTCTTTTAGGGAACCCCTTCCCCTTATCTATAGGTCATCGTTTGAGATTAATCTAGGATCATCGGTGGGTCTACTCGTAAGGAATGGGTCGCCCACTCCATCATAGGGTTTCAAAGGAACACAGATGGACCAAACACTTCACCAATAATTACTAAATAAAATCCATAATAATTAGAAAAAAATATTATAAATCACATTTCATTGATTAGTGCTCTGTGAAAGAAAGTGAGGAACCACTTATAAAGGAGAAAAAAAACACAGCCAATAGAAAGTAGATATAAAATGTCTTTATTATATATGATTGGCCAAGTAAATACAAAACAATTGTGCGCACAGCAGGACTAAAAATTACATATGGTTATATTTAAAATAAATTGATGGTAATGGCTGATCCAGATTATATATATATATATATATATATATATATATATATATATATATATATATATATATAGGAGTAGTGCTTCCCATTCATATGTGTGCATAAAAAAAGGGGGGAAAAATATTTATTACCGTATTTTCTGGTGTATAAGACGACTGGGCGTATAAGACGACCCCCAACTTTTCCATATAAAATATGGAATTTGGGATATACCCTCCAATAGACGGGGGTCATCTTATACACCCAGTCATCTTATACGGTGTGTGGTTCCCAGGGTCTGGAGGAGAGAAGACTCTCTGTTAGGGCTAGCGGAACGCACCAAATAATAAGATAGGTAGAATAAGGTGCGTTCGCAGCCCGGGGTCCAACGTGCAGAGATGGACCTGCTGCCAAGTAATGACGGACTATATGGCGGTATAATGTGAATACACACGGGTTAACTTCACCCTGTGTGAAGGAAGCGAACCCTGTTAAGTCACAGGGCCGCGGTACCGCACACAAGAGCACAAGCAAGGAGTCTCCGAGCTCAGTCCTAAGACTTGGGATCTGAGTCTGTGTAGACTACTTGCGGTCGACACCGCAACTGGGGTGTCAGCGTAACCAAAATAATAACAAAGGAATGCACGAGAGTGTATGCGGTGCCGCACTGGCGGACGCCACTAACCACCCAGGCTTGGGTCAGGAAAGCGCTGTGAAAGCGCACGGCGCCGCACTGGCGGACACAGCAACTAGACGCTGTATTAGTGTGTAACGTGCTGTTGGATAATTCTGGCGCTAGATAGCAATCATACACCTTCCGCGAACAGTCATCCAATAGGGAGGGTTATTTAAAGAGCGACTTTCACTCACAACACACACGTTTACAAATACATAGTAACATAGTAACATAGTTAATAAGGCCGAAAAAAGACATTTGTCCATCCAGTTCAGCCTATATTCCATCATAATAAATCCCCAGATCTACGTCCTTCTACAGAACATAATAATTGTATGATACAATATTGTTCTGCTCCAGGAAGACATCCATGCCTCTCTTGAACCCCTCGACTGAGTTCGCCATCACCACCTCCTCAGGCAAGCAATTCCAGATTCTCACTGCCCTAACAGTAAAGAATCCTCTTCTATGTTGGTGGAAAAACCTTCTCTCCTCCAGACGCAAAGAATGCCCCCTTGTGCCCGTCACCTTCCTTGGTATAAACAGATCCTCAGCGAGATATTTGTATTGTCCCCTTATATACTTATACATGGTTATTAGATCGCCCCTCAGTCGTCTTTTTTCTAGACTAAATAATCCTAATTTCGCTAATCTATCTGTACACTAGCGCATGGCCGTGCGGCCATGCAAGCCTTAAATAGCTGCAGCACGTATAGGACCTTTCAAAGAAGGACCAATGGAATTGCTGCAGTGCCTGAGCATGTGACCCTAGATCTCCACTGAGAGATCTTGCCCTGGGCATGCTCAGTGTGCAAAGTAGAACGTAGTCGTAGTACCTACAGGACCTTCCGTGAGAAGGACCAATGGAAGTCGCTGCAGTACCTGAGCATGTCACCCTAGATCTCCACTGAGAGATCTTGCCCTGGGCATGCTCAGTGTGTGCAAAGTAGGACATAGTCTCAGAAGCATCTGCTCGCCGCTGCCCAGCACTGGCTTCAATGGCAGAAGCTGGAAAAGCAGCAGCAACCCTATGCAGAGAGTGAGACTGAGCAAGGCGCTGGGACTGACATCTCCGCTGAGCAGACTCAACTGCGGCTGGAGAAGAATGGGAGACTGCAGCAGAGATGGCTCGAGATTCCCCCTGTGCAGAGGCGGGAACTTGACACCTAACATTACCCCACCCTAGGGCCCCCCTCCTTGGACCTCGCTACGCTCGAAGGCAGCAATGAGCTGTGGAGCTCGAATGTATTCAGCAGGCTCCCAGAACCTGTCCTCTGGGCCATAACCTTTCCAATCCACCAAATAGAGTTTTTTGTCACGTACCACCTTGCACCCCAAAATAGCGTTCACCTCGTAATCGTCCGTAGACGAACCCGATGTCCCGGCAGATGACTCGGAAAACCGGGACATGTATACGGGTTTCAAGAGGGACACATGAAAGGTGTCGGTGATACCCAGGCGTGGAGGAAGGGCCAGATGGTAGACCACAGGGTTAACCTGTTCAAGGACCTTGAAGGGACCCAAGTAGCGAGGTGCAAACTTAGTGGACTCAACACGCAGCCTGATGTTATGGGTGGAGAGCCATACTAAGTCGCCAGGAGCAAACGTCGGAGCGGGGCACCGATGAGCATTGGCGGAGGACCTCATTCTCTTATTGGAGGCCTGAATGGCATCCTGAGTGCGGTCCCAAATGTCCCGTGCCTCCACAGCCCAGTCTGCCACCCTGGAGTTGGCGGAAGACACAGGCATGGGCACAGGGACACGCGGATGCTGGCCGTAATTTAGGAGGAATGGAGTCTGACCAGTGGAGTCAGCTACGGCATTGTTAAGCGCAAACTCTGCCCACGGTAGCAAGGATGCCCAGTCATCCTGCCTGGCAAAAGCAAAATGTCGTAAATATGTGACCAGGGTCTGGTTGGCCCTCTCTACCAACCCATTCGTCTCAGGATGATATGCCAAAGAGAGATTCAACTCAATACTGAGTAGACAACAAAGCTCTCTCCAGAATCGAGACGCAAACTGGGGACCCCGGTCACTGACAATTTTGTCTGGCATACCGTGTAGGCGAAAGATATGCTTGATGAACAACACAACCAGAGCCCGTGCAGAAGGTAGCCGTGGAAGAGGCACCAAGTGCACCATTTTGGAAAAATGGTTGGTGATCACCCAGATAATGGTGCAGTTACGAGACTTGGGTAAGCCCACCACAAAATCCATCCCGACCATCTCCCAGGGCCTATCCGCCACCGGCATGGGGTAAAGCAACCCAGCTTCCCGTTGCCGAGGAGACTTGTTCTTGGCGCAGGAAACACATGTCCGAACATAGTCTGCGACGTCACGAGCCATATGCGGCCACCAGTACGTCCTCGCCAAGAGCTCAGATGTCCTCTTGGTCCCAAAGTGTCCACCCACCATGGACGAGTGAGCCCAAGAGAGAACCTCCGGTCGCAAATTAGATGGAACGAAAGTCTTGCCTGGGGGCACAGACTCTAGCGAAACCAGAGCCACCGTTCTCAGGCGCTCTGAAGGGACAATAAGCCGAGGCTCCTCCTCCTCCTCCACAGATGACACAACGGAGCGAGAGAGAGAGCGCTGGCCCGAATGTTCTTCTCCCCAGGAAAGAAAATGGAGGGTGAAATGAAACCGGGAGAAGAACAAGGACCATCTGGCCTGGCGAGAATTTAACCGCTGGGCTGTCTGTAGGTACACCAAATTTTTATGATCTGTGAAGACTTGGAAGGGAAAACGAGCTCCCTCCAAGAGATGTCTCCACTCCGAGAAAGCCAACTTCATGGCTAGCAACTCCCTGTCCCCGATCGAATAATTCCTCTCTGCTGGTGAGAAGGTCTTAGAAAAGAAGAAGCAAGGATGCTTCTGACCTTGAGCATCCTTTTGGAAGAGGACTGCTCCAGCACCAACAGATGAGGCATCCACCTCCATGGTAAATGGCTTATCTACATCAGGGCGATGTAGGATGGGAGCGCTAGCGAAGTGTGACTTTATGGAGTTAAAGGCCTTGGAGACCTCCTCAGACCACAATTTGGGATTTGCCCCCTTCTTGGTGAGGGCAACCAAGGGAGCTACCAAGGTTGAGAAGTGCGGAATGAACTGGCGATAATAATTAATGAACCCCATAAAGCGCTGCACTGCTTTAAGAGAATGGGGTTCCTGCCAATCCATCACAGCCTGTAGTTTGGCAGGATCCAGAGCCAATCCCTGGGCGGAGATGATATAGCCTAGGAAAGGTAAGGACTCCTGCTCAAACGTACACTTCTCCAACTTGGTGGAGAGCGAGTTTGCCCGTAGGAAGTCGAAGACTTTGCAAACATCTCTCCGGTGGGAGTCAATATCTGGAGAGTAGATGAGAATATCATCCAGATAGACTACGACCGAGGTGGAGAGCATATCCCGGAAGATGTCGTTCACAAAGTCTTGGAAAACAGCTGGGGCATTACAGAGTCCGAAGGGCATCACCAGATATTCATAGTGCCCATCCCTGGTGTTAAAAGCCGTCTTCCATTCGGCCCCCTCACAGATGCGAATCAGGTTGTAAGCACCCCGCAGATCTAATTTAGTAAATACCCTTGCTCCCCGAAGCCTATCAAAGAGCTCAGATATCAAGGGCAAAGGATACTTATTCTTAACGGTGATGGCGTTAAGACCCCTGTAGTCTATGCATGGACGCAATTCCCAATTCTTCTTCTGCACGAAGAAGAACCCTGCCCCAGCAGGTGACACTGACTTCCTAATGAATCCTCTTGCCAGATTTTCCTGGATGTACTGTGACATTGCCTCCGTCTCCGGGAGAGATAACGAATAAACATGACCCCGGGGAGGCTGAGCACCAGGCAAGAGATCAATAGGACAGTCATAAGGTCGATGGGCAGGAAGGGTCTCCGACGCCTTTTTGGAGAACACGTCTGCATAAGACCAATATTGCTTGGGGAGAGAGGATAAATCTGCGGGTACCTCTGTAGTAGCAACCTGAACGCACTCCCTCTGACACCTACCCCCACAAGATTCACCCCATCCCAGAATTCTGCCTGAGGACCACTCGATATGAGGAGAGTGGTACCGCAGCCAAGGTATTCCCAACAGGACCTCATCAATTCCCTCAGGAATGATGAGCAGAGATATAATCTCCTGATGGGATGGCGACATGGACAGAGTAAAAGGGATGGTCTGGTGTGTTATCTGTGAGGGCAGTGTCGAGCCATTCACCACTCGTACCGTTAGTGGTTGAGCTACCATAACCAGGGGTATTGCATGACGTTGGGTGAAGGCAGAAGACATAAAATTGCCCTCCACCCCAGAATCCACGCAGAGCTCTACCGAGTGAGTGAATAAGTCTATTGTTATTGACCCCATAAAGGACAATTTGGAGGGAAACGTCGCCATGTCTAGTGTACCTCCACCTACTACCAATAGACGCTGACGTTTCATCGACCGCTGGGAACATCTGGTGGCAAGATGCCCTGACTGCTGGCAAACATGACAAACCTGGAGTGCACGAGCGGTCCAGGACTTAGATCCCGCTCGTGACACTTCCATGGCCTCATGTGACTCAGGGGCCTGGACTGGAGATTCCAAAGGTTTGGCGAAGGTGGGAGCCAGCCGAAACCTCTGTCTACAATGGGCTCGCTCTAACCTCCGCTCGTGAAAATGGAGGTCAATACGAGTGGACACAGCTATTAACTCCTCCAGTGTGGCGGGAATCTCCCTAGTGGCCAGGGCGTCCTTCACGTGGTCAGCCAGCCCCCTCCAAAATATCAGAATTAGGGCTTTATCCGACCACTCCAGCTGAGATGCTAGGGTGCGGAAGTGGACGGCAAAATGGCTGACCAAGAACGAGCCCTGAGTCAATGCCAACAGTTGGAGCGCCGTATCATGGGTGACACGAGGTCCTAAAAAGACCTGTTTCAGAGTGCTCAGGAAAAACAAAGCACTCTGCACCACATGATCGCCACGCTCCCACAGCGGCGTAGCCCACTCTAACACCCTGTCTGACAGGAGAGACACAATAAACCCCACCTTTGCCCGCTCTGTAGGGAAATGAGAGGCCAGAAGCTCGAGATGTATAGAGCACTGACTCACGAAACCCCTACAAGACTTACTATCACCAGAAAATTTTTCTGGCAGCGCGAGGCGTGATAGAGTCAGTACAGGGGTGGCAGTGGACAAGGTTGCTGCAGCCACGCTAGCAGCTTGAACAGCAACTGCGGTTACGTCCACAGCTGAGGTTGTGCGCTCGAGAGCCGCCAACCTACCCTCCAGCTTCTGGATGTACTGCAAGGATTGCTGTTTGTCCATCATTACTAGCCAGACCCTGGCGCTAGTGTAATGTTAGGGCTAGCGGAACGCACCAAATAATAAGATAGGTAGAATAAGGTGCGTTCGCAGCCCGGGGTCCACCGTGCAGAGATGGAACCTGCTGCCAGGTAATAACGGACTATATGGCGGTACAATGTGAATACATACGGGTTAACTTCACCCTGTGTGAAGGAAGCGAACCCTGTTAAGTCACAGGGCCGCGGTACCACACACAAGAGCACAAGCAAGGAGTCTCCGAGCTCAGTCCTAAGACTTGGGATCTGAGTCTGTGTAGACTACTTGCGGTCGACACCGCAACTGGGGTGTCAGCGTAACCAAAATAATAACAAAGGAATGCACGAGAGTGCGTGCGGTGCCGCACTGGCGGACGCCACTAACCACCCAGGCTTGGGTCAGGAAAGCACTGTAAAAGCGTACGGCGCAGCACTGGCGGACACAGCAACTAGACGCTGTATTAGTGTGTAACGTGCTGTTGGATAAGTCGGGCGCTAGATAGCAATCATACACCTTCCGCGAACAGTCATCCAATAGGGAGGGTTATTTTAAGAGCGAGTTTCACTCACAACACACACACGTTTACAAATGTACACTAGCGCATGGCCGTGCGGCCATGCGAGCCTTAAATAGCTGCAGCACGTATAGGACCTTTCAAAGAAGGACCAATGGAATTGCTGCAGTACCTGAGCATGTGACCCTAGATCTCCACTGAGAGATCTTGCCCTGGGCATGCTCAGTGAGCAAAGCAGAACTTAGTCCTAGTACCTACAGGACCTTCCGTGAAAAGGACCAATGGAAGTCGCTGCAGTACCTGAGCATGTGACCCTAGATCTCCACTAAGAGATCTTGCCCTGGGCATGCTCAGTGTGTGCAAAGTAGGACTTAGTCTCAGAAGCGTCTGCTCGCCGCTGCCCAGCACTGGCTTCAATGGCAGAAGCTGGAAACGCAACAGCAACCCTATGCAGAGAGTGAGACTGAGCAAGACGCTGGGACCGACGTCTCCGCTGAGCAGATTCCACTGCGGCTGGAGAAGAATGGGAGACTGCAGCAGAGATGGCTCGAGATTCCCCCTGTGCAGAGGCGGGAACTCGACACCTAACACTCTCCTTCATGCCCTGGGATCCATATGCATGTAAAAAATAAAGAATAAAAATAACAAATATGGATATACTCACCCCTCCGACGGACCCTGGCTCTCACCACTGCAAGCATCTGCCTCCGTTCCTAAGAATGCAGAGAGTGAAGGACCTTCGATGATGTCACGGTCACGCGAGCCTGTGTGATTTCAAATGCCAGGGCTGAATTTCAGTCCCAGTCCGTACCTGATCATTACGTATTCAGAAATATGGCAATGCATGGATGTTTCGGGACTAGTGTAGCAGGATGCCCGAGGCTAGTGTGCGCATCCTATAGGAGACAGAGAGCAGTGGAGGTGAACGGAGATATGAGATTAACTATTTTTGGGGGGTTGTAGAGGTTTCTTCAGCTTACTTTTATTATGCCCTTGGGTCTCTACTGATCCCAGATCATAATAAGTGACATTTAATTCATGGAGAATAAATTTGCCGTGAGTCAAATTTCTTGGTAAAATCTGCATGATCTCATCAGATCCGCTCATCTCTAGTTTTACATTCCATTCACCTCAGCAATAAGAATTCAAAAACAATTTTGTTTTTCATATTTTAGTGCTCTTCAAGAGATGAATTTGTTTTCTTGGCAATACATTAGTTTGCCCTTTTATTGATAGTAAGACATTTTATTTCCCAATCTGTTAAAGAATTCTAGAGTTAATTATCTGGTTGTACTTTTGTTATCTGGCAAATCATCAGTATCTAATACAAATGGTTGTATGGTGAGAACACAACATGTTCATACTGATAACATATGGACCAAATTGATCTCTCACCTTTAGTTTATAAAGCAATGTAAATCAAGAATACCTGGTGAATGTTTTCCAACATGGCAAAAGGCTTTTTTATCATCGTTTAATAGAAAAATGAGGAAGAGATGATTTGTTTCTGGAACACTGTCCTTCATCAATACTTCATGGACCATCCAAACATAAAGATATCAAGCCAGAATAACAAAGCCTTGTAATATATGGGACTGACAAATGATTGAATAGACAGAATTGCTTATTATAGCATCATGCAATTCATAATTTTTATCTTTGTGGTACCATCATGAAAGTGATAAGGGTGTGTCAATAAGAAGAAACACATTGACACAGCCTGATTTCTTCCACATGTCATAAAATCTAGAATTAATGTGCACTTGTATTATCCAGCTTGTGCTGCATTAAGTCATTGTATTTGATTTTGAAGTCTTGTGTTACACAACACACTTCAAATAGTTATGGGCTGCAGCTAAGTAGTAGTGTTATGAGAAAACTAAGCTTGGTGGAAATGTTTGATAATATAATCCTATTAGATGGCGTGTGTAATGACTGACTTCAGAAAGCCATATGAGAGGTACAGTAAGCTTTGATAACTTTTCAGATTGCTTAAAACGAGTCAAGAGTTTGCAATTGTTCAATGTATTGAATACTAAAAGTTAGGGCTCTATAGTATGAGCAAATTGTACATATAAATGGTGTTCGTGTTAAAATCGAATATCATATGGTCAGCACACTGGTCAATGATGTCAAAACAAGACTGTTTAGATCAGGTGTCCCTAACCCGTAACTCGAGAACCCCATTTGGCTTTCAGTCCCGTGATATGTGGCTTGCGGTTTTCTGCCAGGTTGGTGCATTAGTACCGGGTATAGCAAACAGCTATTAAGACTAGATCTCTATGGTAACTGTTGTATGTAGCTCGGCACAGAAGAGCAGATCTGAATGGAGGTAAGATAGGAAACCCTGGAGATTGGCATACTGCCTTGGTGTGATTTCAGTGGAAAAGCTTTGGCTGCCATTATACCAGGTGAGCTCTTGGTGTCACTACTATGAGTGGGACAGGAGCTGGATGTGAATCATGACCCTCTTTCATAGCTAAATTTGGTTTTCAAGTTCAGAAGGGTTGGTGACCTCTGTTTTTTTCACATGGACCGAGTGCATATGCAGCACCAAAACCACCATTAAGCACATGAATGCAACACCAGAAGCATCATCAGTACATGAATATATTAAAAGAACCATCTTTAGCACATACAAATGTACTGATGGTTGTTCTGGTGATTAATTTCTGTACTGATGGTGGTTCTGGTCCTGTATTCAAGTATTGATACTGGTACTTTTGATTTATTCATACACAGTTGGTAGTTTTAGTGATGTATCCATGTACCGATGATTCTTCTGGTGCTGTGTTTATGTACTATTATTGATTTTGGTACTGTTCTCTTCTACTGTTAGTGGTTCTGATCCTGCACAGATGTAAAAATCCATAACTTGTCAGATAAGGTGCTACATTACCATGTTAATAATGTGGTGTACCATCTGAGAAATTAAGAATTACAGAATCTATATTTTTGCTAGGCGCATTAAACTTTAGAATTTGGTTATGGGCAGACCTCAGTGCCTTGAGTCTAACCTTCATATTTTGTAAAATCTGTGTAGATCCTCTTATCTAAAAACAAATACCTGTATAACATCTTCATTTTCAGTACTCAAAGAGGTATCACTGTGATATTTGTAATGTTACATGCAAAAAACATCTGCTAATCTACTATAATACATGCAGAAAAATATGGCTTTAATTTTGCTTACCAATATTTTTTTTTATGGATGAGAGAGTGGTGTGTAACTGGGTATGGTCTGCAGAAAGTGGCATGGTCCGAAAAAGTGGCTTGTTTCCTTACGCAAACAGGGAACCTGTTAAAATTCTAAATCCTTCCCCTGATGTAAACTAGTACTTTCTAGATTCTCTGGTATCATGCACAGAGGTTTATACATCCAATTCTTTTTTGCTATTGTACTATATTTTGCACGTAATAGATTGTCTTTTCCAAGTGTCACTTTCTTTGATGTTCTATGTCATCAGTAAAAGGACCACTTTTACGAAACTGGACCCCGTACACTGTAAAATATCTAAACTAAAAAACCTCTTCAGAGAAAAAGAGGACTTAAACTCTATAGCGCCAACTCTTGGAAGTAGCGAGCCTACAAGTCACAATCAACCCTTTAACGAGTCATGCAATAAGCCAAATCAGTATCTCAATTCGCAGACACGGTGTTTCGGGCTGTTGGCCCTCGTCAGTGCGAAGCATGAGAACTAATCTAGCCAAATTAGTTCTCATGCCTGACTCTGCTTTACTGCCGGCACTGACAGTCAGTGCAGGGAAGCTCTCGGCAGCAGCGCATGCATTAGCAGCGCTCCTGCCGAAAGCAGTTTTAACCCTGTGGACACCGGGGGACGTGACAGACATCAGAATGTGAGTATGTACTGGGTTTTTTTTTTAACTTTTACAATGGTAACCAGGGTAAATATTGGGTTACTAAGCGCGGCCCTGCACTTAGTAACACGATATTTACCCTGGTTAGAAGTGAACACATCGCTGGATCGGCGTCACGCACGCCGATCCAGCGATGACAGCTGGTGATCAGCGACCAAAAAATGGTCCTGATCATTCCCCAACAACCAATGATCTCCCAGCAGGGGCCTGATCGTTGGTCGCTGTCACACATAACGAGATCGTTAGCGGGATCGTTGCTACGTCACCAAAAGCGTGACGTTGCCACGATATCGTTAACGATATCATTATGTGTGACTCCAGCTTTATCCTAAGTCATATTGCACGACTCTTTAGAGGGTTGATTGTGACTTGTAGGATCGCTACTTCCAACAGATGGCGCTATAGTCCTCTTTTTCTCTAAAGAGGCAATTTGCATATTATATTTCCCAGAGCAGCATTGCATGGCGAATAAGCCTCCTTACCTTTTCAAGCCAGAGCTGGTATGTCACTCTCCATAAGGAGAAATGTTGCCCCTTAGACCCTAAAATAAAAAACACAGCCAGATGCTCACTTTCTCCTGGGACAGCAATGGCTCCGCATGGAGTTTTGACTGCAATGGTGACGTCACATCAAAACCATGCATCACTAACATAGCCAATTACTGAAATCAGCAGGTATGCCGAGGCAGACGGTATAACGCCGAGCTTAGTGATTGGCTCCTGCAGTGACGTGAGCTGACAATATGACATCACCACTGCAGTCAAAACATTAAGACTCACTCAATGGTGAAAAGTTGGCACTGGACAATTAGAGGATGGGTACCTGCTGTATTTGTTGTTAAAATATATTTTTTAGCATTTGAAGTCCACTTTCTTGGGAGTCATTGTAAACATTTTACAAGGAAAATATTATTTTATTGATTTTTTTAATTAGTTGATAGTTAGTAAATTAAAATTGAAAAATACTTTTTGTCAGTTTCAGTGATCATTGTGGGTTTTTCTTACTTTAGCAAAAGGGTACCAACAATTTTGTACATGTCTGCAGGCTTAACACTGAGACAAATTGTAGAGGGCATACATAGAGCTGACATTTTTTTATTATTATAATTTTTAATACAATTCATTAAAAATGTAATCTTTTAAAATTATTTTTTGCAATGGACCCTCTTTTCCCTAAACAAATATTTATTTAAGGGATGTGTTGTTACATAGAGTTGACAAACCCAGGATTAGTGTGCTTTATTATTTATGCCATGAGCAACGGGACAACCAGCTATGTAATAGAGTTACAGAAACTCTACAAAGGCAACATCAGGGGAAATAGGAAAGAAATACTATATTGCAAGTTGCTTCATCTTGCAATTAGGAAGTAAATGATTACTAAAATAAATTTCACTGCTATGATGTACACAGCTTTTAACCTCTTTGCTCAATTGGACATTCTGTTACATCCAATGTGCAATCCTATAGCTTCAATAGGATATAAAAGTACTTCCAAAAGATCAGCTGCATGAGCCTGGCCTCGGTGATGTGACATCTGAAAAAGGCTCCAGCACTGATGGGGTGCTGAGAAGTTTTGATTTAATGGAGCAGTATGGGTCCAGATGTCAGGAACAATTGGTAAGTGATGGGCAGGACCAGTGATTCCCATCCTCCAATCCAGGAGGTTCAACTGGAAGTTAAAGGGCTGCAGAGCTGCTCATAACTGTTTGCTCTGGATGTGTGAGCATCACTCTGGACCTTCGGTCTGGGGGAAAGACCTGTAGGAAACTGCGAAGCCTGGATGTCAGGTGTATGAACATTATTATTTCTTTTTCTGTTACTGGGAGATTTTTATGAACTTAGACTTCTTTTCCACCAAGAAGTATCGTGCCCGTGTAAACGCTACCCAGATATGTACATATTGTAGAGATTCTCTAGCTCTCAGGCAGCTGGGTAGTGTTTGCACAGGCACGAGACTTCTTGGTGGCAACAACCGTGGCACACGCTGCAAACACGTTTCCTGCAGCGGTGCTCCAGGTGCGCAGAACGTCTGTGGAGAAAATCTAATCTACCCGAAGATTTCATCCATTATAAGTTCATGCTAAAGACATACAATTCTGCCCTTCACCTCTCCAAACAAACCTACTTCAACACCCTCATCACCTCCCTTTCCAATAACCCTAAACGTCTCTTTGACACGTTCCAGTCCCTACTCAACCCAAGAGAGCAGGCCCCAACCACGGATCTCCGTGCTGACGATCTGGCCAATTACTTCAAAGAAAAAATTGACCACATTCGACAGGAAATCATCTCCCAATCTCTTCATACCATGCACTGTCCTCCCTCCCCCACTGCATCTAGTTCACTTTCTGACTTTGAAGCAGTTACAGAAGAAGAAGTAAGCAGGCTCCTTGCATCTTCTCGCCCGACCACTTGCACCAGTGACCCCATTCCGTCACATCTCCTCCAGTCCCTTTTCCCGGCTGTCACCTCTCACCTAACAAAAATATTCAACCTTTCCCTCACTTCCGGTATTTTTCCCTCCTCATTTAAGCATGCCATCATACATCCATTACTTAAAAAACCATCCCTCGATCAAAACTGTGCCGCTAATTATAGACCTGTCTCTAATCTTCCCTTCATCTCTAAACTCCTCGAACGCCTGGTCCACTCCCGTCTTACCCGCTATCTCTCAGATAACTCTCTTCTCGACCCTCTTCAATCTGGCTTCCGCTCTTTACACTCTACTGAAACTGCCCTCACTAAAGTCTCTAATGACCTACTAACAGCTAAATCTAATGGTCACTACTCCATGCTAATTCTCTTGGATCTCTCTGCAGCATTCGACACTGTGGATCATCAGCTCCTCCTCACTATGCTCCGCTCCATCGGCCTCAAGGACACCGTTCTCTCCTGGTTCTCCTCCTATCTCTCTGACCGATCCTTCACTGTATGTTTTGCTGGTTCCTCCTCCTCTCACCTTCCCCTTACTGTTGGGGTTCCTCAAGGATCAGTCCTAGGCCCCCTACTCTTCTCGTTGTATACTGCCCCTATTGGACAAACAATCAGTAGATTTGGTTTCCAGTACCATCTCTATGCTGACGACACCCAATTATACACTTCTGCTCCCGATATCACACCGACCTTTTTAGAAAACACCAGTGATTGTCTTACCGCTGTCTCTAACATCATGTCCTCCCTCTATCTGAAACTAAACCTGTCAAAAACTGAACTCCTCGTGTTCTCTCCCTCTACTAACCTACCTTTGCCTGACATTGCCATCTCCGTGTGCGGTTCCACCATTACTCCAAAGCAACATGCCCGCTGCCTTGGGGTCCTACTTGATTCTGACCTTTCATTCACCCCCTACATCCGATCACTGGCTCGCTCTTCTTACCTGCATCTCAAAAACATTTCTAGAATTCGCCCTTTTCTTACTTTCGACTCTGCAAAAACTCTGACTGTTTCACTTATTCATTCTCGTCTGGACTATTGTAACTCTCTACTAATCGGCCTCCCTCTTGCAAAACTCTCCCCGCTCCAATCTGTCCTGAATGCTGCAGCCAGGATCATATTCCTCACCAACCGTTACACCGATGCCTCTACCCTGTGCCAGTCATTACACTGGCTACCCATCCACTCCAGAATCCAGTACAAAACTACTACCCTCATCCACAAAGCACTCCATGGCTCAGCACCACCCTACATCTCCTCTCTGGTATCAGTCTACCACCCTACCCGTGCCCTCCGCTCCGCTAATGACCTCAGGTTAGCATCCTCAATAATCAGAACCTCCCACTCCCGTCTCCAAGACTTTACACGTGCTGCGCCGATTCTTTGGAATGCACTACCTAGGTTAATACGATTAATCCCCAATCCCCACAGTTTTAAGCGTGCCCTAAAAACTCATTTGTTCAGACTGGCCTACCGCCTCAATGCATTAACCTAACGATCCCTGTGTGGCCTATTTATAATAAAAAAAAATAAAAAAAAAAGGTTCCTCGCATCATGTTCTCATACACTTTATGCAGTATTAGCCCTCTGTGTCTGTACTGCTACATACTTAGGCAGTTAACTGGTTCATGCAGCTTTACATGAACACCTGAGCCTTACACTATAGCTGGTCCGAATAACTAAAGCAATTGTTACCATCCACCTCTCGTGTCTCCCCTTTTCCCCATAGTTTGTAAGCTTGCGAGCAGGGCCCTCATTCCTCCTGGTATCTGTTTTGAACTGTATTTCTGTTATGCTGTAATGTCTATTGTCTGTACAAGTCCCCTCTATAATTTGTAAAGCGCTGCGGAATATGTTGGCGCTATATAAATAAAAAATTATTATTATTATTATTATTGGTGCCAGACACCATTTCACAAACTGCTGAAGACTGGAGATGAGTGGATCTTTTGGAAAATATGTGTACAGCAGGCAGTGAGAAGCTTCACAGTTTAGGGTCAGCAATGGCAGTCCCTGCAGCAGTCCCAGCAATGGCAGGCCATGCAGCAGTCCCAGCAATGGCAGGCCATGCAGCAGTCCCAGCAATGGCAGTCCCTGCAGCAGTCCCAGCAATGGCAAGCCATGCAGCAGTCCCAACAATGGCAGTCCCTGCAGCAGTCCCAGCAATGGCAGTCCCTGCAGCAGTCCCAGCAATGGCAGTCCCTGCAGCAGTCCCAGCAATGGCAGGCCATGTAGCAGTCCCAGCAATGGCAGTCCCTGCAGCAGTCCCAGCAATGGCAGGCCATGCAGCAGTCCCAGCAATGGCAGGCCATGCAACAGTCCCAGCAATGGCAGGCCATGCAGCAGTCCCAGCAATGGCAGGCCATGCAGCAGTCCCAGCAATGGCAGGCCATGCAGCAGTCCCAGCAATGGCAGGCTATGCAGCAGTCCCAGCAATGGCAGGCCATGCAGCAGTCCCAGCAATGGCAGGCCATGCAGCAGTCCCTGCAGCAGTCCCGGCAATGGCAGGCCATAAGCAGTCCCAGCAATGGCAGGCCATGCAGCAGTCCCAGCAATGGCAGGCCATGCAGCAGTCCCAGCAATGGCAGTCCCTGCAGTAGTCCCAGCAATGGCAGGCTATGCAGCAGTCCCAGCAATGGCAGTCCCTGCAGCAGTCCCGGCAATGGCAGGCCATGCAGCAGTCACAGCAATTGCAGTCCCTGCAGCAGTCCCAGCAATGGCAGGCCATGCAGCAGTCCCAGCAATGGCAGGCCATGCAGCAGTCCCTGCAGCAGTCCCGGCAATGGCAGACCATGCAGCAGTCCCAACAATGGCAGTCCCTGCAGCAGTCCCAGCAATGGCAATCCCTGCAGCAGTCCCAGCAATGGCAGGCCATGTAGCAGTCCCAGCAATGGCAGGCCATGCAGCAGTCCCAGCAATGGCAGGCCATGCAGCAGTCCCTGCAGCAGTCCCGGCAATGGCAGGCCATAAGCAGTCCCAGCAATGGCAGGCCATGCAGCAGTCCCAGCAATGGCAGGCCATGCAGCAGTCCCAGCAATGGCAGTCCCTGCAGTAGTCCCAGCAATGGCAGGCTATGCAGCAGTCCCAGCAATGGCAGTCCCTGCAGCAGTCCCGGCAATGGCAGGCCATGCAGCAGTCACAGCAATTGCAGTCCCTGCAGCAGTCCCAGCAATGGCAGGCCATGCAGCAGTCCCAGCAATGGCAGGCCATGCAGCAGTCCCTGCAGCAGTCCCGGCAATGGCAGACCATGCAGCAGTCCCAACAATGGCAGTCCCTGCAGCAGTCCCAGCAATGGCAATCCCTGCAGCAGTCCCAGCAATGGCAGGCCATGTAGCAGTCCCAGCAATGGCAGGCCATGCAGCAGTCCCAGCAATGGCAGGCCATGCAGCAGTCCCAGCAATGGCAGGCCATGCAGCAGCAGCACAATCTAGCACTGTGAAACAAAGTGGGCAGTCAGAACGTATGTGGCTGACATGGCTGTGCAGGAGCATGATAGGAGAAAGTTAAGACAGAGCAGGCAAGGAGAGGCTTGGCAGGTTAGAGCAAGCAACAGCAGTCTTGGTAGCAACAGTACTACAGTTTATAGTGGCATGTAAAAGTTCAGGCACCCTTGGTCAAAATTACTGTTATTGTGAACAATATAGCATGTTGAAGATGAAATTATCTTTAAAAGACCTAAAGTTAAAGATGACACATTTCCGTTGTATTTTAGCCCCCAAAAATATATATTTTCATCTTTTAAATTTTAAAAATTACAAAAAGAAAAATGGTTCAACGCAAACGTTTGGGCACCCTGCATGGTTAATACCTACTAGCACCCCCCTTTTGAAAATACAACAGCTTGTAAATCCTTTTTGTAGTAGGAAAGAGTCTTTCAGCTCTTGTGTGAGGGATTTTCATCCAGTCTTCCTTGTAAAATTCTTTCAGTTCTGTGAGATTTCTGGGACGTCTTGCACGCTCTGCTATTTTGAGGTCTGGCTACAGATTTTCAATGATAAAAAAACTGTGACAGAAACATAATGATTAAGTACCCTGCAGTAACTAAATAGCATAAAGCATGAAAATAATATACTGAAACAAACCCAAATGTATGAACTGGGATATAAACTGGCATGCTTGCGCTTGTTCACACTGGCCACTGAACAGAAAAAAAGACAAAAACATTATGCTTGAATACTCTTGCAGAAAATAAATAACTAGCATAGTACAACATTTGGCAAAGTGGTGCGTTGTGCTCAGATTTGCCAGGATTTGGCTTTATTTGCTGTTTTGTTGTCTCATTGATCCCTATATTCTCCTTATTCTACAACAGGAGAATCTATTTATGACAGATCCTATTTAAAGTTAAGTTTAAAACTGAATCATCTCCCTCGGCCAACTACTGGCATGCCCTACACCCAGTCATTCTTGTTTTCATTTTCTTTTCTGTTATAAGAGAAAAAATATATAATTGATAAATCAGTATATGTTCGGTACAGAATCCCTTGTAGCTTTATTGCATCGAAGGAAGAAAAGGGGAAAAAATAAATGATCATAAGGTAAAATGCTATTTATTGCTATTCAAATAATTTCTTTGGAGAGGAGGAGTTTAACTCTACACCACCTAAAAATCAACTTCCTTTACCTTTTATCGAGCCTTGCCACATGACTTAGAAAAAAAAGCCAAACAAGACACTCAATTTGCAGACACATGTTTCCCTGGTGTTTGCCCCTCATCAGCGCAAAGCAGGAGATCTTATTTGGTTGGGTGAGAGACCTCTGACAGGGTTTGTAAGGGGTAACAGTTCTCCCTGCAGAGTGTGGTGGCATGTCAGCATAAGGAGACTTATATGTCATGCAGTGCTCCCCTGAGAATTTCAATAATGACTTTTAGGATTGGTACATCCAATAGGTGGCACCAAAGCTGAAGTCCTTTTCTTTTCCTAAAAGGCTATTTGCATATTTAAATATCAAGGCAATATCAAGGACTTTTATTATGATTGCCTATGGGGTTAAGAACTAACAGTCAGGTAGTAGCTAACTACATGCCTGTTCTGCATGGTGACGATCTCTGCTGGCTCATTCAGCGATTTCACCTCTCACCAACATAGCAGGTCTTCACCTTCCGAACAGCTCTGTCGATGGGGCATAACTACTGACGTTATGCTGATTGGCAGCCAGCTCACTGCAATTAGGCAGTGGGTAGCCAATCCGCATGACATCGGTAGAGATATCCCATCAATAAAGCAGAGTGAAAGAAAAGATAGTGACGTCAGTGGAAACAGGGGAATCAGCAGCAGGAGTGGTGGGTGACAGCACTGAGCTGGCAGAAATCGGCGTCAGGCAGAAGAAACAGGTAATAGCGACTACATGCCTATCCATTTTTAGCCTGATACGCAAAAATAATAATGTCCCGGATAACGCATTTAATTTCCCAGATGAGCAATGCATGGCCTATAAGTCTCCTTACGCTGTCACCACTCTCAACAGAGAGAAAATGTACCCCTTATATACTGTACCATGTTCTAGTATAGAAGCGTTCATAGCATACTTGCACAAGCCTCTGATTTACTGACACGTATATGAGCTTCTATTGTGCAGTCAGTAAATGGAGAATTGTAGGTGAAGATAATAGTCCAAGCATCTTCTGTGCGGTCTGAGCTCCTAATAACAGTGAACATACCACAAATTTCAGAACGAGGATAACATAGTAATTGAAAATCGTTATCTAAAGATGGAAATTTCATCTAATCCTTCCCGTTATGCATTAGCTCCCAAAAGTTTCCATGACATCTTTGTCATTGTTTAACTGCTCTGTTGCAAAATCCACATTCCAGATAAAGTATCCTATATTAACTTTAAATTAAATGTCCGCATAAAGGAAAGGGGGGCACAAAGTTCAAAGTCTGTTTTGGATGTTAGATTTCTTTTACAAGATACATTTACTTCAATGGACAAAAAAAAAATATTTGCATTTGATCATTATTTCATTTTTTCATTTTCTGCAATGGGTTTTGTGACAGGCAAAGCCATAGACGCTGAATTTACAGCCTGCAATCTCTACCAAGTGATTGTTTGGCTGGTATTTCATATTAGAAAAAGATATTGAAGCATAGTAAATCACTTTTCTAAACTTGGTATAGAAATGTTAAGTGATATTGGCTGCATAGCTTAGTTGCCTGTTTCTAGTTAGGTTAATGACCTTAAGAATATGCTAAAAGAAAAGGAATTTAGCTGACCTGTGAACAATTTTTATTAGGGCAATACCTTCGCTATAAATGTATTTTTAAGAGATCGATGATAAGCAACATATTTACATTACAAGCTGAATATTTTATATTTCCAGATTTTTTTGCATTTATAATGAGAGGGTTTTTTTTCTCCATCTTTTCGTAAGTATAGTGGAATAATATATATAACATTGTACATCATTTGTGTTATGTAGTCCAGATATGTGACCTATGAGAGGCTTTTTGTACTGTCCGTTAACCATAGTGATGGAATGCAAACCCAGCTTTGGATGCTAAAAGGGAAAATTAAGAACGTATGCAGACCTTACTCATGAACAGATGGATTCTGCATTGTTGTGGCTGAAGATGCCACTGAATTCCTTTCTGTGTTGTGTGTATAAAATTGCTAATAAAGTCGAAGAATTTTTGTGTGTTTAGTATTCAAAGTGAACACATTACGATTCTGTCTTTATTTTATATTCCTTCTTGTTGTAAAAAGCCATCTAAAAACGTAACACGGATTGATCTTTATGAAAATGTAAAGTTTTACACATCTCAAGATAAATGAAATAAGGCTGTGATCAAGGACCGCTCTATTGAATCATCCTGGGGCCAAATAAAACAGATAATGTCTGTATTATAACAATATTTTTATAGCATACCCTCCATCTATACTAATTTACTTGTAACACTTTTGATGTTCACTAGTCTATGATTTAATTATATCATTTCACTACGATAATGGATGAAGATCACCTCTATTAACAATCCACAGGAGGACATGACTTACGTGACAATGTATAGTCCCTATGAATAAAAAATAAAGATATGATTTCAATTTTGCTTCTACGAAGAGACTGAGGATAAAGTCTTTAAAGGGGCATTTTCACCAAATTTGTCATGCTGAACTAGACAAGAGATGTAATAGTCAAACAAAAAAGGCAGCACTCTGTAGCGCCATAGCATGCAAATATGAAATATGAAAATTGAATTGCATTACTGCACTAGATATATTGAGAAAGTTTAGCGCATAAATTGGCCAATTCATGTGTACCTGGAAGCCACGGTAAGGTGTTTCTCTTTACCAGGACCTAACACTGTCATTCCTCTCTTAAGGTACTGTCACACTAGACGATATCGCTAGCGATCCGTGACGTTGCAGCGTCCTCGCTAGCGATATCGTCCAGTGTGACAGGCAGCAGCGATCAGGCCCCTGCTGGGAAATCGCTGGTTGGGGAAGAAAGTCCAGAACTTTATTTCGTCGCTAGACTCCCCGTAGACATCGCTGAATCGGCGTGTGTGACACCGATTCAGCGATGTCTTCACTGGTAACCAGGGTAAACATCGGGTAACTAAGCGCAGGGCCGCGCTTAGTAACCCGATGTTTACCCTGGTTACCAGCGTAAAAAAACAAACAGTACATACTTACATTCAGCTGTCTGTCCCTTGCCGTCTGGTTCCTGCACTGACTGCTGGCCGTAAAGTGAAAGCAGAGCACAGCCACAGCGGTGAGTCACCGCTGTGTGACTCACCGCTGTGCTGTGCTTTCACTTTCACTTTACGGCCAGCAGTCAGTGCAGGAACCAGACGGCAAGGGACAGACAGCTGAATGTAAGTATGTACTGTTTGTTTTTTTACGCTGGTAACCAGGGTAAATATCGGGTTACTAAGCGCGGCCCTGCGCTTAGTTACCCGATGTTTACCCTGGTTACCGGGGACCTCGGGATCGTTGGTCGCTGGAGAGCTGTCTGTGTGACAGCTCTCCAGCGACCAAACAGCGACGCTGCAGCGATCCGGATCGTTGTCGGTATCGCTGCAGCGTCGCTAAGTGTGACGGTACCTTTAGAATAAAGTTTTCATCTTTGGGAACCTAATGTGAGTTCTCTCTTAGACTAAAATCTCTAGAGTGAAGATATGTAATAGTGGCTGCAGAGCAGAATAAAGCAGAATGGTTTTCTTTTTAATTCTACCTCTCTGTTGCAGAGATATTAGCAATCAAAGTATTTGTCCCCTAATAAGTCAACTTTTTTATTTAAGTCCAAGTGGGTGTTAGAGTTTTCACAGGGGGCCGAGTACTTCTTCTCCCTGTATGACCTGTATGATACTGACCAATCATAAGAAGGTGTCAACACTGCATGTAAAGAACACACCTACACAATAGTTAAAAGCAGACTTTTCAGTGTATAAGCTCTGATCTCCTGGTCTAACCTCCTGCATGAGTCTGTGTGGGTGGTGGGGCAGTGCAGCTGAGTTTACCTGTGTTACCTTACAAATCCTTCCATCAGCTTTCCTAATTAGTGAGTGTGTCACTGATTACACTTATATCTGCTGTGACAAGGCAACTTGTAATCACTCTGTAGTGAGATTAGAACTGTCATTACATCTCATGCAGAAGCCTGCCTGTTCTAGATGACTCCCATGTGAGATGAAATGACAGCCTGCTCTCATCTCATTGCAAAATTATTACAAGTTGACCACAGCAGATATAAGTCTGTTACTGATTCATCTGTGGACAGGTAGGTGGAGGGACAATATAGTAGAGTTGACAGTTCAAAGAAAAGAGGAGAGCTGATAGAAAGGTAACAGCTAAACTCAGTTGTGCAGCCTCTTTTCCCACACGGACCTTATTTGAAAGGTGTTAAGGTACCGTCACACTCAGCGACGCTGCAGCGATATAGACAACGAGCCGATCGCTGGAGCGTCGCTGTTTAGATCGCTGTAGAGACGTCAAACACAGCAACTCCAGAACGATGCAAGAGCGATCCAGTGACGTAACGGCGACTCACTTATCGTTGTAGCTGGTTGTTAGCTCCATGTAAAACATTGCTGGCATCGTTGCTTTTGCTGTCAAACATGACGATACACGCCGACCTGATCACGAAATAAAGTTCTGGACTTCTAGCTCCGACCAGTGATGGCACAGCGGGATCCAGATCGCTGCTGTGTGTCAAACACAACGAGATCGCTATCCAGGACGCTGCAACGTCACAGATTGTTGTCGTTCTCATTGTAAAGTTGCTGAGTGTGAAGGTACCTTTAGAATGTTAGTCATCTGTGCTTTCTAATCATTTAGGAGGTTAGCTCAGAATACCAGGCTGTCAGTCATACATCTCATGCCTTGAGAAACCTGCACTAAGCTATAATGGGGGAATAGCCTTCCTTTTGAGCACTGCTGCCTGCTTATGATTGTGTAGCGTCCGCTAGGACCGTGGGGTACTTGGTACCGGGCCTGTTCTGTTCTTAAAGGGGTGATCACAGTGGCAGTGATCCGGTCCATGGCCCTGGGCATCCAGTAAAAGGGGGTTAATGGAAATGGGAATAAAGTCTAATGTAGTATGTTTGTGAAGCCACCTGTGGTACTCGGCCAGAGATGGCCGACACTGCTTAAAGGGGTCCACTGGGGATGATGGTATTGCAGCAGAGGTGGTATAGCTCCCCACAGGTGGAGCTTGGTCCCCCAGGGGTCCCAGTGTAGTTGGTAAGAGGAATGATTGACGGTGGGGTGCAGGACTGAGGGTGCAGGAATAAATTAATTGCAGGACACAGGAATTGCAGTTTCCTTTAGAATTCAGGTACAGTCCAGGGTACAGGTAACAGGTGATGGTGGGGTCTGGGCAGCCTGGAAACAGCTTGGGATCCACTTAGCCAGGTGTGTTCGTGTTTCGTTACGGTTCAAAGATTGCGATGGATAAATAAATGCTCACACGACAATTGAATAAACTAATATGAATTTACTTAATAATAGAAAATAAATATAAACAGTCACTCTAAATAACACATAATCAATAATCATACAATACATAGGATGGAAGGAATTCATCACTGATCGTCCAGGAAGCAAGAGAGCCAAGCCACATGTGTCCTCTCCCATCCAATCTGTATCTCTAGTCTCAAGCAATACTTCCATTTATATGTTAAAACTGACCATTGAATCTTATCTGAAGACTTTTGATCTATACCCTGTATGCCAGTGTGACACCTCCTTCAGGCCAGATAGATAAGAACTCCCCACCTGGCATCTCTCAAAGTTTAACAAGTATCTGTCTAATTAACATTTACATGATACCATCTCATGGGAACAAGTCCATTCCATTGGTTCTCATCTTTGAAGATAAGTGTAAAGTGTACACTAAATGCAAATTACTGGTACATTTACATTCCTTTGTTTAGACTGACCATCTGGAACAATTGACATGTGGCTGGACAAGTTTTCAATTAGCTTTCTGCTATACTCTTTGACAGTACATGTTCTGTCCTCACTAGCTGAGGCAGGCTCATACGTAGCTATACAGTCAGCTAAACCGCTATACCGGGGTCCAATAAGGAGACTGTGGTTGAGTCTGTGCTTTATTAAACGTAGTGGTATATTGATGCGGTGAAACTGTGAACAATGATATACATAGAATCAGTGCATGGCATAGAACAGATACATAATACACATGATATACATTATGCATAACATTTAGAAAGCTAGTGACTAAACTGGGAGTACAACTGGTTAAACTAAGCTAATATAGAGCAGGAATATCTATAGGAAGCATAAAGACATACCGGCAATGCAATCGCAAGGGGGATGAAGTGAAGCGTCTTTCCTTGAAGGCAGACTGAGGAAAGTGAAAGGAAAAATGGAGGGAAATGGAGGCTGAGCTACCATAATGCATTGCAAAGGAGGAGGAGAATCAGACATGGATAATACAAAAACAAGATTGAACTGCCAACATAACTCTGGCCGCTAGAGGGAGCCAAAGCATCACAGATGAATAAAGGCATGAATATATCAATACTGTATACTGAGGAAACTGCAATTATGCAAGCAAATAATCAGGGCAACAATATTAGATGGCGGAGACAGAACACTCCCCGTCTGGCATCAACGGATGTCACAACTCCTTTCTTCCGAAGGCAACAATAGGACCAGTTCAGATACCGGTCTGGAAAATGTCTTAGGTTCATTCCCTTTGGTCATCCTTATCTCAACTTTGCGGACGTTGCCGTCCTTGCTCGGGAACGTTGTGGTAACTAGACCAAGTGGCCACTGGTTCCGGTGAATCTGACAGTCTTTCACAAGAACAAGGTCACCTATGTTCAGATTAGGTTTAGTAGATTGCCACTTCGTCCGTGGCTGCAGGGTAGACAAATATTGTTTGCGCCACCTGTCCCAGAAAGTATTTGCAAGACTTTGTACCTGTCTCCATTGGCGCTTGTAGAGGTCCTTCGCGTCGAATCCTCCTGGAGGGGCACTGGACAGTCCTGTTTTCTGGGTAAGTAAAGTAGCTGGAGTCAATAACAAGGGCTCCTCAGGGTCGTTAGGAACTGGAACCAGGGGTCTTGCATTGATTATAGCTGCAGCTTCAGCCATGAAGGTGATTAGGCTTTCGTGGGTAAGCCTCGCTGCTCCTTTAGATTTTTCCATGTCACGAGTTCTGGTGGTCCCGAATGAGCGAGCTATATGAGTCAGGCAGGTAATGGCTCGAGTAAGTGACTTCCAACTTGAGAATCTGTCGAACCTGCAAGATCCAAGCTCGATAACAGAGGTCATTGTAAGTAGTGTAGACACCTGAGGGCGGATTTCAGCATCTGAGTCCCCTCCTACTAGTTCAAAGGTGTCTGGA